>NC_050459.1:40737617-41045117 GCF_903995425.1 Onychomys torridus
TTATGGTTGTTTGAGACAGGGTCTCACGCAGATCAGGCTAGCCTGGAACATACTGTGTTCCGGCTGCTCATCCCCGACTAGTAAGATTACAGATATGCACCACCCCACCCCACTATCTGTTGATTTTGCAGAAATAAATCACTGTCAAATAACTGTGGTTAGAAACATTTCAGTTTTGTTATGACAACAAAAACAACTAGTTTTCATGAGTCCTCTCTGAATTTAAATATTTGCTCCGAGGCTCTTTTATAGGACCAGCTGGAGCACACTGTCGTCAGGGTGGGGCAGCTTGCCTTATTGGCGTCCAGACTGTTTGAAGCACCATTGTCTTAAGTAGTGGGGTCCATTTAGTAAATTGTCACTTATCTGACTTAATGACAACCTACCTACCTATAGGAGTGGATTCTAAACAATAGTGCTCTCTCCCTCTTGGCTGGCAGAAACCAGCTGAAGCCGGGTGAGACCTCCACTTTACAGTTAGAAACCCTACCAGCTCTCACTCCGTGGCTGGTGGCATTGGATGTACAGATGGGACACATCCCCTGTGCCTCCTCTCGGTCTCTGTATGCATCCTTTGCAGATCCCACTTTAAACATGGCTAACTTCAGAGGCTCAAGGAAATCCTGTCATCTGGCATTCTACATACAGTCAGTCTTGTGTCCCTGACCCCAAGGGGCCTCAGATGTCACCATCCCTTCCATCCATCTCCAAGGTTGAGTTGACCCTTACAGAAAACAAATTCAAAACTCTCTATTTGGGGTAAATGAAATCCAAAGCAGGAAGAAAGTCAGGGACCCCCCAAAGTGTGTGCACCGTCCCTCCAAGAAGACCCCTCACACACGCACACAGCACCTTGCCTGGGGGTGCCCTGTCCATCCTCACTACCCTCCTGTGTTGCATGTACTGGGATGGTAGGCGGGGGAGTGAGTGTGAACACAGGAGGGTGCGGTGTGGTGTGTATGTGTGTACAGTCACCCCACAGTATGCTCAGATCCCGTACCTGTATAAAAACCAAAGCTGTGTGTGCACTCATGCAGACACTTTTCTCATTGCTGTTTCCTAAAGGGCACACTCTAACAATTATTTACCTGGCATTAGATGCGCTAAAAACAAATCTAGACATGATGTGAAGTGCACAGGAGGATGTATGTAGCCTGCATGCAAATCCTGTGCTGTTTTACGTAAGTGATTTGAATAGTTGCAAATTTGGAAATCTACAAAGAGGTTTGGGAACCATCCCTCCATGGGTAGGAACACACATAGACACACACACACACACACACACACACACACACACACACACACACTTGAACTCTTACAATTAAAAAGTAAGAAAAATGTACAGGAATTAATGGTGTCCATGTTATACCCCCCAGCTCTCTGAGAGAATATTCAACCATCATTTCTACTGTAATATTTAAGCAGCAGGTTTACCTCTCAGAGGCTAGCACGGTGCTTATCATCATGGAACCCACAGGCACGTGGATCGGACACGCTATTAAAGGAGAAGCTGGGTGGGCTGCAGTCAATGATAACATGCCCTCCACCTAGAAGTTAGCGCGGGTGTCTAGCTTTGCACCGGTACATATTCCAGGGTCCTGTTTTCACAGAGGACGACGGGGAAGCCCACATTCAGACTAAGGCAATCAGCGATATGACCACAGCTTCCTCTGAGTCCTTTCTCAGGAGGCAGGTGTGGCAGAGGTGCCCAAGACTCCTGGGCCACAGGCCAGTTCTGAGGCCTTTGGTCCTCAAATGTCACTTGGTGCTAGAACCCAATAGAGAGAATGGGAAAAAAAGGACAGTGAAAGCTCCCTTTTACTAAGTACCAAATCTGAGCCGCTGGCATGTGTGGAAGCTACTCTCAGAGACCCTTCTGGACGCTCTCAACCGCAACCCACACACAGCCGGGGAGAATGAAATCTGAGACCCGGGACCAGGTCTCAGGAATTTGCAACAACACTTGGCAGGCTCTTACTGCCCCTCTGTATGGGCCCGAGAGACTGATCTGAGGAAAGACCCATGGGAGCTTATCCTGAATATTTACCAACACACTAGAGAATGACAGCTCGTTTCTTTCTTTATTATCTTTACCTGTCTAATGGGACAATTTTTTTTTTCATTATCATGTACAAGTTGCTGTCTCAAGCTGCATTTCAAAGAAACAACGTTTATATTTCAGACACGTTTAGCCAACATGTCAAGGAACTATTGCTTTTAATTTCCTAGTCAATATCAGCTTGTCCCTAACATCCTAGAGGATTTAGCCTTAAGAGACAGTGACAGAAGGTGACACATTCCTAGAAAAGGGGAGAAAGGATACGTCTTCTGCCCAAATTTTCAAAACATTTAAAGCGAGACACGAAACAGCCAGAAGGTCAAACATGACAAGCCCTGGCAGGACACAGGACATGGAAACAGGAAGCTCTGTCACAGGCCTCTGAGATAAGTGAGACAGAGCTTTTCACCACCCGGCGGGGAGGGGAGGGCGTGTAAAAAGTAGTACGGTGTGACAGTTACACAGGTCTTCAGCCTCAGCAGCAGGCCTGGGCTCCATCCCAGCTGTCGCTAAGTTAGGATACAATCTTGGCCCGGGCTCCCCTTCCCCACACTTCTGGTCTTGATCTCTGAAGTGGAGGTCATACAACAGCCATGGTCTAACAACCTGACAGGATTGCGGTAAGTAGTTATGAAAGGTGGTGTGTGTGTGTGTGTGTGTGTGTGTGTGTGTGTGTGTGTGTGTGTAGGTACCGACTGCCTGAGTACTCATGGGGTTCCCACACACAAGCCCGCATTGTGATCTGGCACATAAGTGTACAAAGATGTGCACAGCTGAAAACAGAATCCACGCTTAGTACATTCACCACAACCCAGTGTTTTCTGTTCTATCCACCCTCTTCATTATTGCTAATTGACAACTGACTAAGCCAATCAATCACCTGATTCTAAGGGACCGTGACACACATGATCGGTAAACATTATTTTAGCCATTACACTATAAGGGATTTTCATGTTTTTCTTATGGCCGTGTGTGTGTGTGTGTGTGTGTGTGTGTGTGTGTGTGTGTGTGCAATGAAACACAGTGCACACAGAAATGTCTAGGTTAGACGGGGACTGAGTCTGGTTTTTGGCAATAGGTTCTTGAGATGTGGTCCGGATTGGCTATGGACTCCCAATCCTCTTGCCTTGACTCCCAAGGGCTGGGATTACAAGTCTGTACACCATAGCCAGCTAAGCAGTAGTGTTTAAAGAGAGAAAGGAACTGGAAGGGAGGAGGCATGGAGTGTGGGTTCTGTTTTCAGCTGTGCACATCCTTGCACATGTATGTACCAGATCACAATGTGGGCCTGTGTGTGGGATCCACCTGTATAGTGTTTTACTACTTCTGGACAATGGTGGAGACAGTTCTGAACTGCTGTGGGATGTCTTTCTGTGTGCTGTGAATATGTGTGGCTCCCATTGGATAATAAATAAAGCTGCACTGGCCTATGGCAGGGCAGGATAAAGTTAGGTGGTACATTCAAACTGAAGAAGAGACCAAGAAGAGTGGAGTTGGGGAGACGCCAGCCCAACACCAAAGGAGCAACAAGATGCCAGCAGACTGGTAATGCTGTGGCCATGTGGCAACATACAGATGAATAGGAATGGGTTAATTTAAGATGAAAGAGCTAGCTAGCAAGAAGCCTAAGCCATAGGCCATATAGTTTGTAATTAATATAAGTCTCTGAGTAATTATTTTATAAGCTGCTGTGGGACCGAGGGTGGGAGAGATGTGTTTGGACTGCTGGGCAAGGCAGGACTGGAGAAATTTCTGTCTACACTGGACACTAAAAAGCCTTCACTAAAGTGGCCCAACTACTTGCTACCTGTAGCTGGAGTTTACTCTAGACCTGCCTGGCCCACAGTCAGGACAAATCTCTCTCACCCACCAGTCCTGCAGCTGCTTAGACCCAACCGAGTAAACACACAGAGACTTATATTGCTACAAACTGTATGGCCACAGCAGGCTTCTTGTTATATAGTTCTTATATATTAAATTAACCCATATCTATTAGTCTATAAGTTGCCACGTGGCTCGTGGCTTACCAGTACCTTACATCTTTTCATGGCAGCGGCTGGCAGGGTCTCCCTGACTCAGCCTTCCACTTCCCAGAATTCTCCTCTCTCCTTGTCCCACCTATACTTCCTGCCTGGCTACCGGCCAATCATTGTTTTATTTATTAACCAATCAGAGTAACACATTTAACATACAGAACATCCCACAGCAGCTACCTCCCAGGCTACTTGGGAACCACCATCTCCTCTCAGGCATCCTCTGGTATCTCTTCTCCCCACGGCTGTCCCCTCCATGGCTCACTCATGTATGGCCCCACGCTCAAGCTTTATTGTCACCCAGCTGAGACCTTTAATATCCCACTCCACGTGCCTCTGCAACAACTGTGCCCCGCAAGCACATACCACCCTGCCTTGCCTTGGATGGCTTATGGGCCAGGACCCCTGTCCCCACAAATGTCAGTTCTCAGAGGGCAGCCCACACTGCCCTGGACCCCTTACAGGTCCAGCCCTTATAACAGTGAGTGCTCAGGAGAGGTTTCTTGCATGTATGAATGAAAGAAGGAATGAATGAATGACCCAAGGTCTGGGACACAATGGGAGAGACACTGCATTTGTGACGTCACAGACAAAGCCCCTTCTAGAAATTCAGCTGCTTCACTTGGAATAGAGAACACCTGAGCGTCACCCCAGACCAGCCCTTCTTTCTCTCTTTCCTCACGCAGCCCTACTATATCCCGCCAACGTCTCTCATCCATTTCCATCACCACAGACACCCTCCTAATGTGGATCTCGGTCGTGAAAACTGCTTCCTCCCTCTCCAATCGGAATACACTTCCTGATCCATTTTCACACTGCTCCCACACTGAGGAACCTGCAGCAGCCCCCATCTGTCCATCACTTCCACTTTGAAGTCCAGTCCCTCCAATCAGCTTCCGCCCCATCTCTTCAGCCTACACGGCTCCATCTGTCTCGGCTCAGGAGAGTAACCCCCTTTGGCAAGCACAGATCTGTGCTCTATTGGGGGGCTGCCCTGTCTCAGGATCATGGAGGGCACTGCACTTGACCCCTGGCCTGCTCCCAGACTCCTCTTTTCCGGAACTAGCATTTGAAAGACAGGAAGAAGGTGAGGAATGCCAAAGGAAGCTTGATAGGCTCTCCTCTGCCCTTCATCTTCCTCCTCCTCATAAATCCAGGACTGGAGGCTTGGAACGGCTGCGGAGAGGGGAGGAGGCAAGGGCCGGAAAGCCAGGAACAGCACCTCCAGTGGGCAGGATTCCCACATCTGCTGTTGCTATTTCTTAGGCATCTGTCAACTGTAACTCTTCCTTTTCTGACACTTCTTCCCCTCGGGCTATGACGTGAGTGGGTGGGTCGAACAGAGAAGGTGCAGATCGAGCGTCCACATTTCCCTGGACTGAGTTTGACAATCCTTCAAACACATCCACTGGGGAGGAGCATGAGGCTGGGGTGAGAGTCAATCGCTCCGTCTGAAATGATAGCCCCCACTTAGGCTTACGCATTGGGAACATTTGGTTCCCAGCTGGTGGGATCTTTGAAAGGTGATGTTTATGGCAGACGTAGGTCACTAGGACGAGCTGGTTACAGCCTGGCCTCATGTCCAGCGCAGCCCACTGCCTTATCACTGTCTCCTCAATGTAACAGAGCCACAGCCCCAGGCTGCTCCAGACACAGGACCTCAAACTGCTCTCCCAACGATGGATCGTGTCCCCTTTAGTCGCGAACCCAAACAAACCTGGACCCCCCTTGTGTTGCTCACATCAAGTGTTCTATCAGAGCGGTGAGGAAAGGAACCAAGACAAAAAGTTTGTAATTTTTAACCCACTAGAATCTCGGTGGTTTGTAACCTAGGTCAACGGCCTGTAGACCACATCTGTGTTTTACTGACTCTGAGCACAATTCACCTCAGGGAGTGTTTGGGTCCAAGAGGAACAGACTCAGCTGTTGTCTAGGTCTAGAGAAAGGAAAAGACCTTGTCAGAGAAGCTGAAGTCAGCTCCAAAGGCCTTACTCGGAAAGGTAACACAGCCCTCTTCATGTGCAAATGCGGTGCCTCTACAGAGACCTAGAGCAAGAATCTCCAAACCGTGGCCAGGAATTACAACCTATCTGCCCATTTTTTACACAACAGGGGAAAAGTCAAAACAATACTTCATCCTCCAGAAAATGGTAAAGAATTCATATCTTGGTATCCACTGAGTTTTACAGAAGCCATCAGGCTCAATTGGTCTGTCCTCGCTCCACATGGCAGAGCTGGGTAGTCTTGTCTCAGATTGTCTGACCAACAAATCAGACCCTTTGTCAATCCCTGCTCTAGATGTCAGATCCTGGGAAGACACATATCTCTGTCTATGGATGTGACTGTACAAGTAGAAAGTGTGGAAAGTTTAATGAAGTAAACACAAAAACAATTTAATCTACCATTTTAATGTTTTCATCCTAAGTTCTGAGCGGCCCTGTGAGTCAGGCTGATGTGACTTTGGGAGACAGAATGTTCTAGTTTTCTTAGTCTTCTGCCCTATTTAAAAAAAAGAAAATGTTCTTACCCTTATATAAAATTTTATTTGAAAAACAAAAAAGAGTTTTCTTCTCTGCTGCCCCCTAAAAATCTTGAAATTCACTGTGACCCATCTCATCTACACACTACAATCTCAAGTGGGTCTCAGAGGCCATGTCCAAAAAGGAGCCATTGCACACTCACAATTACATGGAACAGAATGGGGCACGCTAGTTTTTGTCAACTGGACACCAACTAGAGTCATGTTGGAAGAGGGAACCTCAGATGAGAAAGTGCCTCCATTGGACTAGCCTACGGTCATGTCTGTGGGCATTTTCTTGACCAATGACTGATATAGGAGGACCCAGTCCGCTGTAGACAATACCACCCCCGGGCAGGTGGGCCTGATAAGCTGAGCAAACCTTGGAGAGCAAACCAGCATGCTGGCTTTCCTCTAGGGTCCCTGCCTCTGCTATTGCTTAAAAACCTTCAGTAATGAACTCTGATCGGGACACATAAGCCAAATAAACCTTTTTCTCCCCAATCGTATTGGGCTATGCTGTTTATCACAGAAATACAAAACAAACTAAGGCATGGACTGAGAACCTCCTCAGCCCTATCCACTGAGCTTCCCTGATGTGCACTGTGCAACAGAATGTAGGAAACCCGCCGCCACCCCCCCTCAACTTGGTATGCTGCGAGAAGCCAAGATTTCTCGCCCTAAAGCGCTTTCCTCCACCTCAGCCCAACCCTGTTCGCACACAGCCTTGCTGTATCTTTATTAAATCTATAAAATTACAAGCAATCTGAGCCGCACTCCCATACGACCGCCACACACTTCTTCGCCTGGTGGTAGCCAGTTCAAAAACTTGAAAGAAAGTGCAAACAGAGTTACAGAGCCCCTATAATTTATTTTTATAACTAATGAATCATTAACAGGTACTTCAGGAGGTAATTAAAGGGAAACGGATAGGCCTTGACTCTGAGGCTGGGGGGTTTCTTGTTTGCACTCCACTCAAAGTGTCTGAGGAATTAGTCCAGTCATGTCACAGGGAACCAGAAAACCTATACAGGCCACAGGCCGGGCAGTTCTCATACATGCTCACAGAGGCTAGGTTTTGCCCAATGCCCGCCTGAGGCAACCAATCACAGAACCAGACTCCTAAATACTCAAGTCAGGAAAAGCAGTCAGAATAGCGAAGGGAATGGGGAATTACCTGGGCGCTAGATTTTAATGACTGTGCGTTGTAACGAGGACAAGCGGATCAAGTGCCTTCGTTACCCATCTAACTTCTGGAACAGGGATTACATAAGGAAATTAATTGCCTAAGCCAGCTCCATGCTGGCAAGCACACAGCACCGCCTGCTGAAAGCAAAGCCAGGATTCATCTTTCCCAGATAAACGGCTCTTTGAAATTGTATGACTCCATGGGAAACGAAAACCCTCACAACAGGGGAAGTATTATCTTCCCCTTTACCTTTCACTAGCCTGAGGACGGCAAGGTCACCTCCGAATTCTTTTCCCTTGTTCATCCTTGGATGGATGGCACTGTTTCCTCAGTCATGCGGTATGTGCTTCAGGATGCCTTCGGATGCCCTTTGTTTTCCTTGCCTCGTTTTCTAAACTTCTTGTGTGTTCTGAAAAAGTTATCCTGAGCAAGATGGACTGACCAACTCTCTTTGAAATCCGTAGCAGATCAGGCATGTGAGATGAGGCCGGGGCCAGCCAACAACGAGATGTTTGATGACTTAGGTATACAAGTTGAATAATTCTGATGCAAAAATACAAAACCCAAAATGCTCCCAAATTCAAAACTGTTTGAACACGGAAATGATGTCCCACATCTAAAATTCCGCACCTGACCTCATGGGATGCCTAGACGCCCAAATGGAGGCGCACTAAAAATACTGTCTAAGGTCACCTCCAAGCTGTGCATGGTAAGTATAGGAAACGTAGATGAAGTTCATGTTTAGACTTTGGTAGTCCCTGAGATATCTCATTGTGTTTATTAAAATATTCCGAAGTCAAAAAACATCCAAAATTAAAAGCACTTCTGGTCCCAAGCATTTGGGGTAGAGGACACTCAATACCCCCAGATTATGTGGAAAATTCATGCTCTCACACTGATCCACGGCTTCGAAGTCTCTCAGAATAACCATATTCCTAAGCATTTATTGTAGTCAGGTCAATTAAAGCAAACGCAAAGGATTGAAACTATCCGTTGACATTACTACTTACGTTTTAATCGTTTTTCATGGAAACTGAAGAGGGGAAAACCTGGCAACTTCATACAGTCAACATACAGCAAAAGTCCACCCCCACGTGCAGTCACCACAAATACAGCCCCCCAGAAGCCGTCTGCGGTCTGGCCCTGGAGCAGGGCGGCAAGAGGTCGGTCAAGCCGGCTCTGCTTTTCTTCGCCTGCCCCCTAGTGGAGAGACTAAGCCCGAGCCGGCTGCCCGAAGATGAGGGGAGAGGGTGCCAGCTAGAGACGGAGTTCTAGAACCCGAAGATTGGCTGCAACAAGAAGAGAAAGAAATGGTATTTGAAACAAAACACCACATTTTTCAAATTAGCTAGAGCTTTTATTATTTTAAATTTGTATGTATTCTCAAACACACACACACACACACACACACACACACACACACACACACACACAAATAAGTCCTTCAAGCACCTATTTGAAATGGTAACGTGCTAGAACTCTTAAATTTAGACTTGACTCCTAAGTGGAACGATCCAATTCTTTTTTCCAACAGAACAGAGAAAAATGACATGTGTTCTTTCAGGGGCATCCCCCTTTCACCTAATACCCCTCACCGCCTGGCAACTAACACACGCATACACACACACACACACACACACACACACACACACAGTGAAAAGAAAGAAGTCTTTGCATGCCCAGACTACATGTGTATTGCGAGCCTCCCTTGTGTCCCTTGAAGTCAATATTTCACCCAAGAGACCATCAAAGAAAACCCTTACTGTGTTCATCAGAACTAGCTGTGGACACAACACCAGCAAAAAGCAGGTGTGGTACGCTAAGAAGCTAGCCCGTCCTAACGCCTGCTGAAAGACCCTACAGACTGTTGACCCACATCGTTGGTGGAAGAGGAACCCCTTCCTCAGATGCAGCTTATAACAAACAAAACAATCCCAACATTGCAAGTTATTGCCATTAAGACACTAATAAAAATAAGAGTGTCTTAACATGGGAATCACAAGACGCCAAGGTCAAAAGGCCACAGCTGTAACTCCAGCCTCTAACTTTAACTTTCTTCCACAGCGCTATGGTGTAGCCTTTCATCCAGTGACAACTTTCCCAACTGCAAAATTGGAGACTTGAAGGGAAAGGTTCCCTCAGATTTCCTACCCTGGCTTTGGTTATTCTAAAAGAATCAGGGCAGGCACTGCGTCTTCCATTTCCCGTGGTCATAGTGCCCTCTAGTGGCTCCCAGGAGAAAGGATGACGTGTTGATCTTCCAGGTTTGTTTGTTTTTTAAATATGGGAGACAAGCTTTTTAGATCCGTATGTGTCAACTTGTCTGACCACAGTGTCCAGGTGTCTGATCAAATACCTGTCTAGATGCCACTGGGTATGTTTTAGATGAGATTAATATTCCGTCAGTACACTTTGAGCAAACCAGATTACTTTCCATGATTTGGCCATGGAAAAGGGATCTCAGGCAACAGGTGGCCTTCAGAATCCCACCCCCACTTCAGCTTGTGTCTAGGTGTCCAGCTTGGCCTGCTCTGTACATACATGCTGTCTGTGAAGAAGGAACGTGTGTATATGGGGGTATCAGTGCGTCTGTAGTGGGAAGTAGGGAGCAGGATGCACATCATTGGGTCCACATCTTTATCTTTGGAGAACCGTAACAGGCATACGTGAAGTGCATATGTCTCTCCAAAGTGTGGTTTCTGCAAAGAATGAGATGGCCTAGGAATGAGCAAGAGTAACTTGTGAGACAGAGGTGGAGAAGGACCAAGGGTTGGAAGAGGCCCTAGCCTGCTAGTTCACGGTCATCAGCTGCTGCTCATTCGCAATGGCTGTCCTCAGTGGGGCAGCATCTAGTAGGGCACAGACCTGTGGAACTTTCCCAACTTACAGAATGAGAGACTTGGAGAGGGTTCCTTCTGCTTTCCTGCCCTGGCTTTGGCTGTTCTGAAGGAAACAGTGCGGGCATCATGGCCCAGTTTTGAGAGAATGACCGTGCCATTTGAACAAGACAGGCTCATACTCTACCTCAGCTGTGACAAAAACTCCTAGGAAATAAGCCAGCCACTCGTGGCCAGCACGCTAGAACCTCACATCTATGATGCAATGACTTTAGTTTAATAAAAGACTCAGCAGAGAAGATCAGTGTGGATGTGATGTGGTCATCTCAATCTAATTTACAATAAATCTCAAAATGACCCAAAGGCGTAATGAAACAAATTATCACACACCAATTTATCCTTTCTGGTCATCAAAAACATTTTAAATAACATTAATGGCCATAAAATCATATTAAGAGAAAAAAAGACACAAATTTTAATAGGTAGCTTTTTTAATGTAAAAGTTTTATCTAAATGTGAAAAGCCTATTTTCTCTTTTAGTTTTAATTTCACGTGACCCACAGGACCATAATTTAATTACCTCATAATTTAAAGTAAATTTTTATAAATGAAGATAGTGCTGAGTGTGGTGGCTCAAGCCTTTAATCCCAGCATTCTGGAAGATAATGAATCTGGATGGCTGTCAGTTCAAGGCTGACCTGGTCAAAATAGCAAGTTCCAGGCCAGCCAAAGCTACACAGTGAGATCCTGTCTCAATTAATTAAAACACTGAACAGGTATTTGTACCATGATTTTATGACAGTACTTGTCACAATAAGCCAGGTCTGTGTAAACAAATCATATAAATAAATCATGCAATGGACTGTTAGCCACCAAACATGAATGAAATTTTGACTATGCTACAGCATAGACATACCCTAAAATTGTTAGTATTATTTTTTAAGATTTACTTCTTATTTTTATGTGTACGAGTGTTTTGCCTGCATGTATGTAGGCCCTGTATTTACCTGGTGCCTATGAAGGCCAGAAGAGGGCATCAGATCCCCTGAAACTTGAGTTACAGTCATTTGTGAACTACCACATAGGTAGGTACTTAGGAACAGAACGTAAATCCTCTAGAAGAACAGCAAGTGCTCTGAAGTCCTGAGCCGTCTCTCCAGCCGCCTGCAAACGTCATTCTTCAGGAGATACACGAGATACAGAAAATCAAATATGCATGGCGGCACTTAGGAAAAGGACCAGTAGGCAAATGCATTAAGACAGGCAGGAGAACAGAGCAGAGCAGGAGTGCAGAGAGGGGGTTACTGGTTAATGAGTACACAGGGTTTCGTTGGGAATGATGGGAAAGGTCTTGTTACAGGAGTAATGACGGATGGTTACTGAACAGTATGATCAAAACAAGAAATATTATACATAGCTGACCACAATTTAAAAAGAGGAAATGCCCCAGATACTTTCTCCCACACTGTGAGACAGCACCAGGGAACCCTTCCAGACTCCCATCAGCCTTCTCTTAGGCAGCTAAGGTACGCTGACCTTCCTCCAGAATCATGACTGCTGTCTGTACACTTGTCCCCATTGTACACAAGGAGTTGGGAGCCCTGATGAGTGTCGTAGCCCCAGCACTCAGCACAACATATGGCACATAGTAGGTGCTTTAAAAAAATTGTAGGAATGAGGATGAAAGCTAGAAAAGCTATCTCACCCAAAAAGCTATCTAAACCTACTTGGCAGACTAGAAGCAGGCATCCTAGGTCTAGCTACATATCTCCAAGGCGAGTATTGCAGTTTCTTTCTTTGTGGTTTTTGGTTTGTTGGGTTTTTGTTTTTGTTTTGTTTTGTTTTGTTTGATTTGGTTTGGTGTTGGATGGTTGGTTGGTTGGTTGGTTGGTTGGTTGGTTGGTTGGTTGGATGGATGGTTGGTTGGTTGGTTGGTTGGTTGGTTGGATGGATGGTTGGTTGGTTGGTTGGTTGGTTGGTTGGATGGATGGTTGGTTGGTTGGTTGGTTGGTTGGTTGGTTGGTTGGTTGAGTGGATGGATGGATGGATGGATGGATGGATGGATGGATGGATGGATGGATGGTTGGATGGTTGGATGGATGGTTGGTTGGTTGGTTGGTTGGTTGGTTGGTTGGATGGTTGGATGGATGGTTGGTTGGATGGATGGATGGATGGATGGATGGATGGATGGATGGATGATTGCGTGGTTGCTTGGTTTTTTGTTTTTCAAGACGGGGTTTCTCTGTGTGGCCCTGGCTGTTCTGGAACTCGCACTATAGACCAGGCTGGCCTCAAACTCAGAGATCCGCCTCCCAAGTGCTGGGATTAAAAACGAGCACCACCTCCACCTGGCAAAGTATTGTAGTTTCACTCCATCCACTAAGCTCTTCTCCAGAAGCATGAGGCTGCCACAATGAAACTGTTGTCCCCTTTTCACAGGTGCCATGAGGCGGTCCCAGGTGACTCCTGCACAGAACGAGAGCCGGGGACCACAGCTGACATCACTGGCACTCTCTGCAATGGAAAACTACAATGAATCCTCCTTCACAGCAAGGGCCATGTGTTCAGGTCATGCCCGTGACTGGGACAATGATGATGCCTCTGAACAACCTCTCAGCTGTGGTCCTCAAAGAAAGTAGACAAGAGCCATAGGCTGACATATCCTAAGATCACAAAGCTTGTGTGACAAAGAACTGTCAATGTGCAAAGTCACTGAGATGCAGGGACCGATGGTTCTGATGGACACAGTCACCTTGGTCCAGTGTGACACTGTCACTGGGAACTCCTATACTGCTGCCATGGCCATCAGTCTGAAGAACGGGAGCATAAAGGCCAATACCCCAAAACAAGCAGTGAAAGTCATTAGAGATGGACCAAAGAAAGACCTTAGTGATTGACCAAGGAGGGCAGGAGGACAGCTCATCTGATAAAGTCCTTGCCTTGCAAGCACAAGGACCTGTGTTGGGTGAGGTGGCGCTCTTATAAACCACACTCTGGGGAAGCAGAAGCAAGCAGATCCCTGCTGTGAGATAATGCTTTTGTACGCTGGTTTAATAAAATGCTGATTGGCCAGTAGCCAGGCAGGAAGTATAGGTGGGATAAGCAGATAAGGAGAATTCTGGGAAGAGGAAGGTTGAGTCAAGAGATGCCAGCTCGCCATCCAGGGAGCAGCATGTAATGGCACAAGGTAAAGCCATGGAAAACATGGCAACATAGAGATTAATAAAAATGGGCTGAGTTTAAGAGCTAGTCAGTGGTAGGCCTGAGCTAATGGCCGGGCAGTTTTAAATTAATATGTCTGTGTGTTTACTCAAGCCTGAGCGGCCACAGACCAAACAGAACACAGGAAAATCTTCTGACTACAGGTCCCTGGAGCTCACTGCTTACAGGCCAGCCAACTTGGCCTACTTGGTAAGTTCCATGCAGGTGAGAAGCCCTGTCTCCAAGAGAGAGAGAGAGAGAGAGAGAGAGAGAGAGAGAGAGAGAGAGAGAGAGACAGAGACAGAGACAGAGACAGAGACAGAGATGGCACCTGAAGAGGACATCTGGGGCTGACCTCTGGCTTCCACTTGCACCTGCATGAACACATACATGAATACACACACTTGCATGCACACACATGCACAGCAAAAATGATGGGCAAAGGATTTGAATTAATATTTTTCCAGGGATTATACAGTCAATGAGCACATGAAGAGATACTCAGCATCCTTTGCCATGAGAGAAATGCAAGTCAAAACCACAGGAAGTTACTCCTTCACACCACTGAAATGGTTAAAATAAAAGGATGGACAATAAGAAGTGTTGGCAAGGAAGAGGGAGAAATCTGGGAAGATTATAAAATGGTGCAGCCACTTTGGAAAACAGCCCAGCAGTTCTTCAAATGGTTAAACAGAGTTACCACATGATCCAGTAATTCCGCTTCTAGAATACACCCCACAGAAATGCAAACACAGGTCCACACAGACATGTACATGAATGTTTGTTACAGCATTACTCACAGGGAACCAACAAGTAGAAACAGCTCAACTCCAATTTTGCCCATTCAGGATCCCATATAAGGTCTACAGACAGGCAGGGGTAGCCTCGCCCCAGTGGCACACAGAAGGTTGGTGGCAGAGCCAGAACTGGTTGGCCAAAGGTTGCAGTGCTCTGTCTAGTACAAACCCTTGTCTCCAATAACAATGTAAAAAGCAATAAGAAGAAGCATGATACATTTTGAAAACTAGCTGCTAAGCACTTTGTCAAGGTTTGGTTGGTTGGTTGGTTGGTTGGTTGGTTGGTTGGTTGGCTGGTTGGTTGGCTGGTTGGTTGGTTGGCTGGTTGGTTGGCTGGTTGGTTGGTTGGCTGATTGGTTGGTTGGTTGGTTGGTTGGTTGGCTGGCTGGCTGGCTGGCTGGTTGGTTGGTTGGTTAGTTGGTTAGTTGGATGGCTGGTTGGTTGGTTGGATGGCTGGTTGGTTGGTTGGTTGGTTAGTTGGTTGATTGGCTGGTTTGTTTGGTCTATGTGTACCTGTATAGCCATGTGTAAGCGCACATGCATGTCACAAGAAATAATGGAGATCTAAGAACAATCTCAAGTATGAGTCCTCACCTTCTACCTTGTCCAAGAAAGCTTTTCTTGTTTACCCTACTGCATACCAGGCTGGCTGTCCCATGAGCTTGGAAGGGTGGTCTCCTACTCCCATCTTGCCATTACAGACAAGCTCCACCATGCCCTGCTTTTATACAGATCCAAAACCAGTTCCTTTCACTTACATAGTAACCACTAGACCCACTGTGCCATCTCACCAGCCCTTGTACCAAGGTTTTTAGACAATTTTTTATTCTTTTTCATACTCAGATGAAAAGTCAGAATTGAAAAAAAAAATCCCTTGTCTTGGAGCCACATAGTGGTCAGGGAAAGAGCTGGAATGGCCACAGCAATGTTCTGTCTCAAGGACACAGGTCTCCTTTCTTCAGCATTGCTACTTCAGAGGGTAAAGTTCATCTGCTCTTCAGATGTGCCATAACTTACACACCAGAAGATTCATGGCCAGCCATAGATCATAATTTAGATCATAAGGATCTCTTCCATCCAGAGCTAGATGCTTCTTGAGGTAGGGGCCTAGGCCTTCCAGTGTAGTACCCAACACAAAGTAAAGGCTAAATGTGGTTTAAAGAATGAATGAGTGAGTGAGTGAGTGAATGAATGATGAATATCTGTATTAGTATTTGATTGTTGTGAGGAGACACCATGACCACAACTCTTATAAAGGAAACCATTTAATGGGATGGCTTACAGATTCTGAGATCCAGTCCATTATCATCATGGAGGGACATGGTGGCATGCAGGCAGACATGGTGCTGGAGAAGGAGCTGAGAGTTCTACATCCAGATCTGTAGGTGGCAGGAAGAGAGAGACACTGGGCCTGGCTTGAGCTTTTAAAACCTCAAAGCCCACTTCCAGTGACACACTTCCTCCAACAAGGCCACACCTCCTAATTCTTTCAAATAGTACTACTTCCTAAGCATTCAAATATTCAAATATATGAACCTATAGGGGCCATTCTTATTCAAACTACCATAGTCTCAAACTTAAATTCAAGGCAAGTAGCAAATGAATAAGACTTTGTGTTTTCTTTGCTTTGTACTAACGGATAGCATTAATCAAGTGATGACCAAATCTGATGACCTGAGTTCAATCCCAGGAGCCACATGGTGATAGGAAAGAACCAAATTCCAAAAGTTGTCCTCTGACCACTGCATACACTTGGTAATGCATATAGATACACAATAAATAAACAAACAAATACATAAAAGCAAAAAGAAATCAGTTAAAACAACACTGTAAGTGACAAAGAACACTGGATCTTGGTGACGGTTCTAAAGACCTTGATTCTCCCAACTGCTAGCTCACACACGTGAAGTCTAAAGCAGGTTCAGCTCGACCACCTCTCACAGCTCCAGCTCCATGTTATCCATCTGTGGGACTATAAGAAGCATGTCAACATCTCATCACAAACAGGCCCAGCTCTCCACTGACCGACTGTCCTAGCATAAAGCCACAAACAGAACACTCACAGAGTGATCAACAGCCCAACAAGTCTCATTATCTAAAACTTAGGAGATCCATGTGGTCCCTCTGAAGCATCTCAAGGGTTGGCAGAGCAACACACATTGATACACTATTCTGCTGCCATGTTAGACTAAGGGAGAGAAATACATCCAAGGCTGGCAATGTTTCAAGTCACTCCTTGAAGCAAATACCACTCCCATCTCCTGGTTATTGTTTCTCTGTTGTGGCAACATAGAATAATCCATACCTGGTGGACAGTTGAGTTTGGACTTCTCCAGGAAGTTCCTGTATATAACCTGAATCTAGCTTCTGTGTTGTGTGATATTTTGTTTTATTTAAGGATCGGTTGGAATAATTGACATTTTCTTTGTTATAATAGCCCTTCTATTTGCTTCCCAGGGAAATATTTTCTTAAGAATAATTTAATAAACTCCACTAGTGTTATAATCAATCCTAGAGCACAGGCAAGCAGAGACTGAAAAATCCCTGGGGCTCGATGATCAACTAGTCTAGTCTACATGGCATTGTAGTTTGAATATGAACTGTCCCCCATAGGCATGTGTATCTGAACACTTGGTCCCCAGTTGGTGGCACTGTTTGGGTATATGATGGAGCCTTTGGGGAGTAAAGATTGACTGGGGAAAGTATGTTACTGCGGATGAACTTTAAAGAGTCTATAGCTTTAGCCAGGAGGTGGTGGCACACACCTTTAATCCCAGCACTCAGGAAGCAGAGGCAGGCAGATCTTTGTGAGTTCAAGGCCAGCCTGGGCTACAGAGTGAGTTCCAGGAAAGGCACAAAGCGACACAGAGAAACCCTGTCTTTAAAAAAAAAAAAAAAAAGAGTCTATGGCTTCATCTTATTCCTGATATCCCTCCTCCCCCAAGCTGCATGTGAATGAAAGATGTAATCAGCCAACTTCCTGTCCCTAGCATGCCATGCTGTTCCTGCCCATGTTGGACTCCATCCCTCCAAAAGTGTAAGCCAAAATAAACTCTTACATTGCTTCTAGTCATGGTGTTCCATCATGGCATTAGAAAAGCAGCTAATATAGGAGTTACCAGCTTAACACTGGGTATGGCAGGCAGTGTTTGCTATCCCAGAACATGGAGGAGAGCAGGCAGGGGGACCCCTGACTTACAGGTCAGCCACGTTCGGGTCAGTGGAATAGCCTGTCTTAAAAAGAAAATGCTGGGTGGATCCTGAGGAATGACATTTGGCCTCTACATGCATGCAAACACATGAACACACACACACACACACACACACACACACACACACACACACACACACCAGCCTCACCATCACTAAGCAGAGTAGCATTAGATAATTTGGGACCCACTCCAAAGGCAAAGAACAAAAGTTCCCAGAAAAATCAGCAGGAGGTACTGGCCTTTCAGTGTGGACTGGACTTCAGTTTTGTTTTGTGCTGGTTTTTTGAAATAGAGTTTCCTTAAACTGAGCTGGCCGTGAACTCCAGATGTTCCTGCCCCTGGGACTTTGCCAGTTCTGGAATTACAGGCGTGTGTCGCCATGCCCAGCTTGGATCTACCTACCTGCAGGCAGGTATTAGATGGGGGGGAGGGGGTGTTAAGTAAATTTAGAAGGATTATTAAGAACTATGCTAATCAATATTAAAATTTGACTGAATCATTTCTGCCTCGGGGGAGAAATCTGAAGCAAACCAGTACCCTGGATAATCTAAATTGAGTAACAAATTTGTAAAATATTCTTAATAGCCAGCTGATCTTCAGTATCACTTAAGAGAGGTGTGTGCCATTGTTGACAGTTCTAAATGGCCCACTTGGGGCTGCAGAGGCCTTGACTGGGTATGGAGTATTCTGTATGACAATTAACCTCATCTTCATTTTAACTGAGGAAAGTACAGGGGGAAAAAGGATAAGGACAAGTTACAGAATAGTAATACAAATAATACAAATAATATCTAATTGGCTCAGCTAATATTCCTCAGCTAATTTCAATCAAGTCTTTAATGAGAGATGACAAGGGTGAGGGTGGATAACGATAACATTTAAAGTCACTGCTCTTAGAAAGCTACATTAACTAGCTCCAGAATTACAGGAAGAAGCTTCTGGAAGATAAGAAAGTGAGCAAACTCGGAAAGTGGGTGGATCGGCCCACAGCTGCTCTAGTGAAAAAAAAAACAACAAAAAAAAACAAAAACAGAAAACAAAAAACCACCGTGAGAGCCAGGTCTGGTGGTATAGCCTGGGCTAGGAGGCTGAGGCAGGAGGGTTTCAAGTCCAAGGCCTGCCTGTGCTTGAGTGAGTCAAGGCTAGCCCCAGCAGCCTTGCGAGGCCCCTCTCACAGGAAAAGAGCCAGTTAGAGGAAGAACACCTTTTACCATGCACGAGGCCATTGGGTGAGTCCTCAGATGCCAAAACTAACACAGCGACACCAGGCAGGGAGACCGACCCGAAAGTTAGGTTTTTGCACTGATCTGAGCCACAGCAAAGTGAAGTAGGATTAACAAATTGTTTTAATTTTATACTAGTTTTTTTTTAATAAATACGCTGATTGATTCTTCCCTGCCTCACAAAATTCTGACAACTAACAAAATACTTGTAGACTTTTCCTCCCACCACCCCCCAACCCCCGTAATTGAAATCTGATACTCACAAAACATTTCCATATTTCCAAATTTTCCACCAGGGTTTTTAAGCGCGAATCCCGGGACTATTAGTTCTCTCTTCAGGAACTACCTAAGCAATCTGTTTCCTGGCGGGAGCTGCAATGTGGCAATACTAAAGAGGAAATGTTCCAAGTTCAAAGCCAAATTAGGGGGCAGAGTGAGTAAAGAAAAAGAAGGCAGGGCCTCTTTCCTGCCCAACTTTTCCTTGCATTTGTACAATTTCAGTGGGGGTGGTTTTGACAGGACAACCTTTTAACCTCCAGTATCCTGCCTTTCACTCGAATCCTCTCCTCTCCTGGAACCCATCTTCAGTAACTCAGGCTGACATTCCCATCCCTCCACTGCCCACCCTCAGCAGGGGGAAAAAAAGAAAAGAAAAGAGAAGAGAAGAGAAGAAAAGAAAAGAGAAGAGAAGAGAAGAGAAGAGAAGAAAAGAAAAGAAAAGAAAAGAAAAGAAAAGAAAAGAAAAGAAAAGAAAAGAAAAAAAAAGAAAAGAAAAAAAGGACAGCTCCCATCCCCCTCACTACTCAGGCCTAAGGGTCAGCCTAGTCCCTGGAGCTCTGACACACTTCCCTCAGCCATACCCTTGACCTCAAAAAGAGGGTATAACTCTTTTTGAAATGCAGAACCCCCTTGTTGTGTGCTGCTAATGACCCTTGAAAACAGTTTCTAAGAATGCTGACCCACCTGTTACAGCCTTTAAAAACAAATTGCAAAGGACTCGTACTCAGTCACCCTTCATTGTGAATTTCCCCCAATGAACTGACGCGGATCAAATAACACAGAACCATAACTAATTTCTTATTCTTGGAGGAGGGCCCCTAATTATTGCTTCTCTGTTGAGAATGAAGTACATGACTAATTTCTTTTCAAAGAGCCATTGGACTATGATGAAAGATCTAGTTTTACCTCAACTGATTTCAACTCACACACATACCCTGGATGACTTCTAGCTAACCTCATCTAAGCCCCACACAAGAGTGGCTAGTGATGGGCCGGCCTTTTCCACATCAGGAGAGCAGAACTGGCGGGAAGGGAAGCTGATTCCTGCTCAGATCACAAGGACCCTGTTCCCAGCCACATGTCAGCGCTGGCCTTGGGGCCTCACTGGATACTGACTTTTCTACAGAGGAAAAAGACTTAACTGTGGCAACACAAGGTGCTGGGAATTCAGAAAACCATGTAACATCCAACGTTGTCATCGCTCCGAGCATCTGGAGTGTAACACAGACGATTGTGTTCAAACAAAAGTCTGCTTGCATTCGGGAGGTATGAAAACTGAGTTCTTGCAAAATGGAGTCAGTTCTGTCATACCCAAATAAAGCGTTCAAAGGATCGTGAAGAGGAAACAGGTCACAAACCCTTGCTCTAGGAATTGTCTCCTTAGCCCACTTCTGAACCTCAGTGGCCTGCTATCACTTTAAGATGGGCTTTCCCTAGTAACCCCGCCTAGTAACCCCGCCTAGTAACCCCGTCTAGTAACCCCTGCCGCTCACCAACTCCCAAGCTCCGGTGAGCTACTGCCCACACCACTGAACCTGCTTTCAAAATAGCCTACCTAGCTTCTGTCTCTGCCTAATAGAAACTCGGGTGTTCTCTCCGTTCTGACACACTAAGCCACCCTGGCCTCCACGTGTATCAGACTGTGATTCCATTCTGCGTACTATTCTCAAATCAAACCTGGGCTTGGAGATCATCGCATCCATTTAAGTGATAATGACTTTTAATTATGGCTAGAACGAGAGACCTTGTAGTGGAATTACAGTGGTGAGAATGTGAAATTACAGTCAAGCCAATTTTCTGCCATGTGCAAAGAAAACAGACTTGCAAAACAGCCAACAAGAAGGCTCTGGGTGACCCCCGATCCTTCCCTGGGGCAGAGGTGAGATTAGTTTTTGGGAGGTGGAAACAGTAAAAACCCACTGAAAAAGCCACGCTCAGCACAGCTCCTGCGACAAGGCCACAGGAAGTACACATGGGTGGTAGGTGCACACAGCCCAATCCTTTACAATTCACACAAGCAGGTTAAGGGCACATAGTAGGTGCTCAATGAGTGTTCATCTTTCTTCATGTCTCTTTGAGAGTATGTTAGTAACACAAACGGAAGATCTGGTTCTAAACTTCATTACAGCTAGGATTATCGGAGTGCCTGTGATCACGAGTAACAGGATCCCCAAGTTCAAGCTGGTTTAAAATTAAGTAGAATTTATTGGCTCATATATCCACATGGATGTCTAAGGTAGGACTGGGGTCAACAGAGATTTGTCTCAGTGGCTCAGAAAATATGATCAGGGCCTGGTTGTTACATGATTTCTTGTTTGTTTTGTTTTGTTTGTTTTTGGAGATAGGGTTTCTTGGTGCAGCCCTGGCTGTCCTGGAACTTACTTTAAGGACCAGGCTGGCCTTGAACTCAGAGATCTGCCTGCTCTGCCTCCCAAGTGCTGGGACCAAAGGCATGTACCTCCACACTCACGTCAGATGAAATTTTAAATGTGTTATGTACTGTACTACATTATGTTATCACAAAATATCTGAAGCTGGATAACTTATAAAGGAAAGAGGTTTACTTAGCTTATAGTTTCAGAGGGAGAAAGTCCAAGCATCATTGCTTGGGCTCTGTTAAAAGCCTCCTGGTTGAATCATCTCATGGTGGATGGTGTCACGGCAGTAATATATAATATAAATATAGAGAGTACATTTAACTGAGACCACCCATTAAAACTAGACTGAGAATCATGGGTAGATTTTACACACACACACACACACACACACACAAAAAAAAAAAAAAAAAAAAAAAAAAAAAAAAAAAAAGGAGAGATCACGTGGTGAGAAAGAAAGCCAGAGAGTGGTTAGGGCCCCACAAGAACAGCCACACAATCTTTCCCAAGAGCACACCCTGCCATGACCTAACTCGAGGGAGAGTCCTAGCCCCACCCCTTTTTCTTTTTAACTGACACACAATAATTGCATATATTTGCAGATGGCAGCGCAATCACTCAATACATACATACAATGTTAAGGGGTGGAGGAACCTTTAGGAGATGGGACCCACATTTTTTAACAATGAAATCCTATTATTTACCGCAAAGTGAACGGAATTGGTAGATGTTGTATTGAGTAAACAAAGCCAAAGAAAGACTGGTCCCCTACATGGATGCTGGAGAAATTGCCTTAAAGTAGAGCACTGATCCCTGGAGGTTGGAAAGGGTCGGGGATGAGGGACAGATAGAGGTTAGATAATGGGTGTCAAGATGTGGGTAGAGAAGTCAGGTCCAATTCTATAGTAGAGTAGGGGGACTTTGTTTACAATGACCAGAGCCTCTACTCATAAACACATAAGGGGATAAAAATTTTTGCCCTAACCAGGACCAATGCTCCAACACACAAGCTTTTGGGGAATCCATCACGTCCAAACTTCAGCCATCAGGTGTCACTCAAAAGCACAGAGAGCTAGATTCAAGTATACAGATGTTCTCCAATCACAGATAAATACATTGGTGGGTTTTGAAGCTGCCACAGTGACGGTGCAAGAGAACAGGATTGGGCTGAAAGCTTTGCAAAGAACAGAAACTTCCCTTTCCCATGCTCTCCATTCTCTTGCTCCTACTTTCAACTCACAATCACGCCACCATCTTTTTATTTTTTCAAAACTCAAAGT
The DNA here is from genome assembly GCF_903995425.1 of Onychomys torridus. Taxonomy (NCBI): domain Eukaryota; kingdom Metazoa; phylum Chordata; class Mammalia; order Rodentia; family Cricetidae; genus Onychomys; species Onychomys torridus. The sequence continues at coordinate 40,760,621 of NC_050459.1, forward strand.
CTTTTGAAAGATAAGCTTTAGAGAGGAAACAGACTCACAAAATATCTCACCAAGGAAAATGTCATCAACTCCTGACTCAGTTTCAATAATAGTTTAAAATGAGCATGAAAATTTTTTCAGACAGAAACCTAATTTCTGTAACCAAAGACAAAAATGACACATACTTATGGTGGGGGAGATACCACTTCTCTGGGCAGGACAAGAGTGAAAGTGTAGTTTTATAAAATTTCTTATTTCTTAATTCTCACTGGCAAGATAGCCCTGGAGAGTATTAGTCAGATTCACAAATGCCCTGTATTTATGAAGTAAGGAGCTGAAGTAAGCAGTTTGCTCTTCTAATCCTCTGGCTGGCACCAAAACCCAGCTGCTCGAACGCTCTTGCTCTCTCTCTCTCTCTCTCTCTCTCTCTCTCTCTCTCTCTCTCATGCGTGTTATATCTTAAAAGAATTTGGTGAAACTCATGTGTGCAGCAGCAGATTGGATTTCAGGAGTGTGTGTGTGTCTGTGTGTGTGTCTGTGTGTGTGTGTGTGTGTGTGTGTGTGTGTGTGTAATCTAACCATGATTCTCAGTCTAGTTTTAAAGGATGATCTCAGTTAAATATATATATATATATATATATATATATATATATATATATATATATATATATATTTACATAATATATATTACATATAATGTATTACATATCCATTAAGCTCAAGGCAAGTCCCAATACTCTACACTGAAGCTAGCAAGAAGATTCTCCCCCAAGAGTGTATAATTTCAAAACAAGCAGAAATATCTCATTTAATTTCATTTTTCCAGTCCCTGAATAGTTGCTCATTTGGCAAGACGTTTTCAGTGTGTAGGGTCAGACTGAAAAATAAACACACATATCAAAAAAAGCTGAAACCTTGGGACTGGAGAAATGGATCAATGGTTAAAAGCGCACATTGCTCTGCCATAGGACATAAGTTAGGTTCCCTGTACCCACTGCAGGCAGTTCACAACGCCCTGGGATTCAAGTTCCAAGGGACCCAACACCCTCTTCTAATCTCCATGGGCACCAGGCACACATGTGGTGCACATACATACATGCAGGCAAACACTCATAAAGTTAGATAGACAGACAGACAGACAGATAGAGAGAGAGAGAGAGAGAGATAGGTGATAGATAGATGTAGAGATAGATAGATAGATAGATAGATAGATAGATAGATAGATAGATGTAGAGACAGATAATAGATAGATGTAGAGACAGATAATAGATAGATGTAGAGATAAATAGGTAGGTAGATGGATAGATAGATAAATGTAGAGATAGATTGTAGCTAGAGTTTTCCTACCTGGCCCAGAGTCAGGACAAATCTCTCTTACCCGCCAGTCCCACAGTCGCTCAGACCCAACCAAGAAAGCACACAATAGATAGATGTAGAGATAGATAATAGATACATAGATACATAGATGTATAGATAGATAGATAGATAGATAGATAGATAGATAGATGTAGAGATAGGTAATAGATAGATAGATAGATAGATAGATAGATAGATAGATAGATAGATGATAGATAGATAGATAGATAGATAGATCATTTAAAACAACACCCCAAAAGCTAGTTTACCCCGCTGCATGCATTCCATTTAGGCAAAGACACCGCCATCATTAAGCACATCCTCTGGTTTCTCCGAACATTTGTTTAAAGGAGGAACTCAACATAGTGACTTTCCAGGTGCCACTCAAAGATGAAACCAGTGGAAGAGGTACTTAAGTGAAAGAAATGGAGAACGCAGATAGACGTTTGTGACAGATGCTGAACACACCCCAAACCCGCCTGGGGGCTTCTTCCTATGCCTGTTTCTGCGTCTACCACCCCCATCCCTGTCAACAGGGATCTCTTGTGGCAATCCCATAAACATAACTTTCCAGGTAAAATGGGCCAAGAAAGGATGTTTTTCCGTGTCCAGTCAGTCGCTGTGAACAGCTGACAGTGCCCGGAAGAGATCTCTCGCCACCCTCCAACTGTGTCTTGCAAAACAGACACAAGGAAGACTTTTCTAGAAAGTGCAGTAACACACAAAACGTCCAAGTACTGCTTTAAAAACCATTACTATGGGCAGAAGAGATGGCTCCTTGGTTAAGAGAACATCCTGTTCTTCCATAAGAAATGAGTTAGGGCCCAGCACCCACATCAGGCAGCTCAGAGCTGCCTGGAACTCCAGCTCCAAGGGATTAAAATTCACTCTTCTGGCCTCCACAGGCACCTGCATACACGTGGCATTCATTCATACAAACATGCACACATGCACATAAATAAAAATAATAAATAAATCTTTTGGGGTTTGTTCGCTTGTTTGTTTTTTTCTGAGATAGGGTCTCACTATGTAGCCTTGGCTGTCCCGGAACTCGCTTTGTAGAGCAGGCTGGCCTTGAACCCACGGGGATTTGCCTGCCTCTGCCTCCCGAGTATTGGGATTAAAGGCATGAACCACCACTGCTCAGCTAACACATCTTTTTTAAAAGTATTATTAAGGGGCTGGAGAGATGGCTCAGAGGTTAAGAGCACTGACTGCTCTTCCAGAGGTCCTGAGTTCAATTCCCAGCAACCACATGGTGGCTCATAACCATCTGTAATGAGATCTGGTGCCCTCTTCTGGCCTGCAGGCATACATGCTGTATACGTAATAAAAATAAATTTAAAAAAAAGTATTATTGAAACTAAGCTGCTTTTTGTTTGATTATTAATTTGAACAAACTACCGAAAAAAATTGTTTTGTTTTGTTTTTGTTTTTTCGAGACAGGGTTTCTCTGTGTAGCTTTGCACCTTTTCCTGGAACTCACTTGGTAGCCCAGGCTGGCCTCGAACTCACAGAGATCCACCTGGCTCTCCCTCCCAAGTGCTGGGATTAAAGGCGTGCACCACCACCGCCCAGCTCCGAAAAATATTTATAAGTGTATCTGAGATCCTTAAACACAAATTGAAGTTTATATGAAAGATGGTATTTTTAAGTGTGATGATATTGCGAACTTTATGTAAAATTTGTAGCTACAAGGTATTTATGATTTACAAAGCTAAACAAAAGATGGAGACAAAGGAATAGAAGACAGTACCGGGGACAAAGATGGCCTATATGTGATCCTGGAAGGTGGGAAGGTAGAAATTCAATGTCCTATGTCTGTCTGTCTGTCCTGGTGAGTTTTGCTGTCAACTTGATACTCCTTGGAAGAGGGACCCTCATTTGAAGAACTGCCTATATCAAACGGCCTGTGAGCATGTCGGTGGGAGCGTTTTTCTTGACTGTCCACTGTGGGTGGTACCATACCTAGGCAGGTGGGCCTGGAAGCAAGCCAATGAGCAGTGTTCCTCCACAATCTGTACTCTAGTTGAGGTCCCTGCCGTGAGCTCTTACACTGGCTTGGGAGGGCACGGGGAGCTGTTTTCTATAAGCCGAAATAAACCCTTTCCTCCCCAAGCTGGTTTTAATCGGTACTTTATCACAGCAACAAAAGGCAAACTGGGGGTGTTCGTGGTGATTTTTTTGTGACAGTACATTTCGTTGTTGTTGTTGTTGTTTTCAAAGGCTTCTCTGTGTAGCCCTGGCTGTCCTGGGACTCACTCTGTAGACCAGGCTGGCCTTGAGCCCACCGAGATCCGCCTGACTCTGCCTCCAGGGTGCTGGGATTAAAGGTGTGCGCCACCATCACTGCTCGGCTTCAATAAAATATTTTTAATGTAATGTAAAACACATTTTAAATTTTAATACCAGTGCAGGCTGCAGCAGACTTCCCAAGTTGAAATGCTACGTAGGATAAGGAGCCACAAGGTGGACTGACTGCTTCCTTTACCACTCTGCCTCAGTTTCCCCAGCTGGTGCTGATCCTGGCTCCTGTCTCAGCTTTGTTGAGAAGGCTAGATGAGTCACATCCTCTCTCTATAACACCTGGTAGAGTGTATTGGTGAGTCTGTAACACCTGGTAGAGTGTATTGGTGAGTCTGTAACCCCTGGTAGAGTGTATTGGTGAGTCTGTAACCCCTGACAGAGGGTATTGGTGAGTCTGTATCACCTGGCAGAGTGTATTGGTGAGTCTGTAACCCCTGGTAGAGTGTATTGGTGAGTCTGTAACACCTGGTAGAGTGTATTGGTGAGTCTGTAACCCCTGGTAGAGCGTATTGGTGAGTCTGTATCACCTGGTAGAGTGTATTGGTGAGTCTGTAACCCCTGGTAGAGCGTATTGGTGAGTCTGTATCACCTGGTAGAGTGTATTGGTGAGTCTGTATCACCTGGTAGAGTGTATTGGTGAGTCTGTAACACCTGGTAGAGTGTATTGGTGAGTCTGTAACACCTGGTAGAGCGTATTGGTGAGTCTGTATCACCTGGTAGAGTGTATTGGTGAGTCTGTATCACCTGGTAGAGTGTATTGGTGAGTTACCTGGGTTGGGGTAACACCTGGTAGAGTGTATTGGTGAGTCTGTAACACCTGGTAGAGTGTATTGATGAGTCTGTAACACCTGGTAGAGTGTATTGGTGAGTCTGTAACACCTGACAAGAGTGTATTGGTGAGTCTGTAACACCTGACAAGAGTGTATTGGTGAGTCTGTAACACCTGGTAGAGTGTATTGGTGAGTCTGTAACACCTGGTAGAGTGTATTGATGAGTCTGTAACACCTGGTAGAGTGTATTGGTGAGTCTGTAACACCTGACAAGAGTGTATTGGTGAGTCTGTAACACCTGACAAGAGTGTATTGGTGAGTCTGTAACACCTGGTAGAGTGTATTGGTGAGTCTGTATCACCTGGTAGAGTGTATTGGTGAGTCTGTAACACCTGGTAGAGTGTACTGGTGAGTCTGTAACACCTGGTAGAGTGTATTGGTGAGTCTGTAACACCTGACAGAGGGTATTGGTGAGTCTGTAACCCCTGGCAGAGTGTATTGATGAGTCTGTAACACCTGGCAGAGTGTATTGGTGAGTCTGTAACACCTGACAGAGGGTATTGGTGAAGCCGCTGTCATTCTTGCCAGCACCCACCATCACTAGTAGGTTATTGAAAACTCAATGTGGAGAAGGCAGAGGAATAGAAAGTGAGGGTCTTCTGGTCCAGCTGGGGGTTCGGGACAAATGAGAAGAGAGAGAACTGCCTCTGCCTAAACATACCCTGTGTCTGGTGAGCACTGTGAACCCCTTCTCTTGTATGATTTTGCTCACAGCCCATCCACCCTTTACAGGGAGACTTTATACAGACGACTTTATACATATACAGACTTTATACATATACAGACTTTATACATATACAGACTTTCTAGGGAAAAAAGTACAAGTGTAGGTGATGAGGACACTCACCCAGGGCCACCGGGCCACCAGGCTAGCAAGCAGCTACTCTGGGGCTCTCTTATTACAAGCCGCTATCTTCTCCGCACGCCGTGAGCTGGCACTTGAAAAGAATTCAGCATCAGAAATAATAAAAAGCTGCAGAAATAGAAGGCCGTCTGGATGCTGACTCTTCCCTTGGCTGGAGAGGTCAGAGTTGCAGGTCTTACAGGCAACGTAAACTTAGCTGAGACTCAACGACCAGTCATAAGGACAGGGGAAATCCGAGCATACACCGCCCCCCCCCCCCAGGGTGGGCAATGAGCAAGCTATTCTGATAGGAACAGAACTCACAGCCAGGATATGGAGGAACACATCATTGGAGGCCATGGAGGGTTAGTTCGGAAAAGAAAGGGGCCCGATAGAATGGCAAACCGAATAGAAGCAGTCGACCCTGCCAATTAATGGGGCCAGTTTTCTCAAAGCTGGTCCCCATTATCTTCTGGGGTCATCTCAGGAGTAAAACACGCTAGCAGATTCTAGTCGCTACCTGTGACTCCCTTTAGGGGGGCCCAGGAGTCTCTCTTATTCATTTCCTCCCCAGTGGGTCTGTTGTGCCCCACCCATCCCCCAAGATTCCTACATTAGACAAGTAAGAAAGAAAGAAAGAAAAATAAAGTCGAGCCGCCCAAAGACGGAGCGGCTGGAAAGCCTGTCAATTTCCAGCCCCGTCAAAGCCTCACTTTCTGTCACCTTCTGCCACGGCCTGAATGACTGTCGTTCTGGGTCCCAGATGATCTTCTGGATTCTAGAAGCTTTCCACCGTTTGCCGCATCCAGTCCAATCCCCCTGCCTGCCGTCCTCCCGACTACCCCCTTTATTCCCATCCTACCTTCTAAAAATGATGGAAGCAACAGCTGGAGCCTCACAGCAAAAGCCCCACCCCCCGGGGGGCGGAGACCTAGAGGAAGGGGATAGCCACGCCCAACCTGCGCTAACTCGACGGAGAGGTTCTTAGACGCGCTGATGAAACTCAAGCAGCTGCCTAGAATCAGCTCCCCTCAAGAGCTTCACCTGGACGTGGGGTGGCCCCTCCATTCCGATGAAGGCCGTCTGGTGCCCGATGAGAGCTCACTTTACTATACAGGGTGCTAGGAAGCAGGGTGATCTGAGTGATAGTTAAAAGGCTTGAGCCCCAAGTGATGACGTCACCGGGAGAGGGTGGCATCCTTCGGAGCAGGGACCAGCTGGGAAAAGCCAGTCACCGGGGGCTTGTCCCTGAAAGAAGTATTGGGAGCCTCGCCCTTCCTTTCTCTCTAGGAGGGGAGCGTCTTTGCTCTGCATACATCCCAACGCCGGCCTAAAACAGCGGAGACAGGTGACCCGGAACCGAAGCCTTTCGAACTGAGAGCCAGAGTAATTCTTTCCTCCTATTAAGTTGCACATCTCAGGTATTTTATCACAGAAGCAGAGAACCCACTTAGCTCTTAGACCCCTCCGCAACTCATTTTGCTATCTAACCACCTGCTGTAGCCTACTGTTACCTGAGTTTCCGGGTGAAGCATGCGTAGTGAGGAGCTGGGACCACACGCACAGCACAGCGTTGTCTGTGTCCTCCCTGGTGCCCAGAATCTGTGTAGCACACACTGCGCACGCAAATGCGCCATTTGCGCAAATCCTCTCAATTCATAAAAATGCACATTTTCTTTTCTTTCATTACGTTTCCCACAAGGCAAACAATATAAATTTTACTTGTCATTTAGCCAAAAAAGAAACACATCATCCCGCCCCCTCGCATTCACTATACTATGTTGTGGCTGTTCATTTGACTGACTTGGGAAATTTATCATGATGGCTAGCTGCTGCTTTTCACTCCTTCCAGTGTGCCTTTCCCCATCAGAGATGACTGAAGTTTACCTGAGGAGCTAAGGTCCATGGACTAGGAAAAAATAATAATATTTAATGAAAGTAGAAAAGTAGGTAAGAAATCATTTATTTTCAAATATGAGGCTGGAGATGTAGGGACAGATTGCTGGCCTTGAATATACAAAGCCCTGGGTTTGATTTCAAGTACTATATAAACTGGCCACCTATAATCCCAGCACTGAGGAGGTAGAGGCCAGAGAACCAGGTGCTCCAGACTATCCTTAGCTACATAGACAACTGGAGGCCAATCTGGGCTATATGTGACCCTGTCCCAAAATATAAAATAGCCACTCCCTCACTCCCATCCCTAAAGTGCATGGGAGCACACATCTTTAATCCCAGCACTGGGCAGAAGAGGTAGGCAGTTATCTGTGAGTTTGAGACCAATTTGGTCTACATGTTGAGTTCCAGGCTAGCCAGGGCTACACAGTAAGTGTCTATCTCAAAAAGTAAAATAAAATAGGGAGATGATTCAGTGGGTCATGTACTTGCTGAGCAAACATGAAATCCTGAGTTTAGATCCTTGGCACCTACTAAAAAGCCAAGTGTTAGGACTCACACTATAACCCCAGTTCTGGAAGGGCAAAGAGAGGCAGATCCTGGGAACTCACTGACCAGCCAGCCAAGGCCAAAAATAGCTGGTGCCAGGTTCAGAGAGAGATCCTGCCTCAAAAAGATAGAGAGAAGGGTGATAGATGAAGGCCTCTACACATGTGCAAACAGGAATACACACATGTGTGCATACAGAAACATACACACACATATGTGCATGCAGGATCACATATATGTGCATACAAGAATACACACATGTGCATTCAGGAACACACATGTGTATACAAGAACACACATGTACATACAGGAACACACATATGTATAAAAGAATGCAAACACGCATGCATTAATTAATTAAAAACAAAATGGGAGCAGCATTGGGAGGTCAGAATATTTTATTTGCTTTGTGACCCAGAAAAAAAAATAAAGCTGAGTTATGACGGGGTCACTGGTTCCAATTCTCCTGTTCCAGACAGTCTCAATGCCATATTGGACCTCTTCCACGGCAAGATGGTTTTTAACAAAACACTTCCATAAAGCTGCCAAGTGACCCTAACACTCTATGCTTTCCCAAGTTCACAGTGACACAGCAAAGGAGACCTTGTAAAAGACACTTCTCATAGGAAGTTGGTAAAGATACTTGACTATACACATCAGTCTACATCTCTGGGAAAAAGATCAAGTCCCAAGGCTGCATTTGAGGGACAAGGTTAGGATACTATTACACCATCTTTAATATACAACCTAGACCACCACATACAGTCATTTAAAATATACCAAGAAATTAAATCCTTATCCTAAAGCATCTCTAGTCAGGAGGCGTAGGTGGGAAGGGCCAAGGAAGAGCCCAGGAGGTTCCATCCAAAAGCCTGTTCTTCAGGAAAGACTCCACATGTGCTGGTAGCTGAGTGTCAAATGGACGGGGACAGGGGATTGGGGGAACTGTCTCTGGACACTGCTGTCTCTGCTTTCCTGTCCCCTCTGGAGGCCACGTCTGTGACCAGCACACCTGACATCTTAACCTCTTTTCCTGCAGCTGTGACGACAGCAACTTCAGAGATCAAGGGACTTATTCTGGCTCCCTGTTCTAAGGTCCACCATCATGGAGGGGACGTCAAGGCAGCAGGTTCTTAAAGGTGCTGGTCACATGACATCCACACTCAGGAAACAGAGGTATGCATACACTCTGGTGCATGCACACATGAACGCTGCAGCTAGGCTCCCTTTCTACATACACACACACACAACACACACACACACACGCACACGCACACATGCACGCATGCTGCAGCTAGGCTCCCTTCCTACACGCACACATGCCCACATGCACGCACCCGTACACATGCGCTATGGCGCTATGGCTTGTCTCCCTTTTTCATTTATCCCAGCCAGGGAACAGTGCTTGCTGTTCACAGTAAGTGAGTCTCCCACCTCGATTTATATCATCAAGATATGCCCCACAGGCATACCCAGCTGGATTGACAGCACTCCATCACATCCACCAGACTAAGGAGGAAAAGCCGGAACCGAATTCTCTATTTCCTGGTTTTTCAATTCTTGGACACTAAAGCACATAGCAGGATGATGGAGAGAAAGTCATCCATCACACAGTCTGCCTTGGATCACCTGCTTAGACAGCCAAGGCCTCCAGATGACAGTCTGTAAAAGACAGAGGACCATTTGTGGATATTTATAGTTACCTTTTCCTTCCAACAGGAAAAAAGGACTAAGGTTTGAACTGCACTTGAGTGTGGTGACATTTTGTCTGTGCTCTAGGAAATAAAGCTTGCCTGAAGATCAGAGTGCAGAGCTAGCCACTAGTTAACCACAGAGGCCAGGCAGTGGTGGCACACACCTTTAATCTCAGCACTTGGGATCTCATGCCTTTGATCCCAGTGCTTGGGAGGCACACGCCTTTAATCCCAGCACTAGAGAGGTGGAGACAGAAAGTGATATGGCTGGGCAGAGAGAGGAATACAAGGCGGGAGGAGACAGGAACTCTCACCCTTTCAAGCTGAGGAGTTGGTAAGGTCAGAGGTAGCTTTGGCTTGCCCCTTTGTCTCTCTGATCTTTCAGTATTTACCCTGATATCTGGCTCTGGGTTTTTAATATTAAGACCAATTAGGATTGCGCTACACTTGAAGGTCACCAGGGGCAAGAAAATGAAAGAGTCATATAAAAGGCCACTTTGACTCCCTAGGGAAGGCAAGCCTGTGGCCTGTGTATCAGGGTGCATCTGGGCTGTCTTAGCAGGACCACGCTGCTTAGCTCACGACAGATAAGAACTTAAGTCCGTTTCAGCTTCTCAGAAAATGGGGATGAGAAGAGCCCCATTAAATTTCTGCAAAGACTAAATACACAATGAACAGTCACTGCCAGCCAGTTCTGACACTGTGCAAACATCAGAGTGTACTCAGACAAACCAAGATGGTGTAGGTCTGTGTGGACCGTGATCATGCATGTGGCTAATGCTGACTGGATATGCAGCTCGTCACTGTATGTAAGTGGACTACTTCAGAATCTAGCACAGCAGTTATAAAGCAAATGGTGGCTTTTAGAGGTGCAGTCTCAAGCAACAGTGAGAGCACAGGACTGTTCCCAGGCTCGTGGTTTATGGGGGTTGCACGGCCAAGCAGCAGACAGACAAAAATCCCCGCAGCTGTAATTCTGTGCTCTGGACTCCAGCAGACTCCCTAACTGAACCCTGAGGCAAGGATCAAAATGTAGTCTGGCAGGATGAAGGACAAGGTGCTTTTCTTCAAAGTGGGGGGCGGAGGCACCTGGGTGACAAGGGGTCCCTCCCTTCCTCAGGGCAGAGCACAGACCATGGAGACTGAGAGGGGACCCGAAGCTCTGCAGCTGCAGAGGGGGAGGCTCTGTCAACTTCCTGAGCATGGCCCACCTGCCCACCAGGGCTGAGATCTAACACGTCCACTGAGGGCCGTGAGTTAAGATGTCCGGCAGGGAGCAGAAAGGGTCTCTGGGTTTTCTGAAGAGAATCCTGGGGCCGACTGTGCTCTGGCATGAATAATATGGGCATAATGCTTTTGTTGGTACTTTATGGGAGATCTACCTGCTCACACAGGTTTCTGTCGATGAAAACACAGGAAGCAATGGAGCCATTATGTGCATTCCGTGACGAGCCACACGGTTCTGTGCAGGCAATGAGCCAAGGGAGGGTCCCAACCCGGTGTCTGAGTACAGTTCAAGGGCGAAATAAAGTCATTACACTACATTGGATTAGCAGCCGGGAAGGAATGAACGGAACCATGACCAGGGAAGGAGGGGTTGGGAACTTGAACTTCAGAGTTTTAGCTTGAGTGCCTCAAACTCCACACCAGGAATCGGCCAACAGCAGCCTTTGGTGTTCAGCATATTTTGAAACGAGGCAGGAAAATGTCAATCTTACAAGGTATATAACCTCATAATCTTTAATGACCATACTCTGTCCAGTATGAAAACAACAGACCAAAGTAAACAAAAACGCAAGACGACCTGCTTTGTGTTTGCGGAACCCAAAGCTTTGACAGGTTAGAGGGGGAAGTGGCTGCATGTGTAACTTGTGTTGCACTGAAGCAGGGCCGGCAGGGCATGTCCAAACCTGCAGAGCTGGCAGAGAGTGCCCACCTCCACAAGCAAAGCTCCTGGCAGGGCACCCAGTTTTATGGGTAGAAGTAGAAGCGTGTATCCCAGAAGGAAAGTCGTGGCTTGTGACACCTGGTGTCTTTCCTCGGAAGTCAAATAAATTCCCTGAGGCACGGAAGGGAGATGCTGCAGCCTAACTACATAGGACCCTCATGATAAGACCCTCTGCATTAAACAGGGAGGTAGACATGCAGGCAGGTTTTCAGGCCTGCAGACACAGAACACCAGTTTTTGTTACAAAATGAAAAATAATATAGGGCCAGGCAGATGACTCAGCTGGTAAAAGTGACCAAAACCTACCAAACCTGACTATCTGAGCTCAATCCCTAGGACCCACATGGTGGAGCAGAGGCTGCCAAGCTGTCTCCACACATAGGCTATGGGTACCCGTTTACATACACACACACAAAAAAAAATAAATAAATAAATAAATAAATAAATAAATGTGATTTTTAAATTAGATAATCTGAAAAATGATAACCACCTGGATTTCTGAGATCTTTTTTTTGGGGGGGAGGGTTGGTTTTTTCGAGACAGGGTTTCTCTATAGCTTTGGAGCCTGTCCTGGACTAGCTCTGTAGATCAGGCTGAACTCGAACTCACAGAGATCTGCCTGCCTCTGCCTCCCAAGGGCTGGGATTACAGGCGTGTGTCACCACTGTCCGGCCTGAGATGGTTTTAAAACATTGAAATGAGGTCACGTGTCAAAACAGAGCATGAGAGAACTACATCTATCTAGTGGTTTTGTTTAACCTCGTGCTATCGTCCAAGGGTCTTGAGATGATACAGCCTAGGGGTCTAGATCAGGCTCTTCTTCTCTGCTAGTTGAAGGATTAAAAGGTGGGAAAAATCTGAAGTGGCCTTGAGAACTCTCAAGCACCACAGACAGGATCAGAAGCTGAAGGAAGTTGTTACCTGGGAGGTGAGGAAACACACAAATGCAGCAGATACATAGAGAAAAAGACCCTCTGCAAAACGTGTGTGTGTGTGGGGGGGGGGGGGAGCAGGGATGAAAAATCCAGTCTCTTCTACAGGGTTGGAGCTTTTAAAGCCTCTGAAGAATTTTCCTCCCCTAATTTAGGGTCAGTTTGAAGAAAGCTAGGGTGGTTGATTAGCCCAGAGCAACACACTCAACATTTTTTATTTTAAAATTATTTTAAAAACTTTTATTGGGGTAAATGAGTGTCTTGTCTATATGGAGTATGTGCACCACTTGCGTGCCTGGTGCCCACAGACGCCAGAAGAGGGTGTCAGATTCCCTGGAGCTGGAGTTCCAGACAATTGTGAGCGGCGGCTGTGTAGGTGCTGGGAACTGAACCCAAGTCCCTTGCAAGAGCAGCCAGTGATCTTCATCACTGACCCATCTCTCCAGGCCCGCCAGCATTAAAAAAATAAAAAATAAAAATAAAATTTTAAAAAGTGATGGGACAAATATTTTTATCACCATTTTGATATTTTTCTGTGACACTCTTACGTTTGAAACTTCAAGAAAAAGTAAGGCCACACTACCTCAAGGAGGAGTGTAGGCTTAAACAGTGCTGCCATATTAAACCCCAAATGAGAAAGCTACCTCAGCTGGGCGGTGGTGGCGCATGCCTGTAATCCCAGCACTCGGGAGGCAGAGGCAGGCGGATCTCTGTGAGTTCGAGGGCAGCCTGGGCTACCAAGAAAGCAACCTCTTCCTTGCTTGGCTTGCTGGCTTTAGGGTGTTGCAACCTCTTCCTTGCTTGGCTTGCTGGCTTTAGGGTGTTTTGGTTTCGTTGGGGTTTTTTTTGTTTTTTGTTTTTCTCATGGAAAATGCTTCTAGAAGAGAAAGTGGCAGTACCATGTTCTTAGAATGTTCTAGAAAACAGTTTTACAGTGCCCTTGGAGGTTGAAGGCTTAGAAGATAGAATGAATTGTGGCATGAAAGTGTATCAGTGGGCTTGAACCTTAAGAAAACAATATTCTTGGTCCGGACATTAGGTATACACTGTATCCAGCTGGAGTCTGAGCACAGTTACAATTTGTCATAACTAACAGCAAAAGTAACAGTTTGCTCTGTGATCATGCTAACTGTCCCACAGTCACCACCGATTCAGCGTGTGAGAGTGGAACTTACCTCTAGGTGAAAGCATGTCCTTGACTCCTCCCTTATAGGTTAATCCAACATAGCGGTCAGGGGTCCAGGGACCACCTCGTGCGATACCTGCCCACCTTAGGGCAATGTGCTTTTCCTCCCCAGAATTCCCAGCTCCTAGTGGAATCCCTACCGGCTGAGCTACCATGAGATTCTGCTGGGTCTGCCCATCTTCCCAGGCCGGACTCAGAAAGATGTAACTATTTCTCTTTCTTCTCTTCCGTCTTTTTCTTTTGGATGCTGACTAGAGCCTTTAATATGCTTTTAAACTCCCTAATTGACACTTTGGGCTTCTTCGCTGCGTTTCTGAAGCTCCCCTTCCCAGTGTGGACATGTGCATGCCTGCCACCGGGCGGCTGACCTCCACTCGGCTTCATCCCAAGCAGCAGAGCTGGAGTGCACCTCCATTCTGGGGAGCTCACAGCTCACCCACCCTGGAGTTTTCTTTGTAAACTCTAAGAAATGTTCTCATGCTTCTGTTCAGGTCCATTCTTTGTCCTCAGCCTTCCATCTGTGAACATTCTTAAGTTATTTTATTTATGAGACTCAGAACCCCCAAAAAGAGGCCCTTGATTTTTCAAGTATCACCTGATGTCTCGCTGGGGCTCCCCAGGATTTCTGATAACACTTTTTTTATGCCTTTAAATTATCTTGATTGTCAAAGAAAACGAACTGTTTGTACACCTGCAGACTACACCAATCCGTTCAGCCAATATTCAGCGCTATCATTTAGAATTTTTTCTCTGTGTAAAAATGCCAGTTTTTGTGAGAAAAACTCTTCCCCTTCCCCACCCTACCACATATGTGTGGTGTGTACAAGCATGTGTATGCGTGTTTGAATGTGCAGAGGTTCACATGTATTTGGGTATGCTTGCATGTGTTGTTGCAGGCCAGAGACTAACACTGGATGTCTTTCTCCTTCTCCATCTTGTACATTTAAGTAGGTTCTCTCTCACACATACACACTAAATCCAGAGCTGACTAATTCAGCTAGTCTAGGTAGCCAGCTTGCCATGAGGACCCCCTGTCTCTGCCTTCTCCTGCATTGGAACTACAGGTGGGCTGCTATACCCGCCCAGCTTTCTATGTGGGAGATCCAGGCTCCTCATGGTTGCATGGCCAATGCTTTATCCATGGAGCCATCTCCAAGAGTGCCTCATGCAACCATCTTAATGAGGACATTTTAATCTTTTTAATTAAGAAATAGTGCATTATAAAATCTTCACAAATTGTGTAAATTTCTGGTAATGTGTCTTAAATCCATTTGAATTTCTATACAGAAGAAAATAAATTTTCAGGGAAAAATAGCACCATTTTTAATACATTTTAAAAAGGTTGTTTTGCTAGTTGGCTTTTTGTTTTGTTTTGTTTTTTTGGCAATGTACCAGATTCAACCAAGGTTTGTGAGGCTTGGTAGGCAAGCACATTATTGCTAAACAATACCCACAGCCTGCTAATAAGGTTTCTATGATCAAAGATAACCAAATAATTGTTCAGCATTTTTTCCACTGGGCGGGGGGGGCATGTGTTATGGCGTCTGTAGACGTCAGAAAACAACTGATAGGAAGCACTTCTCCCCCTCTGCATTGTGGGTTCCGGGGTCACCCTCAAGTCATCATCAGGCTTGCTGTGTGAGTGCCCTTAACCCTGAGTCACCACCAATCCATTGGTTATTTACACAGCGTTCATGCTTCCATTACAATATACACTCAGAATCCACGTGCAGCATAAACCTCATGAAATTTCTGGGTTTCGTCCAAATTATCTCAAGAATTCTGATGTTTGCTTGATCACAGCCAGGAAGATTCTGATGGTGGATACTGAAGACCAATGATACTCCAGGCATCCAGTCAATTCAGTCACGTGTCCAAGGATATACAATAGAAGTATGTTTCTGATCACTTTGTTTTCAGAATATACACATACAAGTTAGGCAAATTTGACATCTTCGTCTGTCTTCTCCCTACAAATAGAAACTTTTCAGTATGCTTTTATCCTATGGAAGGCTCTACATTTTCATTCCCCCTCAGGGTGACGCAGCCCGGCAACCTACAGCGTCATAAGACTGGATTGAAAGAGATCTTGTGTTTACCCCCCACCAAATGTCATTTGGCTCAACATTAACAGCAAGTGCCACGATGTCCTGTAACCATGATCTCATTTCATACTCTTTCCTCTCAGCTATGAGGAAAATACCTTCCTCCTTGACAAAAACCATTCTGTGACCTCAGTGAAAGCGCATGCTTGCTAAAGGAATAAACAGACTAGTCCAGCTGGCTTTCCTTAGTTCCCCAAGATTTTATTTTTCATTAAGCCATAACCCCAACACTATGTAACTTACAAACTATACCCCAGGTCTCAATTTCTAAAGCTGTATTATAATACAGGCAGGTTTAAGATATGCTGCTCACAGTAACCGTTAGACCAATATATTTTGTAGCACTTTGCCAAATTTAAGTCTCTTTTGGGTTTAATTCCATTTTCTCCACCTGTATACCTTCATGTGGATTGTTTACAAGGAGCGCCATGAGTCAGACAGTGGGGGCTCACACCTTGAGTGCCAGCACTTGGGAGGCAGAGGAAGGTGAATCCGAGTTCGAGGCCAGCCTGATCTACACAGAGAAACCCCATCTCAGAAAAAGAAGCAAAAGCAGCAGCAACATGGGGCTAGTGAGATGGCTCAGCTGGTAAAGGCGCTTGCAGCCAAATCTGACAGCTAGAGTTCAAGTCCCGGTACTCACATGGGAGAAGGAGATAAGAGATCCTACCAGTGGTCCTCTGACCTCTTCATGTGCACCATGCCCATACACACACACACACACACACACACACACACACACACACACACACACACAAAAGTAAGTGTAAGTGTAATTTTTTAACTCTAAAAAACATCCCTTAAGCCGGGGGATGGTGGTGGTGGCGGCGGCAGCAGCGCACACCTTTGATCCCTGCACTCAGTAGGCAGAGCCAGGTGGATCTCTGTGAATTCGAGGCCAGCCTGGTCTACAGAGTGAGATCCATGACAGGCACCAAAACTACACAGAGAAACCCTGTCTCAAAAAATCAAAAAAATCTTTAAAGTAACATAGTATGCCCCCCAAAGAGCTCTTAAAGCTTTTTAATCAACTGTTTCTTTTTCTCATACCAAAAGTAACATCATTCCTTGCTGAAGAAAATCTGAACTGGCACCTATGAGGGTGACTGTAACGGGGGATATGGAGCCTGAACCGGCCATCTTCTGCAGCCAGGCTAGGCTCCCGGTGGACGGGCCGGGACACCAGCTCAGTCACAAAACCTTTGACCCACACCTAGCCTGCCTACAAGATGTGCTGGGGCAATGGTGGCTCTGGGCCTGTGAGAGTCTATCACGGAACCAGGCCGAGTCCAGCACCGCCTGGATGTCCAGGAACCGGAAGCTGGATGGCTCAGAGACCTAGTGTAGAACCACATACAACTGAGCGACAGCAAACCAACAAACAAAAAGATAATGAAATGAATCCCAATGATATTCTGCTAGTCTCACAGACCAGTGCCTTGTCTAATCATCCTCAGAGAGGCTTCCTCCAGCAATGTGGGAGCACATGCAGAGACCCACAGCCAAACATTAGGTGGAATCCTGAGGAGGAGGGGGAAAAAAGAGTGTAGGAGGCAGAGGGGTTGAGGACATCGGGAAAGGAGAGCTCAACTAAGAGAATCAACTAAGCAGAGTTCACAGGGGCCCACAGAGACGGAAGGGGCAATCATGGGGCCTGCAAGGGTCTGCACTAGGTCCTGTGCCTACATGCTATGCTTGTGTAGCTTGGGGTGTTTGTGGGACTCCTAACAGTGGGAGTGGGGTGTCTCTGACTCATTTGCCTGCCCTTCGGATCCTTATCCTCTTACTGGGTTGCCTCATCCAGCCTTGACATGAGGGTTTTTCCCTAGTCTTAGAGAATCTTGTTATTCCGTGCTCAGCTGATATCCCTGGGAGGTCCCCTCTTTTCTGAAGGGAAAGAGGAGCAGTGGATCTGAGGGAGAGGGGAAGTAGGGGTGTGGGGGAGGAGTAGAGAGAAGGGAGGCCGCTGTGGAGGTGCATGAGAGAATAAATAAAAAGAAAGCAGGAAAAAGAAAAGAAAAGAAAATCACCCTTACTTCTAATACCTATACCCAACCATGATTGTTATCTGTGATGGTGATATTTGGAGTGTATTTTGTGTTTGTTTTAGTATCCATCAGTCAGCTGCCCAAAGGATCCTCAGTGCTGGCCACTGACTGGAAACGCAGCCAGCTTCTGCATCTTTATAAGGTGACCCTAATTCAGAGCAGGCCACTGGGTACTCCCTTGCTAATTCAGTCATTCATCTATTAAAGCTCTCAGGTGACCCTGAAATAGACAAATTCACGAGCCATCAGTTTCCAGGGTAGGCCGAGGGTCCCAGTCACACCACTAAACATGATTATACAAGGTTACCAGCTAGCTCAGGCTCTTCACCTAAGAAAAGACACCTGGCACATGGCCCACAATACATTAACCAGTGCACAGTGGTATCATGATCTCCCCCAATTAATCCCTATGTGACTGATCTACGTTTAGTTCTGATCTGAACCGTTAGCAAACAGTAAATGCATCTCAAGGAACATCATACACCATAAGTGTCTTTCCACATTGCTTCAAAACCTTTTTGTGACAGAGTCTCGATATGTAGCCCACAGTGGCCTTGAACCCACCATGTTGCCCAGGCTGAGCTCTGTCTCACAGATCTCCTGCCTCTGCCTCCAGAATCCTGCCTGGGATTACAGGTGTGTATGATCACATTGAGCCTCAAAGACATTTTCAGTGACTCTCCAGTATTCTACCCAACATATAGAAACAATGGTACCAATTCTTGCCCATTCACCGTATTTAGATGACCAGCAAATGTTCAGTCATATAAGTTGTGTAGTGAGCAGCCTCCTACACAAAGACCTTTATAGTAAAGATTATTATCTGATTTCTGATTTTGATTTTAATGCTTTTGAGAAAAAAATGTTCACAGCCTCACTGCCAGTGTATTGAGGCAACAGACTTATTTGATCTTTACCCACGTTCATCATTTTCCCAGTCTAAAAATCATAGTTTCAAGCTGCCACTGGCACCTGCTTAATATCAACAATACTTTTAAGAACATCCGTGAGGTGGTAAGACTTCTGCACTACCACAGAAAACTGGACTCAAAAACACAAACCAAGAATTTTAGTCTCTGCCTTCAAAACAATTACAGTCTGAGAGGTAAACACATTCAAAATCACCTGCTAATACAACCAAGTAGAATGTAAGGGCTACATACGCTCGGAAAGAACTGATAAAAATAAAGGATTTGACATAAAAATGGGAATCATCTTCAAACTCTATGACTGGAGAGGGCAGTATCTTAATTGAAATGCCTAGATAATCTCTTTTGGCATAAGGGTAAGGTCAGCCCAAAGACCGCCCTACTTGCAAAGCTAACTATGTCCACAGTGTTACAAGGAACTAGGTTCATTCGCCAGAACTGGTGTTGAAGTCATCAGCGCTTGTGAGAAGAATACTAACATTCTCTCTCCTGGCACAGTTGGACTTGAAATCTTTCCCCTGAAAACAAAAGCCCTTTTTGAGTAGGTCACACTCTTGACCTTGAGTTGGCCAATGTAGACTCACGTTCTCACAGAAGAGCTGGTCCAACGAATATGAACTGCACCATTCATACTCAATCATTCTAGAAACAACTTCAATTCCCAGTCTATTGGCTGGTAACAAATCTCCTATTAAATGTTCGGAAATTTTAACAGAAAGAGGAAACTTTGTTTCAAAGAGTCATACTTAACAGTTTTTGTTTTCATCAAAAATCCTTCAAATTGACATCACATACAAATGTGACTCTATCAACTAATCGATTTGAGTATATAAGTTTCAGATATGACTTATTTATACCGCATGTAAGTTTGCTGGCTAAAACTGCCTCTAAATTTTCACTACGGACAGAATTGCACAGAGCTGGACCTTAGAAAAGCCCATCTTCCTTCTTTTCCAACACACTGTAAGGAATGGCACGCTCCTGAAAACAAACACACTATTTTCAGAATCATGGTGTTTTCTGAGCTATATATTTCACCCAAAGAAACTTAGGTGTCAACCAGATATATTTAGGCTGTTTGTTTGTTTACTTGCTTTGTTAAGACAGGGTCCTCTCTACACAGGCCTGGCGGGCTGTCTTGGAACTCACACTGTAGCCAAGGCTGGCCTAGAACTCACAGAGATGCTCCAGCCTCTGCCTAATGCTGGAATTAAAGGGGTGTGCCACCACCGCCTAGCTCTTAGGGAAAATGAGTGGAGAAGAAATTCATCAACTAGAGATTCCACAGAGAAGGTGTCGTCACTAGCCATGTGACTGTATCTCCAATGAAGCTCTTCGAGCTGAGATTTGCCTGTCACAGACACAGCTCCATTGCCTTCCTGATTTGGAATCATTTCACATGTCTACAGTTACGTCTCCATGAAGATGACGAAAGGGTTAAAACAAGAAAAAGGACAAGAACAAACGCTTACCAACCAGAGGAACAGCAAGCCACCCTGTGCCTCAGGTCCGAACCAAGAAGCTGCAGTTACATCACCTGGAAGTCTCTAGAATTCCCAGAGGGCCCTTCTGGCTTTGCAACCAGTGTGAGCCAGAAACTAGACCCAGCGGCCTCCTCCTTAACCGGCTGCTTGTGACCCCTGCAACTAAGATACTCAAACATGGGGCAGTTGATGCAGTACTAACGGGCAAGACAGCCGGAAACAGTTCTGATTTCCGGAGCACTCACGTGGTCTTCTATCAAAGGCTGCCTCCACTCACATGCGGGTCGTCACTCCTCCCTGACCTGTGAGCCCTGATCAGTTCTCAGTTTCCTTGCGTTAACCTGTGCATTTTCCATGTACAATCCGGTTTCCACAAAGACCTCTGCTAAATTAGTTCAGCAGAATCCTCCTCATCCTTAACACCGCTCTTGCTCCATGACTGTGCCCAAGTGAATCCAACTACCCTGACCTATGTTCAGCAAGAACCCTGTTACAGGGGTTTAGCCAGCGCCCCAATCATCCATCCACTTCCTTAAGTAATTTTCCATCCTCTCACATCCACCCTGAGCCTCAGTGACAAATCTGCCACTTGCTCAGGCTGTGCACAGAAATGTACCTGTGACAGGAGCTGCTCAGATCAGAATCTGTGTCCTGGTTAGCCCTCCCAAGCTAGGCTCAGTTGCCTAACCTTAATAAACCAACTAAAAAGATAAAGCAGGTGGGCGTGCTGGTGCAGGCCTTTAATCCCAGCACAGGAGGCAGAGGCAGGCGATCGCTGTGAGTTCGAGGCCAGCCTGGTCTACAAAGTGAGTTCCAGGAAAGGCACAAAACTACACAGAGAAACCCTGTCTCGAAGAAAAAAAAAAAAGATAAAGTAGCTGGGCATGGTGGCGCTCGCCTTTAATCCCAGCACAGGAGGCAGAGGCAGCTAGATTTTGTGAGTTTGAGGCCAGCCTGGTCTACATGATGAGTTCCAGGCCAGCTAGGGCTACACAATGAGGCCCTGTCTCAGAGAGAGAGAGAGAGAGAGAGAGAGAGAGAGAGAGAGAGAGAGAGAGAGAAAATAGATGGCCACATTGGAAAGAGTAACAAAGATGTCCAGGGACACCCTTCACCCCAAATCTATCTTTAAAGTTCAAAAAGGTGGCCAAGAGGTGTGCCTAACAAAGACGTCCTGGTGGAGGTGTGGTACCACTCACCACTGACACATCCTTGTGTCTGCTCCAATCTCCTGCAAACTGACCCAACAAAGCGTCCAAATTGTTCCTCCTCTGCCTGCCCCTGGCTCCCCTCTGGCACCAGGGTTCAGTCTCTCTTCTGCCAACATGATTCTTGGAGAGAAATCCCAGTTTCTTAGAGTCCATTGTTTCAATGGTCTGACAGTCAAAGTGATGGCATATATGTCTCCTTAGAACATCTTACTCACCCCTGCCTGGAAGTTTGCGAGTTCAGCCTCTCTTCCTCACCACAAGACCATTACTGTGGGTCCTTGTATCTGTTGCCATGGCCCTCAATAAAATCTTCCTTCCCACATTTTAACAAGTGTCACTGGATACCTGATTTTTTTTAAGATTTATTTATTTATTATGTACACAGAAGAGGGCGCCAGATCTCATTACAGATGGTTGTGAGCCACCAAGTGGGTGCTGGGAATTGAACTCAGGACCTCTTAAAGAGCAGTCGGTGCTCTTAACCTCTGAGCCATCTCTCCAGCCCCAGGATACCTGATTTTTAATACCAAGCAGGAGCATGATATTAGAAACCTTTAGTCCAGATCCACACTTCCCACACTGTGTTTCCAAGCGCAGGAAATGAACCGCTTTACCAGCTCACACCAGCTCCTTCCCTGCAACTGCCAGGTAGCAGCTATTGGTGATCCTTCTCCTACCTCACGCCCTGAGAACCAGGGACTTGACCGGCTGTGGGTGTCCACATTTACAGGGGATTCTGGAACCACCCCTGCCCGTGTGGATGGGGAGATGACTGTCACTGTGGAGATTTCTAAACATCAATACTAGAAATTCAGGTTTTATATTTCTCCCGCTGAGATTGGTATTTGCACTCCACAGGGATGAAATATGAGAGAGCCAGCACAGACTCTGTAAAACAGGAATAACCAATGACAATGTTTTTTTCAAACTTCTAAGCTTTGACCTGGAATTACTCCCCCCAGTGAGGCTTCTGGTAACTGTCACACCTACCTATGAGCCCTTAAGACCAGAGATCAGAATGCGCCGGTCTCTTGGTTCCTGGTGGTCCTGGACGCTGGACAGTGGTAGACCCAGAGGAGCTCTCCAGAGAACCCCACTGAACTGCACCTTACCTCTCCCGGATCCTGTAACCAACTCCTTTACTGGATGTAAGTTACCCCCCAAAAAATAAACTTCCTTTTTAACCATGTGGCGTTGCCTTAATAAATCCTCCAATATCTGACACTCACGTGAGGCAAACTCCAAACGCCTGGGTGACTTCTGCCCTCAGCCTCCTTTGTAGCTGCTGCTGTGGCAGGCTTCCACACTTACCACACTTCCCTGTCTCTTCTTTCCTGTCTTTTTTAGAAACATGACAGAGCCAACACAGACTCTGTAAAACAGGAATAACCAATGCAATGGTTTTTTGAAACTTCTAAGCGCTCATGTGCACGGGAGGGGGGGGGGGCACAACATGACTAATCTAGGATGATTACGAGGCCAAAAAGGAAATCAAAATAGTAGTTATCTGCCTATCCAAATAAGAAAAACAATGGAAAGTGCATATATCAGCGCTTATAGGATCTAATCAAAACTATACTTAAAAGCAATTGGATAGCTTTAAAGACCTTGTGTCGTATAATTACATAATATGTATGTGGAAATCATGGGACTGGAGAGATGGGTCAGCAGTTAAGAGCACTTGCTGCTCTTGCAGAGGACCCAGGTTCAGTTCCCAGCACCCATGGCAGGCTGCTCACAAATGCCTGTAACTTCAGTTCTAATGGATCAGACTCCCTCTTCTAGACTCCAAGGGCACCTGCACTCAAATGCATATACCTACACACAGACAGACACACACACACACACATAAGTAAATAAAATTTAAAACTGTGAGAGAATGGAAATCCTATAACCCAAGGTATTTCTTTCATAGAATCTGTTTCTTCAGTTACTTTACGTTATTATGTGTCACCATGCCATGAGTTAATTCTTTTTAATTTAGAGAAATATTTCACACCTAAATGTTTCATTGCGCTCTTTTATAAAATGAATAAGTAAATAAATAAAAATACTGAACTAGGAACACCTACATTATATAGCTCAGAACCATTTGTAATTCAAGCTCCAGGGCACCAGATGGCCTCTTCTGGCGTCAGACTGTGCATACACGCAATAACAAAAATATTTTTTAAGGCAAACCCCATTACCTCTCTAAAGTTTTAATGGGGCAATGTGTCTGCAGCGGTCTCTGACACACAGGAAACATGAGTAAGAGTTTACCTTTCTTCTTGTCATATCTCTTTCCACTCTGAGGTAGGATTAGCAACCACTGAATACAGTGAAGACAGAAATGGTGTAAAACCTATTTTCTAGCCAGGCGGTGGGGGCGCACACCTGTAATCCCAGCACTCGGGAGGCAGAGGCAGAGGCAGGTGGATCTCTGTGAGTTCGAGGCCAGCCTGGACTACAAAGCGAGTTCCAGGACAGCCTCCAAAGCTACAGAAAAACCCTGTCTCAAAAAAAAAAAAAAAAGAAACAAAAAACAAAAAACAAAAAACAACAACAACAACAACAACCCATCTTCTAGAACATCCCTTTTTCCATAGGAGAAGAAATGCAGAAAACAGGGAAAGGCGCAAGAGCAGCGACATTACCTGGGGACAGACACAGTCCCTAAGGTCTCCTTTCATGTTTCCGTATTTGCATTTCACAGTTAACCATTAAAGATTTTTCCTTAAACCAGCATGTTTTAATAAATTAATAACCAGGCTCTGGTGGAAGGAAATCAACCCAGACAAATTACGCTGCTCAGAGATTCTCCACTGGCAACAAAAATGACTGAAGTCTCCTAAGGTTCCATATTAACTCTAAAGTTGGCAAGCTTTCCAAGGCTTTCCAAGATTATCCAGAGCAAAAGCGGGGAAATGCTGCCGGTGGTGGGGGGTTTCCGCCATCAGAACCTACAAGGCAAGAAGTCTCCTTGAGAAAGAGTCAAGTATCTGGATGAACACTGCCAGAAAAGCACAAGTTTGGGGTCAATGTCACTGTAGCCAATCAGATAAAGAACGTAAGTGTGTATATGTGCTGTGTGTATTCACATGTATGTGTGTGTGCCCATGCATATTGAAGCCAGAGAACAACCTGGGACATCATTCCTCCTTTTTGTTTGTTTGTTTTGTTTTGTTTTGTTTTTCTGAGACAGGGTTTCTCTGCTTAGCCCTGGCTGTCCTGGGACTCACTCTGTAGACCAGGTTGGCCTTGAACTCCCAAAGATCCTCCTGTCTCCGTGCTGGGATTAAAGGTGTGCATCACCACCACCAGACTGTTCCTCTTTATTTCTATCTACCTTATTTCTAGAGACAAGGTCCTGGGACCCGAGGCTCACCAGTTCTGCTAAGCTGGATGGTCATGGAGTCCCAGAATCCTCCTGTCTCTGCCTCCTTGGAGACTATTCCATGAGGATACCAAGGGATGGACGGATCAGCCCCCTTACTCCTGTTCCTTGCCTTGGTGACAGAGAATGCACTTGCTTAGAAAGGCTGTGAGAACCCAGAGGAAAGGACTGGACTCCTGAGAAGACCCTTCCAACCTGAGGTCATCCTGCAATGTCCCACGGCCTGTGCAGGTCTGATGCTGCCACATGTCCCCTGCCAGCTTTTCGTCTATCATCTTCACCCTTGCTGTCTTCAGCTTCCATCCTAAGACCTGCCCTCTCCCACCTTCTCCCTCCTCACACCCTGTGTCTTAGGAACGGAGAGCATAAGTATTTCCCTCCACAGCACCCAGACACCCTTGCCATTTTATGTTCCCTTAAATCGGTGCTTCTCAACCTTCCTAAGGCTGCCACCCCTTAACACAGTTCCTTCCTCATGGTGGTGACCCCCCCAACCATAAATCATTTCATTGCTACTTTATAACTGTAATTCTGCTATAGTTTTACATCTTAATGTAAATACCTATTAGGTGTGATATATGAGATGTGCCCCCGGGAGGGTTGCAACCCACAGGTTGACAGCCACTGCCTTAAATGTCCTTAATGATGACCAATAAATTCCTCTCTCCATACAGCTTCTTTCCCAAATTCAAAACAAACTCACAAGACGACAAACATGTGCTTGAGAGCATATGTAAAAATGGAGTAATAATAAGTAAACAAAATAAGCAAAGGAATGTATAAGACTGGGAAACCTCTTAGTGATTCTAGGCACAGCCACCGATCTCAGATACTTTCTTGTATAGAAACAGACACACCTTTGCTCCAAGTGTCACGGAGCCAGAGTGAGGTGGTTCATAAAAGCACTTTGTATGACTGATTGGACGCTAATGAACACTTAAGTGCATTGTTCCTTGTTTAGCCTAATCCTGAGGTTTTAACATAACAGGTACACATCTTCAAGAAAGAAGCCCATATCTGAAATACTTCCAGATTTTTCTACAAGTCTAATCCAACCCTCCATATTTTAATATTCATATCCCCTCACTGCCGCATATAAGCCTGCCTGTCTCCACGGAGCTAGCCCTGGCCGACCCCTCTGGCTTTCTCTTCTGTATCTCAAGAACTTCAAGCTAACTTCCACATGTAACCCTGGCATGATTGCTAACTCCTGACTCACCATCCAGATGTCCCCCAGTGAGGCGCTATACCAGAGACCTTCCGCACATGTGCTCTAGCATCTAGCTGCCTGGGGCCAGTTCCCAGCACTATGGATTACCTTATTCATATCAGGGGCTGGGAACACGACTCAGTGGCAGAGTGCTTACTAAGTATGCACAAGGCCTGGGGTTCAATCATCCACACAGCAAAAAAAAAAAAAAAAAAAAAAATGTGTGGGTTTTTTTTCTTTATATTTTTGAATGTCTGTTGGCCCACTAGACAAGAACTGATTATGTCTGATTTGTTGTCTACTCCACAGTTGAGAAAGCACCTAGAAAATATGTATCCCAGTTGCTGGATGAATCCAAGAAGCTGGATAGCAAGGAATTCAAGCCACTAAGCTGTGCATTATTTAATTAAACAATTTTAAGTTGAGCTATGAGTTGTTCTGTGTTTTGTTTTTGAGTGTGCAAGTGTTTTTTGGAGCATGCAACTTGTTAAAACATTCTGTCTCAATAATTTACTTCTTGAAGAAGCCTCTTTAAGAAAGCAACTCTTAGCCAAGGGTGGTCATGCAAACCTATCATCTCGGCCCTCAGATGCAGAAAGAAAATGGTCAATAATTCAAGGCCTCAGTTGGCTATGTCTGAGGCTAGCCTGGGCTATATAAAATGCAATCTTACAAAAGGAAAAGATTCTGAGATCACCAATTCAAAATTTCCAAATGAAATAAAATCTTAATGTCTACATATTCTAAACAATTTTTTAATGCAAAGGACTAGCCTTAACTACACACTAAAATGTGTATTTAGATCTTAAACGTATAGGTGGCTTCAAATAATTGAATATCTAAGGGCCAAATGGGGCAGTGTAAAAGTCCGTAGAGGGGACAGAGACAGACAGACCCAGAGACCCTAGGATATGAAGTCAGAGAAACCCATGGGCCCAGGGAAGACAGGTGGGAAAAACCCAGAAGCCCGGTGCACAGGAAGAGAGGAACTAATGTGTGGCTCCACACAGAGGCAGAAGAGTCTATGCCTAAGGCAGAAAGCCTCAAGCAGACAGATGGCATCCTTTTGAGGGCAATGATTATGGAGGGCATAAGTGTAGAGTGTACCATAAGAGAAATATTCTAATGTGGGATCCATTTCTCCCCAAGACTGCCTCAAAAGATTTGTATCTCTTGTGCCCTCCAGTCCCGTCTGTCACCTTCTCTGCCCCTAGAAACCTTATTAAACACACATCCAGCCAGGCGGTGGTGGCGCACGCCTTTAATCTCAGCAAATGGATCTCTGTGAGTTCGAGGCCAGCCTGGTCTACAGAGCAAGTTCCAAGACAGCTAAGGCTACACGGAGAGACCTTGTTTCGGAAATAACAACAACAACAATAATAATAATACATCAACTAGTGTCATGCCTTCTCTCTGCATTAAAGCCCCCCAGTTCCTTCCAATTCTTCACAGATGGCCCTTGCTTTCCTTTCCCATGTCTTAGAACACTCTCCACTGAGCAGCCACTCACTTCCAAACACAGTGGGAGCTCTGCAATCCCTGAGCCTGACCCCCTGCACGCTCCCTGCTCCTGGCCTGCGTCTCTGAGGCTTCCCGAGCCTGGTCCACCCCCACCCACACAAAGCTGGACTCCGCTCACCCCAGGAAACCTCTCCTGCCTGCTCACAAAGCAGGCGCCTCTTCTAACTCACCCAAAACACACAACAAAAGCCCTCACAGCACCTTGAATGCTCAGTTCCTGCAGTCAGAATCCCAACCCCCAAAGTGCAGGCCTTATCAGTCATTGTATCTTCAGGAAATGACAAGAGATTGGCACTGGGAAACCCCAGTAAACATGTACGGGACTTAATGTAACACGTTTTACAGAACAATTTTCAAACATGGTATGCATGTTTGAAATTCTCAGTCAGTTAAAAATAATTACTAGTTTCTTGCACATATACGTATCCCCTTGGGAGGGCATCCTAGAAATAAAAATGACCTTTTTGTCCTATATGCCCACTGTAGGATATTCCCTAGAAGATACTGGTAGGTTATTTCTAAGTGGTGGATTTGAATATGCCAAATTAAAACTACGTACCCTTTGAGTTACTTAATTCCCTCCTTTTGGGTTGATCCTGTAATCACCACTTCGGTGTTCAACCTTCACCGGAAAATTTTACAGCTGGTTAGAACCATGTACTTTCGGAATTACAGACACCAAAACGCTTGCATTTTCCAATGTGGATATTTCCCACTTCTTTCCAGTAAGCTATGATATAAACTAGGAACGGACGGTCGAGCCTCAACTGTAGTGCAGCAGAGCCAGATTAACGTGTTGGCGGCCTCTGCTCCGGGGTGGTGCAGGGGCAACAAAGCATTCCTTTCTATCCTTCCCTGGGAGAATCTGAGAGAACAAGTTCGCCACAAGTTCGATGTCCCCGGCAGAATCTAAGGGACCATCTAGAAAACGATCCCTTGTGTGAACGTCATTATCTACCGCAAGAATAAGAAAACGTGAGCCAAACGTGAGCCAGTGCTCGGCTGTAAGTTACTTTGGAGCGCCGTCTAGTTCAAGATCAGCAAGTAGGAATATAAGGCTTCCTACAACACTCATTGGTATCGCTGGTCCTATGGCTGATCCACATCCATAAAGTAATTAAAACATCACGAAAGAGCATAAAAGTCTCTGACACAAGATGCTTAAGTCCAACTACAAGGCCAGTTGGAAGACAAACGCAAGGCCTGTATTAACATTAAGATATACATGAAAAAACTGAAGTATCATAGACAGGGCTTGCTTCCAGATCTTGGATATAAATTAGGGAAGGGCCAGGGCGTTCCTAAGATGTCAATCATACTCTTCCAAATAAAGTTTCAGCTGGCTGCCTCTGGACATCCACTTAATGTCTTTTTTGTATTTTGATTTGTCGACAGTAACATTGTGGTTGAGAAGAAAAGGCCTGAGCAGGTCTCCAGGAGCTCCAAGAGAATGAGGAGGCCCTTCCACGGACACTGGAGTTCCATTAGAGAATTCCACAGCACCGAAGAATCCCTCAATCATTGTAACCACCGTTACTAAGGAGAAAGTGACCTGTGAGCAGAGATTTTGACCCCAAGGCAGTTCAAAGGGCAGGTGCCACCACCAGCGGGTACCAGCCCTGCTCTCTTTTCTGAGGACCTGCCCTGCAGTAGCAGACTCCCGATCAGGGGAAGGTCAGCCTGGGACAGGTCGCCATTCCATCAGGCAAGCAGCTTCGGTGATGAACCTTTCAATTTTGCCAATATGCTTCTCTTTGCTTAATACAACAGATCGCTAATTCCTGTTTGTAAATACTCATGAAACGAAAATATGAACACAGTGAAATGTTGATGAGTGAAACACTATGCTGGCATTCAGGAGGTAGCAAAACTGTAATAGTGGGGTGGAAGGGGGTTCAGACGAGACAAGAATACAGAGGCCCATGTTAAACTTCGGAGTTGTATGATGGGTACACGAGGTTCAAGCCATTATTTTTACATTGCATTATACTGTACATAGAAGTTTCCCGAATTAAAAAACAAAAGCCTGAGGTCAAGTTTCAAATGAAACTCAAAATACCGTAGAAAAGCCTTGAAGGTGCTCAAACATGGGGAGGAGGATTCTCCCCCAAGTCCTGCAGGCAGAGCAACCCTCAGAGGCGCTAATCTCGGCCGCTTGAGTAAGGCAGGCAGGCATAATTACAGGGGCTGAACGGGAGAGGGGTGAGCAGAAAGAGAGAGAGAGAGAGAGAGAGAGAGAGAGAGAGAGAGAGAGAGAGAGAGAGATCTTTGAGACGCAGCAATAAGCAAGCTTTCACTAGCTTTTTATCTATTCAAAGGAATTTTTGCAAAAACAAACCTCTGCTACGCGAAAATAGACAACACACAGCAAAATTTAAAAAAAATGCTATAAATTTACCATCCGCATAGAAAACACATTAGCAGGTAAAAGCTAAGCCTTCACGGGAGGCGCAGGGACCCAACAAGGCCGCTTTACAGGCTTTTACAGTCTGAACTTTTGACCTCCTTCCAAAAATGTCATAAAAGAATTTTTAAGCCCTCGAACTAGAAAGAATGCTTTCTTCATCGAGTCGTTTCATAAAACATCTCTATGTGCCGTGTTTGCTCGTAGCCACCGGGCCCAAGGTCCAGAACTAAAAAAGTATTCTAAGCGCGAGGTTGCCCGGGATTAAGATAAAACACGTTAAGTAGAAGTGAAATGAAAACACAAGTCAAACCACGAAAACGCCTCTCCAGCTACCTCCGCTCACTGTTTTCTTTTCTCCTTCGCCACCACCAAACGAAAAGCTCAAACTTTGTCCCTGGCTCCTCTCCGCTGTCTTTTCTTTTTTTTCCCCCTCCGCCTTCAATCACACGACCCTCTTTGGAAGCTGCCCCACGAGCAAAGCATTTAAGAAGAAACGTACCTTTTGTCTGGTACGGAAATGCGGCGGGAGGAGAACGGCGCCAACCCACCTGAGCTGAGCGACGCGCCCCCCCGAGGTCGCCACCCTGGGAAGGGACGTCGCGGGGACCGAGATGCAGCCGAAGGGCAGGCCGCGTAGACCTGGTGCTACCGGAATCCCGACACTGCTCACCTTCCCTCCTCCTGGCTCGCACTCCCCAGGCCCACGGGGCGCGGAAAAGCTGACACTCGTAGCCCCGACCCGCGCGCACCGCCGGGCAGCCGCGCCGCCTACCTGGCCAGCCCCAGGCACCGCCCCGCGGGGCGCGCCACCGACGCGGCCGGGAGGTTCTGCAGGCCGCCCATGACGCGGGTGGCTGAAGTACCCAGAAGTCCCCCGATCCCGCGCTCCACGAGCGCTGCGGACCCCTCCCCGACCGGGATGCGCGCGAGGATCCTGGGACCCTCGGGAACTCGTACCTAAGCGCCGGCTCAGCACCCTCAGAGCCCCGGACAGGGCGGGGACCCCCGCAGCCCGACGGGGCGGCGACACTCACCCAGGCAGCGGATCTGGAAGCCGGATGGGGGTCGCAGTGCCCTGCGCGTCCAGCCCTCGCGCAGCGCCTCGAGATGCTCCTCCTTGCCCTGAATCAGCAGGACCTGCTCGTCGATCCAGCCCAGGAAAAACGTCTCGGCCACCGCGGCGGTGACCTTCTTGTTCCAGAAGTGTTGCATGTTCTCCGCTTTGAAATCGGCGAAGATCTCGTAGCCGATGTGGTGTCGGGCGAGCTGCCGGGGTTGGGTCGGGGCTGGGGGCGCAGGCTGAACCGCCCCGGGCTTCTCCTCGGCGGAGCTGTCGGCTGGGCCCAGGACGATGGCCAGAGAGTGCGGCGCGATCTGTAGAAACTTCTCCATGTTCCCAGGCATTGGCCGCAGGAACCGCGCTCACCGATGCCACCGCTGCGCGACGCTAGAGGGAACCGGCGCGGGAGGGACCGCGGCTGTGGGACGAGCGGAGAGCGTCAGGGTCTTGCCCGGAGTTAGGGGTCCGCGCCTTTCCCCCACCCGACGCGCCCCGCGGGGGCACCGCGGTCCCCAAGGCTCAGCCCGCGCGAGGGCACAGCAGGTCGCCGCGCGGTCGTGCAGGGGAGGGACAGCGACGCCGAGCTCGCTGCCCCCGAGGTCCCGCGCAAGTTACCTACAGCTCCGGGCCACCCTCGGGGCACCGCTCATTTTCCAGCCGCGGCACCCTCGCTTCCCTTGGCACCAGGCAGCCCCAGAGGGGGCGGAGACCCGGAGGAGGGCAGCCGAGGGGGCGGGCAGTTCCCCGCGATCCTGGTTATTCCCTTGACTCGACCTGGCTGGGAGGAATTCCAAGGAGGTCGGTACCGGAGATCGTAGAGGTGGCGAGGTTGGCTGGGAGAGTTGAGTTGGAGCGCCCGGCTCCCGGCAGATCCGGAGCGGGGGAGGGGGGACGCGCGGCGCCACTTGGAAGGCACCGATTCCGGAGCTGCGACTGTCGCTCCGCCCCACGCTCCACCCCCGCCCCCACCTCCCACCTCCCCTCCGAAACAAGTGGATTCGCTGGCTGGTTCATGTACCCCCTTGCAAGTTGCTTTTTCAAAAACCTAGTCAACCACGAAAAATTGTCATCAGTCCCTCCTCCCAACTCCCGTGGACCCTTCCCTCTGCTGTCTCCAGCCTGTGTGCGAGCCTATCCTGGAAGAAACCCAGCGATTCCCGGGGTTAGTTGTGCCGCGGGAACGGTAATTATCAGGCCTTTTGAAAACCTTTAACCTCGTTTCTTTGCAAAGTTCCAGCTAAAGAGGCGATTGCCATAAGAAGCGATAGGGTGTAGTGATTGTCCAACTTGAGTGTGCAACAAGATCACTAGGAACACTCGTTAAAATCCAGATAGTGGCCACGAGATGGCTCAGCAGATAAAGGCGTTTGCTGCCAAGTCAGACTGCTTGAGTTTTACCCCGGGAACCCACATGGTGGGAGGAGAGAACTGACTCTCGAAATCTGTTCTCTGACAGCCAGCGCAGGCACGAAACCACACACACACACACACACACACACACACACACACACACACGTCTGTGTGCGTTTTTTAAAAAAATTAATAGATAATTAGACACCACTCCTAAGGTCTAACTCAAAAGGTTGAGGTAGTGTGGGGAGGAGAGGAGAAGCTTATTCTTTTGTCATTTTTTTAATTCTTTTTTTTTTTTTTTTTTTTGAGCTGAGGATCGAACCTAGGGCCTTGCGCTTGCTAGGCAAGCGCTCTACCACTGAGCTAAATCCCCAACCCTGTTTTAAATTCTTAATCACGTTTATTTATTTTGTGTGGATGAGCACGCAAGTGGAAATCCGGGGAAATCAGAAGACAGCCTGTGCTCACCACGCAAGTCTAGGTTGTGTGGATTTGAACTCCGGTCATCAGGCTTGGCAGCAAGCGCCTTTATCCACTAAGCCATCACGTTGCCTCTTTATTCATAATCTCTAAGGAATGTCTGGGCACTGCTGTTTACTGGTTCTGGACCACCCTTTAAAAAACAAAAAAACAAAAAAACTGACTTGGAAAAAAATACTCAGATGATGTGCGTGTGAGGGGGGTGTCAATTAAATTTTTTGCTGGTGGCTTCCACAGAGTCTAAAATCACAAAAGTCACACACAAAAGCACAGACTTTAGTCCCACTGAAGGGCAGCCTTGGGAACCTCACTGAGCCTGGGTTTCCCATGTGTTGAATGGGAGTTGGGTCTTGCCTTGGCCCTCTCCCCTGAGAAAGGAATTCAGCCAGGGGGTGGAGCCGACTGTGTTTCTGCCTTCAGCATGGTTCACAGACTCCAGGTGCTCCTTGGACATCAACCCACCCTCCATCGACAGACTGCAGCTGGAGCTTCACATTGTGCCCCCAGAATTTCCCGCTGCCTGGCGAGACCTGTTATTTTCTTGCCCGGGTGTTAATGCTGCTCTCTTAGGCTCAATGTGCCACACACTCTGTTCTCTGGGCCCCGTTCTGGGTAATGGGAGCTGGAAAACAAAAGACAAACAGAAGGCACGCTTGAGACAGTATTCTTGCTATACATTTCTGCCTTTATTATGATTGTTTTGCATGGTTTCAGGCAAAGCGGCAAGAATTGTACAAAAAAAAAAAAAAAAAAAGACTTATTATCTTCACCCAGATTCCAGAACCGTTACGATTCTATTATCTCCACATACACCCAACTTTTTTCCTAAACTTTTAAAAATTTCTCCATTATTGCTATTTTATTCTTTTTTTGTTTTATTAAGAAATTTTCTATTCATTTTACATACCAACCACAGATCCCCCTCCTCTCGCTTCCCACACCCCCAGCCTTCCCCCCCAACACACCCACCCCCATCCCCACCTCCTCCAAGGTAAGGTCTCCCACGGGGAGTCAGTGGAGCCTGGTACATTCAGTTGAGTGAGGCAGGTCCAAGCCCCTTCTCGAAGCACAAGGTGTCCCACCATAGACACTGGGCTCCAAAAAGCCAGCTCATGCACCAGGGATGGATCCCGATCCCACTGCCTGGGGGCCCTCTAAACAGTTCAAACTAAACACCTGCCTGGCTTATCCAGAGTGCCCAGTCCAGTACCATGGAGGCTCCCCAGTTATTGGTCCACAGTTGATGTGTTTCCACTAGTTTGGCTGGCCATCTCTGTACATTTTCCCATCATGATCTTGATGTTCCTTGTTCATAGAATCCCTCCTCTCTCTCATCGATTGGACTCCTGGTTTGAAATATTTTATTCTTTGTAAGTAGCAAATATCTTCTTAAGATTTCTTTTTAACTGTGTGAATGCCTTATGTGGGTACGTACATGGAAGTGCAGGTGCCCACAGAGACCAGAAAGGGTTTCAGAGTCCCTGGAGTTTGAGTGAACAGGCAGTTGGGAGTTGCCTGTGGTGAATTCTGGGAATCCAACTGGGCCTTTGCAAAAGCAGTCCACATCTCTGCAGCCCCTAAAGTATCTTTTGTAAAAAAAGATCTACTTGCTGGGCAGTGGTGGTGCTTGCCTTTAATCCCAGCCCTCCAGGAGTCAGAGGCAGACAGATCT
The DNA here is from genome assembly GCF_903995425.1 of Onychomys torridus. NCBI lineage: Eukaryota > Metazoa > Chordata > Mammalia > Rodentia > Cricetidae > Onychomys > Onychomys torridus. Next base: position 40,794,998 of record NC_050459.1, read on the forward strand.
ACAGAGGTCTACAGAGTGTATAGATGTGACAGTCTTATTAAGTAAGAAACACAGAGCCAAATGCAGAGTTGAAAGCCCAAGAGGTTAGAGCAGTAGCTAAGTGCAGAGACTAAAACCCTTTCTTACCCTTCGCTGCCGCTGCTGTCCTTCCCCTAAGAAAGAAGCCTACTTCCTGTGTATCTGTCTTTTTATTGACTTTCTGTTCTGCCTTCTCATTGATTGCAAACCCAACCACATGACCTCCTCGTCACTGCCTGTCTATACAGACTTCCAGGTCTTCAATGGTTGGTGCTGGGATTAAAGGCGTGTGTCTCCATGCTGGCTGTATCCTTGAACACACAGAGGTCTATCTGTCATGCGATCAGGATTAAAGGTGTTCACCACCACCATCCAGCTTCTGCTATGGCTTGCTATTAGCTCTGACCCCCAGGCAACTTTTATTTATTAACATACAAATAAAATCACATTTCAGTACAAATAAAATATCACCATAAGACTGAGTTCTAGGACAGCCAGGGCTACACTAAGAAACCTTATCTCATAAACCACAATAATAACAACAAGAAAATCTACTTACGTGTATGAGTACTTGCCTGCATGTATGTATACACATCCTAAGTGCCTGGTGCCACAGAGATCAGAAAATGGATCAGACCCCTGCAACTAGAGTTACAAATGGCTGTGGGCATACAGATGCTGAACTCAGGTCCTCTGCAGGAGTAGCACATACTCTCCAGCCCCTCCACAAGTGTCTTTTTGAAAGACCCTTTGACACTGTATAAGTATCACATGGCTGCTCCTCCAATCTTTCCCTAACACATACGCGGGCTATTGACTGCAGCCTGGTTTATGATGTGATTGTAAGATCTGGTGTTGTAGGCTTATTCCAGCATTCCTTCTGCTCTGTTAGTGTTCTACTGGACCAGCATGCTTCCCTTTCTCCTCTGTTGAGTCTGCACCCGTGGGGACTGGACATTCTTAATCAGGAGATTCTAAGACTTAGCCATCATTACTTATATCTCATACTTAGCACAAAGTGAGGCCCATAGACTCCTCTACAGCTGGCCAGCTCTACTGTCCTTATATCGAACCTATGGTTCTCTGAGTACTTCCTTACGTTCTGACATTTCAAGACATTCCAGGATCTTTTTGCTCCAGCCAAGGAACCAGACACTTTTCCAAGGAATGCTACTTCTTTTCATTTTTATTATTTTTAAAGATTTATTTATTTATTTATTATTTATTTATTTATATGAGTACTTTATTTGCATGTATGCCTGCATGACAGAAAGGGCATCAGATCTCATTTTCGATGGTTGTGGGCCACCATGCGGGATTGTCTTCGGCCAGTCCACCCCGCAAGATAACCCCGCCCCCCACTTTATGCTATATTGCCCTCTTTTCTCTGTACTGCAACAGTAGTGGGGGAGGGGTCATTCAAATAGTTGGTGTGGAGTAGGGCCCATGACAGGTGAGGGATCTGAGGTACATAACCTCTCTGAAATGAAGAGCTGTCACAAGAAAGCTGACATTGGCTAAGGTGCCTGACACCTGCTGGGGGTGCAGCAGAATGTAGTGGGTAGCTATTCCAGCTTTGACTTGGAAGTACCACCCCCATTGAGGCTTCTGGTAACTGTCCCGCCTAAGAGGCAGGGCCGAGAGGGAGCCCTTAAGACCTGAGATCCGGATGTGCCAGCTCTCTTGGTTCCTGGATCCTGGACGCTGGAGGTAGACCGAGCAGAGTTCTCCAGAGAACACCTTTCCCGGACCCTGTAACCTATCCCTGTACTTGTAAGTTACCCAACAAAATAAACCTCCCTTTTAGCTACTTAGAGTTGCCTTAATACTTCCATCAATTACAGACTATCCATCACCATCCTCTCCAGTCTTGAACACGTCATGCACATGTTCCTATCATCATTAGGCTAGGGCGTTATCACAAACATTGTCACATCTTGCTTTTCTTAAAACATGTATTATCATAGGAATGCAGGGACCTGAAAAGGTCACCTGGACACATTTTCCTTATGGTGAATGGCTCCCTTCCAGAACTTTCTTAAGTGACTGCTGCTCACACAGGGCCATCCCGAGATCCAGTCTTTTCAAACTAGGCACAGACGTTGTATGTCAGAGCGGGGTCTCCATCACTGCTTCCCTGACCCTTGGTCATGAAACCCCTCAAAAGCTGCTCATCGGCATCCTGATTATTTCTCAGGCCTTTCTACAGCTAAGTACTTCAAGATGCCCAAGCAAAGCGTGTTCTGTGACTCAGGACTTGGCCCTTCTTTGCCTTCTATTGCTGTGCTAAACGCCATGACCAAAAGCAACTTGAGGAGTAAACAGTTTATTTCTTCATACAGCTTGTACTCCGTCACCGAAAGAAGTCAGAGCAGGGACTCAGACAGGAACCTGGAGGCAGGAACTGAAGCAGAGGCCATGGAGGAATGCTGCTTACTGTCTTGCTGTCCATGCCCACTTACTTTTTCTTGCAACCCAAGAACACCAGTCCATGGTGGTACCCTCCCACATCAATCATTAATCAAGAATTGCCTACCAGCCAATCTGATGGAAACATTTTCTCAGTTGAGATTCCCTCTTCCCAGATGTCCTTGACTTTTGTCAAGTGGACAAAAAAACTAACCAGCACAGACTTCTCAGCCCAAGGATGCTGTTGCTCAGCTTGTCTGGAAGCCGCTATGCCTGTGCCCAGAGATCACTCTCCATATCAAGTTTATTTTCTTGATGTTTGTTGTTGTTCACTTGATGGGGTTTGGGGTTTTGTTTTGTTTTTCAGGAGGGTATTTTGTTTTGTTGTTTTGGTTTGTTTATTTGTTTGTTTTGAGACATGGTCTCAAATACAACTGTCCTGGCTGGCTTAAAACTCACCCTGTAGACCAGGCTGGCCTCGAACACACACAGATCTGCTTGCCTCTGCCTCCCTAGTGCTGGGATTAAAGGCCTATGCCTCCGAGTTTCTTTTCCATGAGTGGCTTTTGAGCAAGCGTATACCAACCCCCACTGTAAGTGTAATGCACGCTTTTCCCTAGGAAAATAAATACTACTTTCAACCCATGCTTCCTCTCATGTTCTCAACCAGACATTTCTCCTTTGATCCCCATCTCAGATACCTCCCACCCCAAGGGAGGCTGTTATGAATTTGTGTGACCAAACGGCCTGCTTTAACGATGACCCCAGAGCAACAACAACAATAAAACAGACTTTGTCTGGACCACTCAAAGAACCATGCTGTAAAATAGATGATTCTGGAAAGACGAATTCCATCTTTGAAAAACAAGCAAGAGTTTCTATACCCTGCTCTCTCTATCACAGCTCTAAGGTGTGCAGAGCCATGTTTCAGTCGAGAGGGACACTTAATCTTCAGAGAAGAACCCTCTTTCCCAAATTGGATGACTCAGTCTTCAAGGCCTTGGTGAGTCTTACCCACATCCTCTTTTACTTTTGTTTTGTTTTGTTTTGTTTTGTTTTGTTTTGTTTTTCGAGACAGGGTTTCCCTGTGTAGCTTTGTGCCTTTCCTGGAACTCACTCTGTAGCCCAGGCTGGCCTCGAACTCATAGAGATCCACCTGCCACTGCCTCCCGAGTGCTGGGATTACAGGCATGTGCCACCACCGCCCGGCCTCTTATTGCAGATGTCATTAATGGTCTTTCCTCAGTAACAGCCCTGCCCCCTACCCCCCACCCTCATTCCCCATCCCCCCTCCCCCCCACTCCCCACCCCCTCATCCCAGCCCTGTGATGATGGTGACATTTGTCCCAGCACTGGTGTGGAAGGTTTTCCATTCTTGTAACTGTCTTTCAAGGCAGCTGCTGACCACTCTCATTATGTTGCAGATTGGGAGACTGAGGCACACAGAATGTAAGTAAATTGAACTGCCAAGCAAAAAAGGCTATAAAGCTATCTAAACCTACAGTCTAGTTTCTTGCCACGCCATGCAGTCAGTTTAGCTCACCAGTCCCTAGCAGGCAGTCTTCCCAAAGATCCTTCAACAACGCCTCATGAATGACTTCTGTTTGGCACCTGCATTCATGATTTGTTATTGTGGGAACAAATTATCTCCAAAGAAGCAGACATTCATCATCTCCCTCTGTTGGTTGGTCAGGAATCCAGGCCCGGCCTGCCTGAATGCCTCGGCTCACCATCTTTCATAGGGCTCAAAGCATCTTAGGCCTCACCTGGGTATGGATTCACCTCCAGGCCACTCACGTGGTTGTCGGCAAGGTCTCAGGTCCTGACTCTCTGGAAGTCCTCTCTGCTTCTGGTAGCATGCACAACTCCCAAGGGTACCAAGGCATGCCAAATGGCTTCCTTGTGTCACCCAAAACAGAAGTCACAGTGTTATCTTAGAAGTGATGGTTTCTAAAAAGTCTGAGGGTTAGCCGGGCGGTGGGGGCGCACACCTGTAATCCCAGCACTTGGGAGGCAGAGGCAGGTGCATCTCTGTGAGTTCGAGGCCAGCCTGAGCTACAGAGCTAGTCCTGGACAGGCTCCAAAGCTACAGAGAAACCCTGTCTCGAAAAACCAAAAAAAAAAAAAAAAAAAGAAGAAGAAGAAGTCTGTGGGTGGTTCCCAGGAGGGCAGTCATTAAATCCCAGCCCATACTCAAGAGAACTAAACAAGCATGTTAATAGAGCCAGACAGAGGCCATAGGGGTCTTCCAAGATGTGTACCGCTTAGAAACTGCCTACGGCATTCAGAATGAGCTGTGAAGAATTTCCATCTACCCGAACAGTTTACAGTGTAGCCATACATGAAAAGAGCACCTTCTATATAAATGCTGTGCGTTTCCAGATACTTAACAAGCTCAGCCATACACATGCACACACACCCTACAGAAACGATTTCTCTTCCAAAAACAGATGCCATCTTAGAGGATATGCTATGAGGACTCAATGGCACTAAGATGAGGGTCTCTGGGGTCCTAGTCCCATCACTGCCCCCGTTATTCTCAACCCCGCTAACATGGAGTGGGGGTCACAGCACCAGGCGCTTCAGCCAGCTAGTCACAGTAAAGAAACAGCAAGGGGTGAAGAGTGTTGGGGTTGAGGTCTCTTCTCCCCTTCTAGAACTTAGACCCTGAACAGCTGGCATAGGTCTTCTGCATCAGAAAATGCAAAGGCAGAGATGGCATGTCCAGGGGCCATCTCTCTGAGCATAACTACCACAGTAAGGAATTGCTTCCTTGCCTAGGTTTCCTATCCGAGATCTCATGTAGACCCTGGCAGCCATGAGAGTTCCTAGTCATTGTCCAAGAGAGAGTGTTTACCACTTATCAAATGTTTCATCCTTATAAAACCTGTAAGGAATTGTAAAGAACATTTGTTATTCTAGTGTTCCAAGCCCAGACATGAGCTTCTCAGGGGTCATGTGCTCAAGGTCACACAATTGATACTTGATCAAACCAAGATCCCAACTCAGGCTTCCTCAACCTGCAACGCTGGATTCCAAAGGAATTGAAAACTCACAAGATAAACCACAGTTCGATTATTTATAGAACATTCTCCTACCAATGGCTGGAAAAAAAAAAATGTTCTGGAAGAAGGTGAAGGAAGTCCTCGCAAACATAACCCTGCAGTCTCCAGAGCGTTGTTATACCTCGGGGGAGCATTCACCTCTGTGTTCTCACATCTACAGTTCAAGGTGCGTGGGCTTCTGATAAAAGGACATGGTGAATGAAACCACCAGCGCCTCTCCCTGCCTGCAGTCAGCTGCAGTCTTGCTGGAAAAGCTTATCAGCTGCTCCTTGTCCAAGGTGCTAGAACAGAAGCCCAAACTAATCATCACTCAGGAAGGCACATTCGGGTCACGTGCCTTCGGTTTGGAATTCATGGTGCTGGTCAATGGCCTTCTCTAAAGATGGCTACCGCAGAATCTCCTGTTCTCATGCATATCTGTGATAAAACCTCACCACCACCACCACCCCCAAGGGGTAAAGCCTCTCTTACCCGCCTTTACTCTGCTCAGACGCTGTGATTTCTTTAGTCAACAGAGTAGAGCTGAGGGCATACTGTCCCAGATCTGGGCACAGACCTGGTTGATTCCCTGGTTCCCACTCATCTCTCCTCAGAAGGCAGCTACCTTGTAACCAGTATGAGACTATCACGTGAGGACTCTCAAACAGGTCACAAGGATCCGGCTATGGAGCAGGGCGGGCTGCCCCCGGCTGTTGACATTTTAGGCCAGGGCTCGTGAGTATAGAAATCATTCCAGCCCCAGCAGACACCTGGAATAGAATGGGGACCCTAGACTGATAGCCCCCACTGAGCTCTCCCATATGCCTCCAGCTAGCCCACCCTAGCTAAAGCTTTAGTTTAGATTCCCTTTTTACAGAATCATGATCATAATAAAGTAGTGGCCACTTTATATCACAAAGTCTATAATGCCTAGTATCACTGGGGGACTGGGGCAATAGTTCAGTCAGTAAAATGCTGCCATGTATGAGGAACTCAGTTTGAATCCCTAGAACCCACATTAAAAACCCAGGTGCAGCCAGGCGGTGGTGGGGCACGCCTGTAATCCCAGCACTTGGCAGGCAGAGACAGGCGGATCTCTGTGAGTTCAAGGCCAGCCTGGGCTACCAAGTGAGTTCCAGGAAAGGCGCAAAGCTACACAGGGAAACCCTATCTCGGAAGAAAAAAAAAAAAAAAGGCCAGGTGCTGTGATGCATATCTGTGATCCCAATAGTGTTAAGATGGGGGACAGAGGCTAGAGAGATGGCTCAGAGGTTAAGAGCACTGACTGTTCTTCCAGAGGTCCTGAGTTCAATTCCCAGCAACCACGTGGTGGCTCACAACCATCTGTAATGAGATCTGGTGCCCTCTTCTGGCCTGCAGACATACATGCTAGATACATAATAAATAAATCTTTGAAAAAAAAAAAAGATGGGGGACAGAGACAAGAAGAACCATGGAAGCTCATAGGCCAGCTAACCTGCTCTACATGGTGAAATTCTAACCAATGCGAGACCCTGTGTCAGACAAAAGAAAGAGTGCTCCTGAGGAACAACACCCAAGGCTGTCCTCTGATGACACACGCCCTGTGCATGCTGGCACCGGCACCCGCCCACACACTCACAAAGAACTAGACCATGGAACACTCGCTTTTGCAATACGTACGTATTTCGTGTCGAGCTATAATTTATGCAAATCTGGGCAGGAAATAGTATTTCAGTGATACATTAATTATGGCATCTATGAAAAGCCCATTTTAATAAAGAAAAAAGATGATGTATGATATTGCTTTTATAACGTAAGTGTTTTGAATCTGGCCATCTAAGTCTGTGCTTCCAAGAGGCATTTGAGTCTGTGTCAAAAACAATGTCGTCCAAACAAATCACTCACTAAAATCTTACCCTCGTAGGTGTCTTAGTCACTAACCACAAAAATAAATTCCGCAGTTTATGTCTCCCTTAAACCTACCAATGACCCAACCTCCCTCAAAATCTTGTGTGGGTTTTTAAAACAAAACTAAGATTTCCTTATTTTATTATGTGTGTGAATGTTGTGCCTGCATGCATGCATGGGCACCACAGGTATGTGCAGGTCAGATGAGGGAGTCAGATCTCCTCCAACTGTAGTTTGGGATGATTATTAAACACCATCTGGGTGCAAAGAACTGAACCTGGGTTCTCTGGAAAAGCAACAAGTGCTTCTCATCGATGATAGATCCAGCAAATTGTTTTTAACAAGGGGTCTCTTTTGTTTTCCTGACACACTTTGTCAAAACGTTCCAAAGTGGTGCTCAGTGATGGCCCATCTATTCTGATTGCTCATCTATTTTTTCCCTCAGGATAATCCATCTCAAGTCCAGGGAGATGTGGCTCCTTGGGAAAAGGACTTTCTGTACCAGTATGAGGCTTTGGGTTCAATCCCCAGAGCCCACAGAAGAGTCAGGCGCTGTGACATGCACCCAGAACCTCAACACTGGGGCCTAGAGATAGGTAGGTTCCAGGGACCTGCTGGTCAACCAGTTAGCTTAAATGGTGATCCTCAGTTCAACAAGAAACACAGTCTCAGAAAAAAAGATGGAGAAGTGAGCAAGGAAAGACACTTGATGACAATCTTTGTCCTCCACACAGGTAAGAACAGCTGTACAGTACAGACGTGTGTACATATACACACTCCTCACTGCACACATGCATACACACACACACACACACACACACACACATCATTGGTAAGAACAGCTGCACAGACATGTGTGTGCATGTACATACTCTTCAGTACACACACACACACACACACACACACACACACACAGACACACACCCCACAGGTAAGAACAGCTGTACAGATGTGTGTGCATATACATACTCTTCAGTGCACGCACACATTACACATCACAGGTAAGAACAGCTGCACAGACATATGTGTGCATATACATACCATTCACTGTGCACACACACACAAACACACACATGCATGCACACACACAGGCAGAGTCAAAAAGAATCTCTTTTAGGGCACAATTTAATGTGGCCTTGTGTGGTGAAAATTGGTTGTAGAGGTGTCTTGAGATGCTCTGAATAATGACTCCACATTAGTCTGCTTTCTATTGCTCTAACATAGTATCTGAGACAATCAATTTTTGTAGTTCATTTTGTCTAATAGTTTTAGAGTTTTCAATACATAATCAGGTAGACCAGTTGCCTGGAACCTAACAGAGGCGCCTGTCTGTGGTAATATTTTGTCTGTGTTCTAACAAATAAAGCTTGTCTGGAGATCCAAGTGTGTAGCTAGCCACTAGTTAACCATAGAGGACAGGCAGTGGTGGCATACACCTTTAATCCCAGCACTTGGGATCTCATGCCTTTGATCCCAGTACTTGGGAGGCACATGCCTTTAATTCTGGCACTAGTGAGGAGAAAACAGGAAATGATAGGGTGGGTCAGAGAGAGGAATATAAGGCAGAGTGGAGACAGGAGCTTGGCCCCCTTTCAGGCTGAGGAGTTGGCAAGGTAAGAGGTGGCTGTGACTTGCTCCTTTGTCTCTGATCTTTCAGCATTTACCCCGATGTCTGACTCCAGGTTTTTATTATTAAGACCATAGACTTGGAGCTACACTGTCAGCCTCAAAGTGTCGTGGGTTACAAAGACACAGGAGTAAGAGACCAGGGCCCCAGGGCTCCTTCATGAGCACAACTCCAACGATGTAATCTTTTTCCTCTTGGGCCCACATCTCAGAAGCTGCATCATCTCCCATTGGCACATAGACTAGGGCCCTTTCCTCAGTCTTTGCTGTCAACTTGGCACAGCCTCAAGTCTCTCGTGGAACCCTCTATTGATGGACGGCCCAGATCAGATTGGTGTATGGGTGTGTCTACGAGGAATTGTTTCCACAAATGATTGATGTGGAGGGATCCAGCCCACCTTAGGCAGCACCATCCCCAAGCAGGTGGGCCTGGGTTCTATAACAAAGGCAGCAGAGACAGAGAGCCACCAGGGATCAAAGACAGAGAAAGAGCAATCCAGAGAGAGGAAGCGGCTCTCCTCCATGGTCTCTGCTTCAGCCCTTGCTATATCTTTGGCCCTGATTTCCCTCAATGATGAACTGTGACCCAGAAGTGAAAAAACAAATAACCTCTTTCCCTCTGTCCCCCAACACAGTTGTTTGTGGTCAGAATGTTTCATCATAGCAACAGAAATGGAACCAGAATGGGACCAAATGCAACACATGAGCCTTTGAAGACACTTACCCAGACTCCAGCAAAACTCTGCTGCCCTGTGCAGGCTGCAACTCTTGTCCACTCCGGCTTCCTGTGGTGCTGGCCCAGACCCCACAGCACAGGACTCACTCCAGACTATCATCAACCTTCAAAGGGCAGCGTGCCAGGTGTGTTTTTCTTTGGCTCGTTTTCTGATCATGGTTTGCTCTCTCTTTCAGTCCCTGTACCTCTGCGTGATAACTGAGAAGGGAAAGCAGTCACGGGCAGCACTTTTCCCCTTAAAATAGTTCACTCCCTTCCTGCACAGCACTGTAAGTCCAATGCAGACTTCATACTGAACTCATCTTTATTTGAATAAAAATGCTGCCATCCGAAACAAACAGGTAAGATGTTTAAAATACTAAATACTAAATACATGGCGTTAGTTAAGGTCTAACTCTTGAGTGATAGGAAGCTTATAAACCTTACCGCCATGTACAAACAATCACATAGTAAATAACCGTTATCTTCTAAACTGTGTGGTGTGTACTAAACACAAGGAAATAAATCTGCCCTGCCTCTTATTTGGGGATCAATTAAGGGGAAGTCTTCTCATTTGTAAGAGAAGATTGACATAATTACCCCTTCCAAAATGAAACAGCCTTATTGCTGCAATGATAGAAGCAAGTATATACTGGGAAGGAAAAGAGAGGCGAGGTCGGTGCGCAGTGAAGACATGAGGATGGAGAGAGAAGCCTTCACACGGTGGGTAATGTGGGACTGACATGAGGTGATAAACGGTTGTTGCCTAAGTCCTGAAGTCAAGGATTTGCCGTGAGCTGATGCATATGTGATTATGTACCACTGATTCCCACCTAAGGGATTCGGGCTGCCACTGAGTTTCCACCATCAGGAATGACATTTTAAAAAGTTCGTAAGTCAAGGCTGTCAATTTGGGGTTTGGTGCTATTTAAATTGGGGCACATGCCAAGTTTTTCCCACCCTCATTTTACTCTTTGTTCTTGTGCACACTACGGGGTTTCTGTGGGGAGTAAACAGAGGAATAACAGACAGTGCTGGGTGGGACTTCTGTGTGTGTCCTTGGTAGCAGAACTGTGTCGCATTGAGGCTGGGGGCGGGGGCAGTTACCGGCAACTACCACAACCCAGTCAACGACTCCTCCCGCTGTGTATGGCACCTCAGCGCCATGTCATGTGGAACAACAGATAATAATGACAAAGCTACCTGGGAAAACAAACACAATTTTCATAGATTCTCTTCTGCCCACCACAATACCAGCAGTTCGTTTATCTGTTTTGTTTTGTTTTTTTCTTTTTCTTTTTTCTTTTTTTTCCTTCATGCAATTGCCAAATTCTACCCTTGATTGTGTTTCCCTCCAAAAACTAAGAGAACCCTGAGTATCTGAGATCTCCAACAGGGGAAATTACACCCTGCCATCTTGCCCACAGCATACATTCCCTGATAAAGGAGCCCTCTGAGATCCCTGCACCTGGCAGATTACCAAGGGAGAAAGAACAAGCCTAAATAAAATAGACCGACTTAGGAAAACTCTATGGTTAATCAGATAACCAGTATCAGAAACATGCAGATTATCAAAACATTCTATGAGCAGAAACACAGACATTCATAAAAGCACAAGGTCTCTCATTCATGATGACTTATTAGAAAATACAACTTCAGAAGCATTTGCATCGGATGTTCAATTACAGATCAAGCCAGGATCTCTCGGACTGTTTGGGGCCTGTGCTCTACCACTAGCCTCGCCCCAGACCCAGTTCTCGAGAGGTTTTAGACTTCTCTTTTAATGGCAACTGAACACAGTGAGGCTTGGAAAAAAGCCACCTGGACTTGGACTTCCCTGGCAATTGAGACAAAGGCATTCAGGTCTAGATATTTATCACATTTATTCTAGGCGGAAAAACATGTAGGTCCAATTTAAACATCAAAGTAGTCGGGGCTGGAGAGATGGCACGAAGGTTAACAGCACTTGCTGCTCTTTTTTTTTTTTTTTTTTTTTTTTTTGATTTTTCGAGACAGGGTTTCTCTGTGTAGTTTTGTGCCTTTTCTGGAACTCGCTTTGGAGACCAGGCTGGCCTCGAACTCACAGAGATCCGCCTGCCTCTGCCTCCCAAGTGCTGGGATTAAAGGCGTGCGCCACCACCGCTCAGCACGCTTGCTGCTCTTGCAGAGGACCTCAGTTGGTTCCCAGCATTTACATGAGATCGGCTTACAGTTGTGTACAACCCCACCTCCAGGGGATCCAGCACCCACCCTGGCCTCCATGGGCACAGGGCGTACCTGTGGTACACATGCACACTTGTAGTCATTCACACGGTCACATATAACAACAGCAAATAAATCATTTTTCAAAATGAAAGTAGTTTAATTTCTAATTGACTCATAATGCTTTTATGCTAGGCTTTGACGTTGATTCTAAAAGGGTTTTGACATCGGTTTAACTATAGACAGTAAGAGGAGGAGAGGGAGATACACAAGAGGATAACAGTGCACCCGAGTCAGTGTGGGCTTCTCTGTGCCACTTTCTATGTGCTCTTAATGGGGATGGCTTGATAATCAAACCATGTAAAACAAGAACAGAGGGGCTAGAGAGATGACTCAGGGGCTAGGAGCTCACTCAGACTGCTCTTCCAGAGGACATGAGTTCGATTCCCAGCACCCATCTGTTACTCCAGCTCCAGGATCCAGAATCCTGGCCTCTGTAAGCACCTGCACACACGCATAGACCCACACAAAGAAAATAAAAATCTAAGACAAAAAAGATAAACAGGACAAAAAGGCAGGTTTAAGGATTTTTAAAGAAAGTGAGTGGCGTATGAGTGAGATCAGGCCATCCCTGGAAGAGCTGTTGCAAATCTTGGTGTCTTTCTCGGCTTGCTCCACCTACTTTATTCTGTTTATACCGATTTTTATATATATTTGGTTTTTCGAGACAGGGTTTCTCTGTGTAGCTTTGGAGACCAGGCTGGCCTTGAACTCACAGAGATCCGCCTGGCTCTGCCTCCCAAATGCTGGGACTAAAGGCGTGTGCCACCACGGCCCAGCCAATTTCAATATTTTGAAAAATCTTTTTTTCCCACCCTCTACTTGGATTGTTTCTTTTTGAGTTTTGGGCGTGGTTTCCATATTGACCAATCACTACACGGTTTGCAAGTAGTGTCTTGCCTTTCCTCTTAATTATTTTTACAAAATAAAAAGGTTAATTTTGACAAAACCCAATGTGCCTACTTTGTTTTATTGTGGGTTGTGCTCTTGAGTGGATGCTTGAGAGCGCGTCTCTTGAATCCCCCATGATTTTTTTCTGAAAGTCTCCCATCTTACATTTAAAGCCATGAAACATTTTGAGGCACTTTTAGAATTGGTTTTGTTAGCCTTTGCAGCTTCAGTCTGTGGACATGACTGTCCTTTCTGTTTTGAACTATTTCACACTTTGTCAGAATCAGTCAGGCGTATTTATTATTGTGGGCTTATTCCGGGATCTTCTTTTCGATTCTACGGCATCATCTACATGTTTATTCCCCTGTGACTACCATGGTATCTTGATTACTGAACCTTTACAGTAAGTTGTGAAGTTGTGTAATTCGAGTCCTCCAGCCTTATCTTCTTCAAAGCTGATGTAGAATTGTGTGCCAGATTGTTGTTGTTTGTTTTTGCTCTTTGGGAGAGGGGCCTCAGGTGGTTGTTTGTTTGTGGGGGCCTGCCACCCAGCTCCCAAATAAATCACACACAGAGGCTTATTCTTACTTACAAATGCCCGGTCTTAGCTTGTCTTGTTTCTAGCCAGCTTTCCTTGACTTGTATTACTTCGTTTATCTTCTTCCTTTGGGCTTTTATTGTTCTCTATTTCTGTGTACCTCTTATTATTTCTTACTCTGTGGCTTGCTGTGTAGCTGGGTAGCTGGCCTCTGGAGTCCTCCTCTTTCCTCTATCATTCCTTCTTCCTTTTCTCCCAGATTTCTCCATCTATATATTGTCTCTGCCTGCCAGCCCCGCCTATCCTTTCTCCTGCCTCGCCATTGGCCGTTCAGCCCTTTATTGGACCATCAGGTGTTTTAGACAGGCACAGTAACACAGCTTCACAGAGTTAAACAAATGCAACATAAACAAAAGTAATACACCTTAAGATAATATTCCCAGACACCAGGTATTTTCATCTGCTCACACTTGTGTTCTGCTTTACTCTGGGGGAGGCAACTCTTCCATACAGTCTTCCTTTTCTTGTGGAAGCCCTTGCAAATGTTGCTGGGTTTGCTCCAGACTGTCCTCCAAACACTGCAGGAGAGGTCCACTGATTGACATCTGACTGTACAAATGCTAGGTAAGCACAGAGCCACTGTGGATCTTGGCTGCTGAGTCCAGAGTGTAAGGCTGAGTCCTTCTGTGTACATCCTAGTCTTCCTGACCCAGGATGCCCAGCAGCTCAAGTATTCAAGACATATTTTCCCAATGAGGTAAATGTGGATTGGGATTTCAATTCTCTCATACTCTGACCTCTTTTGGGTTTAGAAACAAGTGTAGAGCACCTGACTGGTCTTTGTGGTTTCTGTTCTCTTTTAAACAACAACAACAACAACAGAAAGCACATCCCACAAAGCCTTGGTCCGTCATCTGGTACATGGCTTGTGTATGAACAGCAACACGGCAGGACCATATAGTTACATGAGGGTGGGAATGATACCAGCCCGCAACTCTCGTGGGGTGACCTATTAGTTCTGCCACTCTCCTGCCTCTGTTGAGGCTGCAGACAGGAAGCTGCTCTGGGGAGATTTCTACTCAATCCTTTCTCTTGTCCGAATGACTCAAGATGATGGCAGAAGACATATGAGAAATCCGAATGGCATCTACCTTGTCCTCAACTGTGTGCACTTCAGTTCTGGTAGAAGTTAATTTAGAGTCACTTGATTCAACTCCCCTATACACAGACCTGTCACCTCCCCCTCTTCTGTGCTAAGAGTATGGATGAGACAAACTAGGAAAGTGCCACACTTCAGATGAACAGTCTACACTGCCTGAACTGCATATACCACCTGCACTGCATGCCTTCACTGCCTGCACTGCATATAATACCTGCACTGCATACACCACCTGCACTACATGCCTTTACTGTCTGCACTACATGCACCACATGCACTGCATATACAACCTGAACTGCATATACTACCTGCACTGCATGCCTGCACTGCCTGCACTGCATATACCACCTGCACTGCATGCCTTCACTGTCTGTACTGCATGCACCATCTGGACCAATTGCACCACCTATACCCGACTGCACAGCCTGTACCCACTTGCACGTGATGCACCGCCCTCACCACCTGCACCCCCTGCCCTGCTGTCTTAGGTGGCTCCACTCACATCCTCCTTGGGCCCTGGTGCAGCCTGGCCAACCTGGTGCTCAGACCCAGCCTTTCCAGCCAGGCACTCAGAGCTCAACCCAGGCCTGCCCTCAAGGCATGAGTTTATTTTGGAAATCTAAAACATAATTTGAAAAGGTGATTAGGCTAGCACTCCATGTCTGAAAACTCTACTTCTATCAGAATGAATGTGTATGGCTGGTAAAGACAACATGTTTTATAGGAAACATACGTACTACCAAGAAAAATGTGCATTTTGACCTTCCATTTCTGACAACAGAGCACATGAGCTCTCAAAAAGGTCACGGTTTAATAAGCAATCAAAATTAAATATATATGGTGAGCTGGGTGGGACATCCCATAATCCCAGCACTCAGGAGGCAGATGCAAGAAGAGTCGTGCATGAGTTTGAAGGCCATCTGGGTTATTCAGGGATTTCAAGGCCACCAATAGCTATGTTCAGAGACCCTGTCTCAGAGGAGGGGGTGGGAGGATGGCAAGGGGGACCCCTAGAACTGGCCAGGTGCTTCTAGATGAAATGGACTTAGGGATCAGACACATATTCTTCTGGGCACACCTAGGAAAGCAAGGGAAAATGCAAACACGTCTGCCGGAAGATGTCATGCCGTTGCTGAAGCAACCAGAAAGGGTAATAAAATTCAGAGGAGAGAAACCTCACACAAGGATCTGAGCTGCTGCAACCACTTTTCTGCGGGTGTGTGTAGGAGGCACTCATGCTGAGCAGGAGCAAAGGGCTGAAGACACAGCTTTCTCCCGAGGAGAAAGCTGCTTCTGACCCACCCAGAAGGAGCAGGCCCCGGCAGTTTTACGTTGCTGGAGAGCCACCTTCGAAGAACCTCATTCATGGAGGGTTTTCCCTTGGAGACCACTACACAAGAAGGAGGAACACAAACCCCATCTGAAGAGCAGAGTGAAGCCTGTGGCCGCCTCACAGAAATGAAAGACAAAATGGGAAACAAACCCCTGTCAACATGTCAGCCCTCAGCTGAAAGCCCCAGAACACGGTCATCAGAAGAGAAGTGACCTGAAATTAAGATGAACTATGCCAAGAGGGTAGCCCAGACTCCAGCCATGTTTTCTCATTGAACAAAAGTGGTCAACCACCAATGTAGCTGTTTAGCCAAGGAAATAACAAACCTTCCCTGGTGGAAGATAGCATCCTGTGAGGGCGCTTTAACATTCAGTAAACAGTATCCACCATTTGGTTAAAAAAGTATAAGGGATGAGGTCTGGAGAGATGACCGAGTGGTCAAGAGAACTGGCCATTCTTCCAGAAGAATTGAGTTCAGTTCCTAGTACCCATGCTGGGCTGCTCACAGGCATCCCTAACTCCAGCTCTGAGGGGTCCAACACCTCTCTCCTCACTGGTACTCACACTCATGTGCTCATTCCCACCCACAGACCCAAACTTAAAAATAAATCTTTCAAACAATGTTTTAAAGACGTGTTACGTTTAAATCTATCAGTAACGTTCTGCTAACTTCTCAGAAAAATGAATGAGGTTAGGTTTAACAATGGACTGCCTGTTCAATGCTGAAGACGACACTGCACCCCCAGGATTATTATGTAACATATTGTTCAAGTGGCCTGAAACTGTTTCCAGTCAAATCACCTCACTCATTCAGTAATTCTGACCTCTGTTTGTGAACTGAATAATGTCCTCTGAAGACACATCCCCTAACCACTGGAGTCTCTATGTCACAGTATGGAAAGTGAGATATTGTGGAATATTATTTTAAGATGTGTTACACTTGTTTATGCTGTGGAACATTTGCTTTAATAATGCAGAGATGTGCCGGGCAGTGGTGGCGCATGCCTTTAATCCCAGCACTTGGGAGGCAGAGGCAGGCGGGTCTCTGTGAGTTCGAGGCCAGCCTGGTCTCCAAAGCGAGTTCCAAGACAGGTGCAAAGCTACACAGAGAAACACTGTCTCGAAAAACCAAAATAATAATATTTAATAATAATAATAATAATGAGAGATGTGTTGCATTCTTTTATGTTGCATTTGTTTAACTCAGTAAAGCTGTGTTACTGTGCCTGTCTAAAACATCTGATATTCTAATAAAGGGCTAAACATCCGATAGCAAGGCAAGAGTAAGGATAGGCAGGCCTGGCAGGCAGAGAAAATAAATAGAAGAGAAATCTGAGAGAAGAAGAAATGGCAAGAAAAGGAGGAAAGGAGGATCCTAGGGGCCAGCCACCCAGCCTCACAGCCAGCCATGGAGCAAGAGTGAAAGTAAGATTTACAGAAATAAGAGAAAGGTAAAAGCCCAGAGGCAAAAGGTAAATGGGTTGATTTAAGGTAAGAAACGCTGGCAAGAAACAAGCCAAGCTAAAGCCATGCATTTATAATAATAAGCCTCTGTGTAATTTATTTGGGAGCTGGGTGGCAGGCCCCCAAATAGCTAAGAGAAATTAAAAAAGAAAAAAAAAAAAAAACAGGGAGACTTTAAAGGGAACTTTATTAAGATTACTAATCAACTGCTCTTAAGGAAAATTTTAGGATTGTCTAAATGGACCCAAAGTAATATCTTGTCTTCCCACTGAAAGCAGAAGAAAGGTAGCAAAAGATGGCGTTGGAAAAGGGTGGAAAGTCGCCATCTGCTGGGCATGGTGGCTCACATCCTTAATCCCAGCACTAAGGAGATCTCTGTGAGTTCAAGGCCAGCTTGGTCTGCACAGTGAATTCCAAAACAGCCAAGGCTACATGGTGAGATCCAGTCTCAAAAGAAAAAAATAGAAAAAATTCTGATGGATTGTTGCAGCCCTGAACATGTGCAAGAACCGGAGAAAAGGCTCTGGGATCTGAGGTGGCCCCAGA
The DNA here is from genome assembly GCF_903995425.1 of Onychomys torridus. NCBI lineage: Eukaryota > Metazoa > Chordata > Mammalia > Rodentia > Cricetidae > Onychomys > Onychomys torridus. The sequence continues at coordinate 40,812,893 of NC_050459.1, forward strand.
AGACAGCCGGCGGGAACATAAAACCTTTGTTTTATGACTGAGAGTGGGGTAAACATGAGAATCTGGTGAACATGGAGATTGTTTCTGTGAGACAAAACCAGGAGTGCCCAGGCCAGGGGCAGGAGGTTACTTCTGAATGTTCTAAGGCAAAAGAGCCAAGGAATCAACTGATTCTAACCTAGCATCTTAATAGATGGGCTATTTTTTCACACAGAACGATAGGCTGTAGGGATCAGGACTGTATTGCCAGCGGAAGAATAGACAAATGCTTTGACCAACGACCAACTATGTTGTGATAAAAATGCCAACAAAATAGAGCGAGCCAGAAGTGGTTCCTTTGAATGAGGAGTGCTGGAATAGTTGGGTGTGTGCTAGCCAGACTGCCTCACCTGTATGGAAGGATGAATGCCAACGATCCTAACCAAATGGCAGTGCCAAAACGTTAACATTCTTAAAGGAATGGGTAGGGTAAGCCCTCCCAGTCACTGTGTCAGACATGTCACTGTGATCATACGCAAGAGGAGGAAAATAGGAACTAAGAGTGACGTTCTAAAACTTTGGCTAGTCAAAGACACTCTCCAGCCATGTGTACATGCCTGCGATCCCAGCACTAGCCAGACTGACACAGGAAGATCCGGGACCCCAAGGCTGTAAAAATGTAACCTGTCTTAGTTAGGGTTCCTATTGCTGTGACGAAAACACCACGACCATAAAACAAGTCGGGGAGGAAAGGGTTAATTTGGCCTACACTTCCAGATTATAGTCCATCATCAGAGGAAGTCAGAACAGGAACTTAAGCAGGACAGGATCCTGGACGCAGGAGCTGATGCAGAGGCCTAGAAGAGGGCTGCTTGGTGGCTTGTTTCCCCTGGCTTGCTCAGTCTGCTTTCTTATAGAACCCAGGACCACCAACCCAAGGATGGTTCCACTCAACATGGGCTGGGCCCTCGCTCATGGATCACTCATTGAGAAAATGCCTTACAGCTGGATCTCGTGGAGGCATTTCCTCAACTGAGGCTCCTTCCTCTCTGATGACTCCAGCTTGTATCAAGTTGACACACAATACCAGCCAGTACATCATCCAGCTACTCGGGGGATGTATGTTCAAATTGCATACCTGATAAGAAACTTATATCCAGAATATATGAAGAATTCTGTTGGAGCCCATCTGAGTTTCCTGGTGGCTTTGCCCAGCAGGTCTGCATAAAGAGGATGATTGGACCCTTGGAAGGGTCTACACTTGGCTCTATCTCGAAAGGGGGAGGTCTTTGCTCCTCCCCTGGACATTATGATAAAAAGCCCTTTGGAATAAAGTTCTGGGCTGGTGGGTTTGGACCCGGGCCCCACAAGGCTAGCCTGTGTTTTCTGTCTTTCCTCTCGTCATCTAGGTCTCTCTAGCTAGCTGGTATTTCTCATTTCTCCCTACTCAAGGGTACCCTGGGTCATAAAAGTGGAGGCTGGTCCATCACAGAACTCCCAGAATTCCATGGTTCAAACACAGCTAACCTATATGACAAATCAAATCAAGACAATAACAAAAACATGTTTTCAGAACATATATTAACAGTTGGTGGGCTTGCCGGGTGGTGGTGGCGCACGCCTTTAATCCCAGCACTCGGGAGGCAGAGCCAAGCAGATCTCTCTATGAGTTCGAGGCCAGCCTGGTCTACAGAGCAAAACCCAGGACAGGCTCCAAAGCTACACAGAGAAACCCTGTCTCTGAAAATAAAAAAATAAAAATAAACCAAAAAAACAGCTGGTGGGCTTGGCTGAAGCCTGTGGCTGTTTAGACACAACCAGTGGCTCTCCATTTGTCCTCCATTGTCACTTGTGGGGCCGCTTACAAGGTGTTAGAGTCACACATGGGACTGCCTCCCGAGCAGTGGGTGGACAGCAGAGGGAATTCACACCATTAGGAAAGTTCTGATTAGGCTGCATTAGGCCTTCCCACCACAAAACATCCAGGGTTATCATTTACCCAAGATTCTGCTAACTACCACCCAGCCGAAAGGATCAGCTCTAAACTGGACCATGTGGCGACAAATTCACTTACATGTCACTCTAGTCACTGTCTTGAAGCCTCCCTAAACCAGTGTGAATGTGTCCCCTCCCAAGTTCAGGGGCGGGACCCCAAGGATCAAGGTGGCAGTATGAAGAAGTGATGTAACCAAGATGGTTCCTCCTCTGTGAGTGGGATTAGATGTTCTTATACAGGGACTTGGAGGGAGTTCATCCCTTGGCCCTCCGTCCCTCCTGCTGTGGAGGGCACAATGTTCCTCTCCTCCAGAGCTGGGAAACAGAGATCAGATCTTCATCAATGACCCCTGCCAGTGCATTAGCCTTGGACTTCTCAGCCTTCAAAACTCTAAGAAAGAACTTCAAAATATTTATTTCATTTTTAACATTGTGTGTGTGTGTGTGTGTGTGTGTGTGTGTGTGTGCATGAATTCAAATGCCTAAGGGGAAGGGTGTCAGATCCCCTGCAGCTGGAGTGACAGGCATTTGTGAGCTGCCTGCCATGGGTGCTGGAAACTGAACTCAGGACCTCTGCAAGAACAGCAAGTGCCCTTAACCACTGAGCCATCTCTCCAGGCCCTGGACAAATAAACGTTTGCTTTTTTTTTTTTTTTTTTTTAATTAAGAAATTTTTTACTCACTTCACATACCACCCACAGATTCCCCCTCCTCCCTCCTCTCACCCCCCAGCCCTCTCTCCCAAACCACCCCGCATCCCCACATCCCCCAAATTGAGGTCTCCCATGGGGAGTCAGCAGAGCCCGGCACACTGAGCCTAGGCAGGTCCAAGCCCCTTCCCACTGCACCAAGGCTGTGCAAGGTGTCACCCCACAGGCAACGGATTCCCAGAAGCCTGCCCATGCATCAGAGATGGATTTTGATCCCCCTGCCTGGGTGCCCCCCAAATAGTTTGAGCCAAACAACCGTCTTCCATATCCAGAGGGCCTAGTCCAGTCCCATGTAGCCACTAGCCTACAGTTCATGGGCTTCCTCTAGTGGAAATGTTTGCTTTTTATGAATTATGTTTTTATAGCAGCACAGAACAGACCAGGGCGTTCCAGCCTCCACTTACCTTCTGCGGAAGACTACCCTCTCCACTGGCGGGTTGGATGCTTCAGACTACAATGCAGCTTCTCTGTGGGCACACTGTTCCTCTGCTCCTAGAATGCAACCTTAGAGATCTGCAGCCCATTCTATAAATCATTGACCCCTGTGAGTCCTTCCTAACCATGCCACATGGGTAAAAGTAAGGAACAGTGAGGTGAAAATTTAAAACCAACTCCACAACTTCCTCCACATATTATTGATGTAATTCAGTATCTGTTTGTTTTGTTTTGACACATGGTGTCTTGTGTAGCCCTGACTGTCCTCGAACTCCCTCTGTAGCCCAGGCTGGCCTCAAACTCAGAGATCCACCTGCCTCTGCCTCCTGAGTGCTGGGATTAAAGGCATGCACCACCACCACTCAACTGTAATTCAGTATCTTATGGCCCCAAACCTTGCAATATAAATGACTATACACAGTTTCCTGCTGTCTAACTAGCACATTTTAGTTATTACCACACAATGCAAGTTGGGGACGGGATTTAAGGCTAGACAATCCTGCAGTGGTGTGGGTTCTGAATATGATCTGACTAGTCTAAGCACTGTCTTTCCAGTAAGGAAGAATGCCTCTCTATGTTACCATACGTTAATTAAGAGTGAGGTGTTCTTTCATAATATCTGGCTTGGTGGCCCAAGGAGCTAACTGATTACCCCTTGGATTTGATGAGTCAGACGCAGAGTATTAAAGTGTCCCTCCAGGCCATCTCTGTTTCTTGGATCTGCCCTTTTGAGGTATCCTGGCTCCGGGCAGCCATTTGGGAACTGCCTGCTCTTCCAGCCCTCCCCTAGAAGGGATCACCCTACACAGAGGCAGGTGGCCTTCTCTGGCCTAAGGGGAAAACCAAGGAAACCTGCAAACGACATGTGTTGTGGGCAGCTTGATGGGAGACTGGAGTCTCGGAGGCTGTGGGTGAGCTGCCTACCGGGATGTCCGCCATCTTCCCTCCCATCCCCCTCCTTCCAGCTCTCCAGTCAGGAGCTACCCTGCCAAGGACTGTACCAGTCAGCTCTCCTGCTCTCTTCCAGCTGGGTCTGGATGAAGGAGACATTAGAGGCCAGGAGAAGAGGGAGGAAGAGAGAGAGAGAGAAGAAGAAGGAGGAGGAGGAGGAGGAGGAGGAGGAGGAGGAGGAGGAGGAGGAGAAGAAGAAGAAGAAGAAGAAGAAGAAGAAGAAGAAGAAGAAGAAGAAGAAGAAGAAGAAGAAGAAGAAGAAGAAGAAGAAGAAGTAACTCATGCTCTTCCCGGTTAGGCAGCATTTGGCAATGGTGGTGTTCCTTTGGTCAAACCAGTGGCCTGTTTAGGCCTGTTTAGGGCCCTTTCCCATGATGGCTGGTCTTGCTGACTGGGTAGTCACTGGCTTCTCTGGCCCCATCAGGCCAGTGAGTGACAAGGAAGTGTCTGCTGCTCCCCATGAAGCTTCCATTCCCCTGTCTCTTAGCCTTGATCACACCTTTTCAAACAGATTACTTGATAACCATTCTTCTGTCACCCCCTTTTCTGAGCACCATCCATCCGTTGCCTGGCAAGCCAAAAGCAGGGGACAGTGGTGGCAATCAGCCAGTGGAACCAGCAGTGTGGGTGAAGCATTTAACATGCCATTTGATCCTGATACATATTTTTGTTTGTTTGTTTAGTTGGTTGGTTGGTTGATTGGTTTTTCAAGACAGGGTTTCTCTGTGTAGTTTTGGTGCCTGTCCTGGATCTCACTCTGTAGACCAGGCTGGTCCCAAACTCACAGAGATCCGCCTGGCTCTGCCTCTGGAGTGCTGGGATTAAAGGCATGCACTGCCACCGCCACCACCACCTGGCTTGATCCATACTTTTATAATATTTAAAAATGTAATTAAACACATCATACTCCAGTGTTCTCCAAAATTAAAAGAGAGAGAGAGAGAGAGAGAGAGAGAGAGAGAGAGAGAGAGAGAGAGAGAAATCAGCCTAAAATAAATAAGTATACATAATGGAAGGTATCCTGGTTTCATTTTGTTATTGCAATAAAATACCCTGACAACTAGCAAACCGAGTGGACAAAGGGGTTTATTTCAGCTCACAATGCCAGGTTACAGTCCATCAGAGCAGGAAGTCACAGCGTCAGAGCTGAAAGCTGGTAATCACTTCATATCCACAGTCAAGAGTGGGGATTTAGGCCGGGCAGCAGTGGCGCACACCTTTAATCCCAGCACTCAGGAGGCAGAGCCAGGTAGATCTCTGTGAGTTCGAGACCAGCTTGGTCTACAGAGCAAGATCCAGGACAGGCTCCAAAGCTACAGAGAGAAACCCTGTCTCGAAAAACAAAGGGGAAAAAAAAAAGAAAGAAAGAGGGAATTTAGAACACAGATTAGAGATATGAGCCCCACAGACATGAACTTAAAAAATAGAATAAAATAAGGAAGATGGTGATGTGGCCTCTCAATCGTGTGGAAGTGAGTAGTGCCGTTTTGAATTTTTGGAGTAAAAGAACAATGAGAGTGAGTATCCAGAGATGCTTCCATGATGAAGAGAAACACCTGCTGGCTGCTGGAAACTGAGTGTTGGTACCCACCAAGTTCATGTGTGAAAATCTTGGCTGCTATGACATTTGAGCACACACTAGAAGACAGTTGTGCATGAGCCGGGAAGGGACCCTCCCCAGACACCCATCCACCAGACACTGACCTTGGACCCCCAGGCTCCAGAACTGTGAAAAGTGCCCATGTTTACCGACACCCAGCCTCTGGGATCTGGTTATAGAAACTCAGCACAGACTGTTCATGGTGTGGAAAGGGTAAGGCCTTTTTCTTGAAGGAGATACAGTAAGTAGGAATGTTGCCTACTGCTGCCTACATGAGGAGATGAACTCATAGTGCTAGAGAGCAAGCAACCCATGCTACGTCTTTATGATCTATATATCCACCCACCTACCCACCAGCACCTGGCACTTTATAGACCTTAGCTAATGTGTTCCGAAATGTAACTCAAGCCAGGAATTACACTTGGGGCTACACCACAGAAGCTCTTGGAAAGGCGGGTAGAAGATTCTAGAATCCATAAACACTTCATCAACTGGAACAGAATGATGCTCTGTGACTACAGAGATCCTTAGGGAAAGTTAACCTACAACATTCCCACAGAACAGAAGGGAACACATCACCGTAAAAACGTCTGACTATGAAGAGGTCTCTGCTGGATGAAGCGCTGATGGAAAGGGGCAGGAGGGAGTCCGCTCTTGGCACTGACCACACACAGAGGTTGCAGTGCCTCCTCACGAGACTCTTATGGAGCCCTCAACCCAATCTTAAATGCAAATAAACTGTCTGTGTTCAGAGAATCACCAAAGCATTCGCCTAATATGAATGCTCCGTTGGAGAAAGTAACTGATTATTTTATTTATTTATTTATTTTCTGGAGCTGAGGACCGAACCCAGGGCCTTGCGCTTGCTAGGCAAGTGCTCTACCACTGAGCTAAACCCAATTGATTATTTTAAATTGTAAAATTCTTCACTTGCTACAATAATACCATGGTGTTTCTGATCAGTCAGATGTCAGAAGCAGGGATTACACTGTAGGTGTACTCTTTATTAGCCAGCTTTTCGTAACTCTAACGAGATGGTTGATTCAAAGACAACTACCCCAGGCTCTCTAAGGTAATGTGAGACTCCTCTGGCTGGGTTGTCTGATGACACATTCACCTCTCCAGGTGTTAGCATCTCTTTTCCCCAAGAGAGTCAAATATGACCTCTGTGAGTGTCTCTCATTGTCTTTACATTGCCCAGGCACCTGTCTGACACAGGGCACCTAATTACCAGTCCCTGACTCGACAATGCTACACAGCGCTCCTTCAAAACCTGTGTGGTAACAGACAAACAACAGAGATGGGTAAGCTGTGAAGAGTTTCACCCGAGGCAGACCAGCTCACCTGCTTACCGTTTCCAAAGACATAAAACGGCTTTATTGTTGGTTTGGCTGTATCTAACTACTCACGCCTTAACCAGCAGCAGCCGGAGAAAACAACTTTCAGACCTCTGAATTCAGCTAACAGCTAACTGACTTCTAACCTCTGAGTTCAGCTAACAGCTAACTTGAAGCCATAGCAAGTCTGGCCCTTGCTAATTGGACTCAAAAGCTTACCGACACCGCACATTTGACTCTGCAGACTTTGGAGTCCTATCCTGCGCTCAGCCAGAAGCCAGTCCGGGCTGGTCTCTGATGGCTGGATGAACTTGAACAGGACTGCTCCTTTGTATTAGTTCCCCCAGATGGTAGAATTCCACCCATGAGTTCCTCATTCAGCCTGTAGCTGAGGTTGTGGCTGGGAGTTTGTGGAGGTAGCAGACTCAAGCGAATGTTTGTAAATGAATAAAAGAGTATCCTGAGCACACTGTATCTGAAACATAGATGAGCACATAATGTCTTCCCACAACGTCAGAATATATTAAATAGCAATAAATTCACAGGTGTGTCAGCCTGTTAGCAGCAATTTGCCAAATGGTCTCACTTTCCTTGCTACGCCTGGTTAAGGCGAACACAATTTCTTTTATTCCAATCTTAATGACTCTACTGGCTGGTTTTGTGTGCCAACTTGACACAAGCTAGGGTCACCAGGGAGGAGGATTGTGGAAATCCTCCGTGATACCCAGCTGTAAGCTATTTTCTCAGTTAGTGATCAATGGGCAAGGGCCCAGCCCATGGAGGGTGGTGTCATCTCTGGCCTAGTGGTCCTGGGTTCTATAAAAAAGCAAGCTGAGCAAGCCATGGGGAGCAAGCCAGTAAGCAGCACTCCTCCATGGCCTCTGCATCCGCTCCCGCCTCCAGGATCCTGTCCTGCTTGAGTTCCTGTCTTGCCTTCCTTCAGGGATGAACAGCAATGTGGAAGTGTAAGCCAAATAAACCCTTCCCTCCCCAACTTGCTTTACTGTCATGGTGTTTCATCAAAACAATAGAAGCCCTAGCTAAGACAATTACTAACATTAATTAGTAATTAGTGCTAGTTAATTTTACAAAAATCGTGCATTACACGTCACACAGGAAAAAAAATCTATAGGTAACTCAAGAGCTGTAAAGAGCCAAAGAGGCCACGGTAGAGTTCCAGAAGGTTCAAAGAGCCCCGAGGGTCAGAGAAGATGATAGAGATGCACAGAGTCTCTTGAGGCAGTTAACTAACCCTGTGGGTCCACTGGAAGTAGACCTCTGGGGTCAAAGTTGAGATGCATGGTATGGTGGAGCCATAGAAGACAAGAGCAAGACTGACTGACTGACAGGCAGACAGATGGACAACAGGGCGTCGTGGATGTATGAGTGGAGAAATAGACAGCAATTTCAACAGACACACAAGGGACCGAGCCTCGCCAAGATCCTTTATGGTTGCAAGTTCTCCAACTTCCGGTCCCTTGATGTACCCGTTCGATGGTCATGTGACAGGTCAGGATCATTGTCATCACAGCATCAGGTGTCCTCCTTGTCATGGGGTCCAGACGAGGGAGCTGCACTTTTTCCTTAGTCTGATATGTCCGATAAGTTCTCAGGCCTGGCTTTCTAGATATGACTTTAATACTCCCATGTGCTTTTCCCAGCCTAGTTCACCCTGGTAAATCTATACAGTGGCATCTTTTATACTCCAGGAATAAATCACTTACCGGCCTGTGCCACTGCGTGGTGCTGGACAGAAGGTGCCAGGTGACATGACCATCCTCCAGCCTCAAAATGGAGTCAAAAGCTGTTTGCTACTCTCATAGCAAGTGTGCTGGTTTGAATAGGTGTGGCCTGCATAGACTCACTCATGTGATTGAGTGCTGCTTGGCTCACAGAGAGTAACACTATTAGGAGGCATGGTCTTGTTGGAGAACGTGTGTCACTGTGGAGGCGGGCTTTGAGGTCTCCTATGCTCAAGAGAGGTCCAGTGTCACAGTCCCCTACTGCCTGCAGATCAAGATGTAGAACTCTCAGCTCCTCCTCCAGCACCATGTCTGCCTGCATGCCACCATGCTTCTCATCATGATGATGATAATGGACTAAACTTCTGCAATGGTAAGCCAGCCCCAGTTAAATGTTTTCCTTCATAAGAGTTGCAGTGACCATGGTGCCTCTTCAAAGCAATAGAAACCCAAAGCTAAGACAGCAAGGCACAATCAGAAAAATCACCATTTTAAACAACATGGAGTAACTTTGGACAGGGCACAGCCTGATCTCAAGAGTCCCCCTACCAGGGCCTCACTGCCATCATCTATGCAAGCATCAACTCGCCATGAATTTCCCTGCCTGCCCTTGATCTTTAGTCTTCACTGGACATTCTAGAAATAGTTCTCCTTCAGTCTACTCATTCAAGTTTCAAGTGTGTGCCCACTGAGCATGGGGCATCGGTGGCTGGAATGTGCGTGGATGATAAGCCTGAACTTGTCCCTTAGGCAAAAAGAAGAAATGAATATATCTAGTTGGATACATAAACATTGTCCAACCCTAGGAAGACATTAGTTAGGACTTTTAGAAACATGGAATTGGCAAATACAGCTCAGTATTAGAGTATTTGCCTTGAATGTATTAGGTCTAGGTTTGATCTACATAGTTGATCTTCAGAGAGGCTAGTCCAGGCTAACCATGAAGTTTACTTCCTGTTTCTCCCAGGCAGCAGTGGGGATAGGCACAGTCTTGTTGGTGTTTTTATTGCTGTGACACCATGACCATGGCAATTCTTATAAATGAAAACATTTCATTAGGGTGGCTTGCCCACAGAGGTTCAGGCCATTATCATCATGGTGGGGAGCATGGCAGCATGCAGTGTAGGCTAACATGCTGGAGAGGTAGCTGAGAGTCCTACATCTTGCAGGCAACAGGAAGTCAACTGAGACACTGGGCAGTATTCTGAACATAGGAAACCTCAAAGCCCACCCCCATAGTGACATACTTCCTCCAACCAGGCCACACCCACTCCAACGAAGCCACACCTCCTAATAGTGCCAACTGCCTATGAGATTATCAGAGCTAATTACATTCAGACTCCCACAGGCTCATTTTCTGCTCCCGCCCCTGGCACTTCCCTCTACCTGCTCAACTGCACCACCTCTCCATGTTGACTGTGGCACAGAACTCAATCAACCCTTTGTTTGAAAAATTCTGTATCCTCTCTCCCCAACACTGGGCCACTAGCTCTGCAAACATCCCCTGGGCTGCCTTCCAACATGCTGAAGTCTGTCTTAACTACATCGAAATCCGCTTCCTCTTGCCCTCAATACTTGCCAAACACTCTCACTTTCCTCTCATCTTAGAAAACACACACACACACACACACACACACACACACACACACACACACTACAAAATAAAACCAAATCCTGGTGCATTTGATTCCATGTGTGTTTAAACCTTAGTCAAAAGCAAAATTTCAAATCCTTTTGAATTCATGTTTTCTGGTCGTCCAACAAATCTTATTTATCACATGTTTACTAGTGACAGGGGTGGAGACTATTGCTGAGCATGTATCAAAGCCACTGGGACAGGATTTTGGTCATGGAGAAGTCTGTGGGCCAAGGAGAAAACAATAAGGAAGCAGGAAATGACAGCCCAGAGTGAAAAGTACAGCAGCAGCAGCAGCAGGAAACTCTAGATGGGGTGGAGAACACAGGCTGGGAGCGGGTCTGGGTACCTGCTGGAAAGATAGGAAAAGAATATTCCAGAAAAAGAACAGTAGCACAGATTCCCACATCAAAGGGAGCTTGTCAGGACTCAGCCTGGAAGCCAGAGGTGTTCCTCAACGCTCCCCCTTCCCCGGAAGAAGAATGGACCCAGCTCTAGGAGCAATGCTTCCTGTCTTTGCAGGAATCTCTGGCTCTTCCTTTTCAGGAAAACAAGAATGCCTAGGCTCGGAACCTCAGCTCCTTGGAAACACTGTGCCGTCTGGTGGTGCCGTTCCCTGCAAGGTCTCCCCTTCTCTGCCGTGGTCCCCTCTCCTCAACTGTAGGTGGGATGGCATGCATTATTGCAGAAGTAGCACACAGTGTGTCAAAGCAACCTGGGCGCTCAGCAGTGAGATCGAGCTGTCAGGAGTGCATCTACCAGACTTGGTGAAAAGACTTTCTGCACAGTGGATGAACAGTCTGAGATCCTGCAAACCCTGGGCCCGGGCTGTCTCCTCTGACCTTGTGACTTGTAGTCAATTCGAAACTTCTTTCAGAATCTTGTCACTCTCCCTAGTGGAGAAACACTAGGTAGTAACTGCACACACACATGTGTACACACATACATGCAAGCACACATTGATGTGCCTGTGGATACATGGTCCCACATGTGTGCCTGTGGTTAACTTTTGGTTTGTTTTTGTTTTTCGAGACAGGGTTTCTCTGTAGCTTGGGAGCCTGTCCTGGACTAGCTCTGTAGACCAGGCTGGCCTCGAACTCACAGAGATCTACCTGCCTCTGCCTCCTGAGTGCTGGGATTACAGGTGTGTGCCACTACCACCCAGCAGCCTGTGGTTAACTTTTTAAGTGTAAGTGACAGGTATCTGGGTAATCAACACTCTCTCTCTCTCTCTCTCTCTCTCTCTCTCTCTCTCTCTCTCTCTGTGTGTGTGTGTGTGTGTGTGTGTGTGTGTGTGTGTGTGTGTGGTTTCTTTTGAGACAGTCTCACTATGCAGCTCTAGCTGTCAATAAACTTGCAACAATCCTTCTCTCTCTCTCTCTCTCTCTCTCTCTCTCTCTCTCTCTCTCTCTCTCTCATCCTGACATGAGCCACCACATCCAGTTTTTCTTCTTAATTGACACAAATGTTGTAGCATCCCTTGTGATAGTTTAATACAGGTATATGACAGACTTATACTTCTTAAATTTTGTGAGTGTTTAAAGATACTCATGGTAAAGTTAGTAAACAAAATTCCCGTCCTCCAGCCATTCCTGAACCTGTGGTCTGTCTTCCTGCTTAGGCAGCCTTTGGGGTCTTGTGCAATTTCATGCTGTCTTTGCCCCTCCCCACTCCCCATCCCTCCCCACCACCCCACCACCCATCTCACCCCATGGAGAAACATGCTCAAGACTGCATGGGTGTTCCCCAGCTCAGCTCCTTAGCTTTGCATGTATATGCCAACCTCTTACCCCTCTGAGAAGCGTCTCCAGTTCTGTCTCTACCTGTGACGTAAAGGTTCTGCATCAGTGGGCTTCGAGATGAGTAAACACGTGAGGTATGGACGGCTTAGGCTGCCTCAGAGCCACACAAAGCGAGCCACAAAAGAAGGGATTCTGGCAACAGCAAGTTGTTCCTTGGGCAAACTGTCTCTCTTTAAGTCACAGGCCTCCAACTGGGTCTAATTTAACTGGCTTCTGCTCTCTGGAGCTGTGACTGCCCTTGTGTGACACTTGGTCATGGTGCTAGCCTGTGGCTACAACAGCTCACCGGGGCTGCAAGTTAAGTAAGTACGTAGGTTCCTAGCTAGTCCTGGTGCACAATGACACTGGGCCGGGTGACTCCAGGAATCACTTGAGAGGTGAGGCCCCATACACTGGGACCAAACAATGTGATCTGAGTTATTCTCCTCATCTCTCCTCCCCACCCCACCCTACCCTGATTTCCCACCCCCACTCCATCCTTTCAGACTCATTGTCTCTACCTAGGTTGGGCCCTGACACTCCAAAGGGAGAAACAGAAACACTATTGAGTTCTGCTGACATGGGTGCCTACAGGAAGCCTCGTGGGCTGGGGGCATGGCTCGGTGGGTTTTCTGTACGAGCATGAGGGACTGAGTATGGATTCCCAGCACCCGCATAAAAGCAGGCATAGTGATACATGCTGGTAACCCCAACACTGAGGAAGGAATCGCAAGCCGATCCCAGCAGCCTGCTGACCAGCCAGTCAGGTCTAAAGGCAAGCTGCAGATTCAGGAAGGCCCTGTCTCCTAAAGTGCTGTGGAGCAAGGCAGAAGATGATTCTCAAAGTTCTGGCTGGCTGGCCTCCACACATGTACATACCGGCAAGCTCAACACACCACACCACACACACACACACACACACACACACACACACACACGAAAGCAGAAGGTGCATACTCTAAAATCAAGAAGCTTTTAAAAAAAAATTGTTTCACCATTGAAATAAAGCAAAATTGTTCACCCCTTTCCTCCTTGTAGAAGTGAAATCAGCTATGGTTTAAGATGTATCTTTGTGTTCAAAATACTTTTTTAAAGTGTGTTTTCTGAGAAAACCATTGTAAACACATATTTCAGTCTAAAACTATAAATACTATCCTTCCGGAAGCGGCCACTCCCTTCCCCTCAGACGTGAGGAAAACACTGCTGCTCCAACTGTGATGGGGTTTTAAAAGGGGGGTGGGAAGGAAGCCGAGCCCCCACTCATGAAGCAGCTGGGGCTGGTGGAGCCGCCTTCCTCAGGGTCATGTCTTACCTTCCGACTTCTGTGGGTTAGACATTAAATGAATCTAAATAAAAGTCAACAAAGGCTTTTTCATTCTGGGGCCTGCAAACTCACAGGCCTCATGTCTGAGGCCTGACGCTCTCCCACCTTCCAGTGGGCTAAATGAGCTGCTGGAATTTGCTTAATAATCCTATGGAATGACTTTCTTCACAGAAAATCTAAAGGTGAGCCCCGCCTGCCCTCCTTCAGAGGGTGACCCCTCTTTCTTCCTCTGAGGCTCCCATGCCCTGACTTGTCTGGGATATGTGGTTAGCAGGACATCAGAGCAAAGCTCTTTGCCGGAGCTCTGACTGACTGCCTTTCAAAGGCTTGACAAAAACATTTCGAGAAAGAAGCTCTCTCAGGATTAGCGCTGCTCAGCCACGGAGACCACATGAGGAACTCACCTCACTCTGAGGGTCAAAGGCAGTAATCAGCACAAGGCGAATTTCCAAGGTGCAGGTAAGTGTGCATCACCCTCAGCAGCACCTACAGAGAATGTGTAATTTCGGTACCCAAGAGTTTGTTGTCTAGTTAGAGAGGATCTTTAGAAATAAGCACAACTGGCAGGTGTGGTAGCACACATGCCTGTAAGTCCAGCACTTAGGAGGTAGAGGCAGAAGGACCAGAAGTTCAAAGCCACCCTTGGCTACGTAAAGAGACTGGAAGACATGAGACCATGTCAAAAATGGAAAAAAACAAAAACAAAAAAAGAATAATGAATAACACTGCTACAAGACAAGAGTGACTCCACAGCCTATTAAGTGGAACAAGGTCCTTCCCTCACAAGTGCCTGTGCACAATGGTGGCAAACAGCCATCTTCTTGGTAGTGCATGCAGCCTGTTGCTTGTAGGGGTTGCACTAAAGGCCTTGGAAACACAATTCTGGTAGAAATATTCATTTCTTTTTTTTTTCAGTGCTCTTCCCAATCTAGGCTCCAGAAAGGTGTTCGGATGCCTCTGGGAAGCTCTGGAGCGTGGTGGTCATGGTGGTCATGGTGGTCATGGTGGTCATGGTGGTCATGGTGGTCATGGTGGTCATGTTTCACACTGGCCAGGTCATCTTGTCCATCTGCACCAAACTGCAGACAGGCACACACACACATGATGGAGGCCCAGCATAGAGCCAAGTTGGATTTATCTGGCCACCAGAAGACCCACATCTCAAAGAAGTGAGCCTTCAACAAGTTTGATGTAGATGAGTTTGAAGACTGGAAGCTGAGAAGCAGTACATCCCTGAAGGCTGTTGTTGTTGTTGTTGTTGTTGTTGTTGTTGTTTTAACTCTTTGCCCTTCGGGGGCCCACCACCCAGCTCCCAAATAAACACATGGAGGCTTGTTCTTTCTTATGAATGCTGGGCCTTAGCTTGGCTTGTTTCTAGCCAGTTTTTCTTAATTATCCCATCTACCTTTTGCCTCTAGGCTTTTATCTTTCTCTATTCTATATACCTTTCTTTACTTCGTACTCCTTTACTGGCTGTGTGGCTAGGTAGCTGGCCACTGGCATCCTCCTCTCCTCCTTTTTCTCCTTCTCAATCGTCTCTTCCCAGATTTCTCCTCCTATTTATTCTCTCCACCTGGCAGCCCCACCTATCCTTTCTCCTGCCTCACCATTGGCCAGTCAGCTCTTTATTAGACCATCAGGTGTTTTAGATAGACAAAGTAACACAGAATCACAGAGCGGTTAAACAAATGTAACATAAAAGAATGCGACACATCTTTGCATCAATAAACAAATGTCCCACAGCATAAACAAATGCAGTACATCCCCAGCTAACATTGCAC
This sequence comes from Onychomys torridus, assembly GCF_903995425.1. Lineage (NCBI taxonomy): Eukaryota > Metazoa > Chordata > Mammalia > Rodentia > Cricetidae > Onychomys > Onychomys torridus. Next base: position 40,828,164 of record NC_050459.1, read on the forward strand.
AACAGTCGGCCTTCAATCAAACACCCCCAGTTATGTCCCCTGGGCAAGTGGTGAGCTGTGCACTCCTGAGGGCTTTCATTATGCTGAGTCCCACATTCTACCATGTTCAGGAATAAATCTCACATCCAGTCTAGAAAGAAAAAAAATAGACAAAAGTGGGCAAATGCAATAAACTATTAAAATCTGTTCTATCACCCCATGTTTGAGTGTTTGAGAAAGGCCTTATGCAGAATTAACAAGTAGCAGTTAACGTCAAGGGCTTAGACTGCAACCTGCCTATGTCCAGGGGTTGGCTTCTCCGTTTCCTGGGACCTAGGGCACATACATAGTCTATTTCTACCTTACTTTCCTCATCTGTAAAATGGGGGTATTACAAATGCATATCTCAGAAGGCTGTCATGAGAAATGCCCACAGACACATTTGTTTACTTACTTATTTATTCATTTGTTTGTTCCTTATTGTTTAGTTCCTCACTGTCATGTGAATTCTGTGATAATGGAGATCCTTTGCTGTTATAGTGACTTTGTACTACACAGCCTGGTTAGCCTGGAACTGCATCCCCACCGCTGTCTTTCCCATATGTTACTGGGTTAAAGTTGACCACATGTAAGTTTGGAAGAAAAAAGCAGAGATTCAGCCATACCTGCATGCTCCCAGGTCACATACCTGCATGCTCCCAGGCCACATACCTGCATGCTCCCAGGCCACATACCTGCATGCTCCCAGGCCACATACCTGCATGCTCCCAGGCCAGTGTGGGCTTCAGGCAGCATGCCAGTTGATGTCATCGCTGACCCTCTGGCACACCCCATGGCCTGGACTAGCAGCCAACCTGGTGCTTCCCTAGTCCTTACCAAATCTCTTCCACTCTGAGTTCCAGGCCAGACCCATGTATAACTCCATGAGGATATCCATCCAGCTGTTACAGTGACCTATGGTGTGAGGGTTAGATGCAGTGAGGTAGACATCAGACATAGGCTCCGTTTTGTTCTCATAGGTCAGTCTGCCTTTGTTGACCCAATCTCATAGCTAGCTTTCCTTCCCATCCTGATCCAGGTAACCTATAGATGCTTTATTGTCAGGTAGAGGGTCAGCGTCCGCAACTGGACAAAAGCTGCTCCCTAAACTAATCCCTATTCTACTTCTCCTACACCTTCTCTGACTGAACCTTGATTTCTACAGAATTCAGGACCAGAACTAGTTCTAGAAGACGTGTTGTCTGAACCCTATTTTTATGGACCCAGCATGCTTCCACTGTGCAATGTTGCTACCTGTCTGAATCATTTTTAGGCTGTACAAATTGGTTCCTTGACCTGATTTTATAGGCAGTGATGACCTCATTTCCACTAATAAAAAGAAAAAAGTATAGTGTATGAGATGGGATGGTCAATCTCCCTTGTCAACTTGACTGGATTTAGAATCACCCAGGAGACACCTTTGAGGGCATTTGTGGAGAGCTGAGGAGGGAAGACCCACCCTGAATACAGCAGCACCATCCTGGGCTTAAGGAAAAGAAGTAAGAGGAGCACAGCATTCATCTCTCTCGGCTTCCTGGTGGCAGGCCAACAGGACCAGCTGCCTTCAACTCTTGCTGCATATTTTCCCTGATAGTTGTCTTTACCGTAGATAGTTTTGCTATGTTAGACTTAAAACCTTTCCTTTTTATTTAGACAAAAGGGGGGAAATGTTGTGGGATATTTGCACCCTGTGTGAAGATGTGTTTGCCATGATTGGTGTAATAAAATGCTGGTTTACTTTTTTTAAGACTTGTCTATTTTAGCTAGGAGGTGGTGGCGCACACCTTTAATCTCAACACTCAGGAGGCAGAGGCAGGAGGATCTTTGTGAGTATGAGGCCAGCCTGGTCTACAGAGCAAGTTCCAGAACAGCCAGCACTGTCACACAGAGAACTGCTGTGTCAAAAAACCCAAAACCAAAACCAAACAAACAAAACACGTCTGTTTTAATGTTTCGTTTGACTGTATGTATGTGTACCACCTGGAAAGTGGAAATCTTGCCCATGGAAGTCCAAAGAGGTCATTGGATCTCCTGGAACTGGAGTTGTGAACTACCATGTGGGTGCTGGGGACTGAACCCAAGACCTCTCTCCAAGCAATGAGTACTTTTAACCACTAAGCCAGCTCTCCAGCCTCTTGTGGTTTTCTTATTTGATAGGGCCAATCTAAACCTAAGGAGGCTATGTTCAAACTATAATCAGCAAGGAGACAGCTTCTCACATAGAATGAATGGAGATAGGAAAGGGCAATAGTGATTTCAAATGCATTCAGTCTTTGAGAATTAGTGGAAGTCTGGTGTAGTGGCATATACCTTTAATCCTAGCACTTGAGAGGCAGAAGCAGGCAAATCTCTGTGAGTTCAAGACCAGCCTGGTCAAGATCCAGAATGGTCAGAGCTACATGATGAAACCCTATCTCAGGAAAAAAAAAAAAGATGGAGAAATAAACTGGTTCTTTTTGCACCTGTATCAAAGAAATTTAGCCTTTGTGGCGTTGGTCTTACTCTCATTGTGAGCGTGAAAGGCACAGGTCATACATCCCTGCTTTGTGTGCCATTGGCGATTTTCAAATATTCTCTCCTCATAAGGTCTGCACGGTGTGGTTAATATTAATGAGCGATTCTAGCTGCCTCACTTAGCCATCCAAGCGCAAAGTTCCCTGTCCCCTGGCCGTTGTTATCTCTCCTTTGGAATTCGTCCCGTGGGCAGCAGTGAGCCCATCTCTCTCCCCAGCGACTCTGTGCTAACATGCTCCCGTGAGTTCGTGACTTTGTCGTTTATGGCCCCAATTCCCCTAACTTTGTGTGTTAGGAAAATTTGGGCTCCGTTTGCAGGCTAGTTCTGTTGACATAGCAGCAGACCCAGGAGCCAGCACTAGAGGAGGAAGGATATAGGTATACTACCTCTAAGGTTTCCTCTGCTCCTGTCTCCAGAAATGCTCCCGCTCTCGAAGGTATCAACCAAAAAGCCCTTGTGAATCTAACAATACCGTGGGCCACCTGAATGCTTCTTTAAGAGTGATTAGTCATTGAATACTAATATACAAATATGTTTATATGTTTATAAACATATATATTTATATATAAACTTCTTGGGTGGAAAATAAGTTTTTTTTTTTATTTCAAAATCATATATATATATATGATTTTAAAGTTGAGGCATTTGTTAAAATTTATATTTCAATTTAATAATTAATACATTCTTATTTCAAATGTGTTACAATTTTTTATAAGAGATGCAGTTATTAAATTTTTGTTCGTGATTTACCTAAATTTCAATTTTAACTTTCATCTTGTTTTTAAACAAATTTACACACGTTCCCATGTGTCATAAAATTCTTATGTGCAAATCACTAAGTTTTAGCGCAATCATTCCCCACAGAATGAAGTTTTTGATTAATAAGGAAGTCCATGTAAGGCATTGATATGGATATTAACATAATACTCAATATAATGTAAGATTGAATCAAGTGGGGATATCGTAGCTGTCTTTGTGAAGGTATATGTCATGATATTTGTTCAATGATGAGACATCTAATGGCACATTTCTCAGTAAGTGCCCCACTTCTTAAGTAACCCATGGCTCTTTATTCAAAGGCCTTCACACTCAAGTCACAGCCTAATTTTCAGTCATTCCTCTAACCCCAAAAGGAAGCTGCCTTGCTATTACCTTAGGACACAGCTCCTTCCATCTGTTATTTTGGATTACAATTAATTTACTTTCTTTCTATACTTTCCCATTCTGGCCATTCCATGTACAAGGCCTTATGTGGTTTTTGTGACTGGCTTCGTCCACTTAGCCACTTTCCAGGCTTTATCATACATTGGTGAGTTCTATACTTTCCTTGGAATCTGGTGAGTTGATAATAGAATGATTCCATTTTGCCTATACAAAGATCAGTGTTTTCCTAAAAGACTCAGGTCTGGCCTGATCTTTTTACCTCTTTTCTCTCCTTTGTCTCTCCTGGTTTATTATTCTAGATTTAGAGAGTTAGATTCAGAACAATCTGGGGCAGCTGTTGAAGTCACCTGAGGCAGAGGGGAAGACATAGAAAAATATATGGAGTACCAAATTTAAGGCCTGAAGTCATCTAATGCCATCTACCCTGTCTCTAGGTTGGTTAGTTTTATAACCTTGTGTGACCTGGGAAGAGGGAAGCTCAGCCGAGGAATGCACCCAGATCAGATTGGTCTGAGGGGTTGACTTGATTGGCCATCCCTAAGTCAGCCCACTGTGGGTGGCACCATCCCTAGGCAGGTGAGCCTGGGCAATATAAGAAAGCTAACTGAACATGAGCCAGTGAGTGAGCCTGGGAGCCAGCTAGGTCCGGTTTCTACTTCAAGCTGTTGCCTTAAATTCCTTCCCTGACACTTCCTTCAGTGAGGGAAGCGAGAGCCGAATGAACCCTTTCCTCCCCAGATCGCTTTGGTCAGAATGGTTTCATCCCAGCCACAGGAAGCCGACTAGAACATCTCTTGAGGCTGCCTTCTGGTGTTTCCTTTGTTTTAGATTTTTTTTGGGGGGGGTGGGGGGGGTAGGTCCACTCAGTGTTAGTTACCGTCACCCAATTTTCCCCTCTTGAAACACGAGGGAAGAAAGGTAAGGAAAGCCGTGTGATTTCACCAGAGTGTGCACTTGACTCTGTTCTAGCTGCTTCCCCTGACCCCGGCACCTGCAGGTTCCAGCCTAGACTGCCCAGCAATTCAAGCTTTCTCAACTACCGTCCTCCTTCCTCATCTCCCGACGCTAGCTAGCTCCCCTCCACAACAGGGCGATCCCCACCCACACTTCTGATCATTCACCCTACTCACGCCTCTCTGCAACAAAACCTCTTTTGTCACTGCTCACCGGTTTTCTATCAGCTCATGGAGGAGAAAACTTGAACGGTTCAGCCAAATCTCCTCCTTTGCAACTTTCCTCCGAATTCTAGAATTTTACTCTCTTGGTTGAGTCGGGCTTCTGAGAGGCCGGCCTCCCTGCAGGAGGGCTTGGAGCCCTTAGCTCACCACCCCCTCTGCCTTGCGTGACAGGAGGCTGCGTGCATGCCTGACAGAATCCAGGACACGATCCCTCACCCTCTGCTGGTTAAATATGTATTTTGAACTTGCTGTAGCTTTCAGCTCTAGCTTCCGTCACAGCATCAAGAACGGCCCCCGAGGGCCTTGCCCTCACACGTCTCTTTTCCCACAGCGAAACCTGCTCTAATCCCACAGAGCATGCTCAGCTGGCGGAGGGAATTTTTATCACATCAAAAGAAGAAGAGTACCAAGGACCGTCTCTCTCCGTCGTCGACCCCGGGACAGGTCAACTTGAGCGAGGCACTCATCAAATACACTTCAGAGGAGCTAAGCTGAGCCAGCTTGCCCCAAAAGTTGAGTTTCTTGAAGCGTTTCATTTCTGGTGTCCAAGCAACTTCAAATTCCAAATATTTGGGGTTCCCGACAGCAGGCTGTCTACTTTGCAACATGGCTGCCCTGAGGCAGCATTCTTGCCTGTCCGAAGTCTAGAGAAAGAAGGACGGACAAGGTAAGGGTGGGGCTTCTTTTGTGCTGTGGTGCCCAGGTCAGCAACGGCCTTCAGGAAGGAGCTGCTGGGCCAGGTGTGGGGGCCCACACTTGTAATCCCAGCACTTGAGAGCTCGAGGCAGGAGGATGACTAATTGGAAGTGAGGCTGGGCTATAGTGAGAGAGCCCGTCTGAAAATATTTTCTAAGAAAGAAGAAAAGATAAAACAAGGCCTCACCCTCAGGATCTCTCTCCTCAGCCTCAGCCTCAGCCTCAGCTCGGACTCCTGACCGGTTTAAAGAAGAAACATTAGAACCTTACAAATTAGATTTTACCGTGTTAACAACTGCAGGACAAAATGAGATTGTTTGTTGTATGGTAAATAGTAAAACTAAAAGGAAACCCCTCAAAAATGAGAAGCAGATGGCTAGTGAGATGGTTGTTTAGTGGGTAAAGGTGCTGGCTACCCCGCTCACAGTCTGGGTTCGATCCCCAGAACCACACCATGGAAGAGTTCCAGCCACCACCATCAACTTCAGTTTCCTTGGCCGTGGACAGGTTGAGTTCCCGCAGCTGCGCCTTGAGTTCTGAGTTCATCTCCAGCTCGAGCTGCACCTGAGAGATGCCGGACTGGTCCGGCTTCTCACCATTGGTCTTCCAGATCTGGGCACTCGAGCTGAGCTTGGCTCATCCTTACAGAGTTGGGCCAGCTTAGAAAGAGTTGTAAAGAAAATGACTGAATAAAGTGTCATTCATAATTTAAAAAAAAATTGTTGCTAAATTTCATTTCCCTCAGGAGACCTCTCGTGAAGCACAACCAGCAGCTATTTAAACATCCGTTCGCCATTGTGTGCTGGCCACACCCATAGCAAGCAAGTCGCTAGGAAGTGACCATCTGAAGTCAATGTAGTGAACATGTTTCTTGCAAACGCACAGAACTCTATATAAAGTATCTCAAAATAAAAATCCATATAAAACAGAAGTTATAAGACTCCAAAGAGACTTTCAGCCTCGTAAGTAAACAGTAAAGTCTCATAGCAAATGTTCCTGAGGAAGATAAGCCCTTCTGGTATAACGCAGTCTTGAGTTAAGCTCACTGAACCAGAGAGATAAGACACTTCCAGCTGTGGATTCTTCACTGAGCCAGTCCCAGGATGGAGAGAAGCTTTGATGCGGAGCAACTGGGGCACTCTTCCCAAGTACCTCTGCAGGATATCATATGTACTTCTTCCCAAGTACCTCTGCAGGATATCATACGTACTTCTTCCCAAGTACCTCTGCAGGATATCATATGTACTTCTGAGCATCTGTATGTTGTGGAATACTGTTCCTAGGGAGACACGAACAAATCCTGGCTCACACCAGATAAGGAGCCAAAGACAAAGTACAGATACCAACAACATCCACCTCAAGGAACCAAAGATGTTTTATTGGGGCTACTTACAGAACTGAAGATGAGGGGTGACTTACAGCCGCAGAAATGACTGAAAGATAGCTGCATCACCACAGCCCGCCCCAGCATGGGTGACAGACAGCTCCTGAGAGCTAGAAACCCAGAGCACACACTGCACAACCTGCAGGCAGCTCAGCAGGGTGGAGGGTGTCCTGTCCAGGTAGCTCAGCTGGCCTGAGCCTCTTCCAGGCAGCTTAGCTGGTCTCAGCTGCTTCCAGACCATTTGGTAGGTCTCCCATCTAAGCAGCTCAGCTAGTCTGAGCGTGTCCCTCAACAGTCCTTCTGGTTTACAGATGCTTGGGACGGGAAGAGACTGGTGTGTAGACCACTATGGTTCCTGCAGGATGGAATGCCTCATCTCCTCTTAGAAAACCTGGATGCTTTATCTGCCTTTTAACATACAGCTTCTCAACAAGCTTGCTTCCAAGGTGAAGGTTTATCTGGGAAGAAATTGCTATACAACAGATGTCTATGTATGCGTGCACGTACTTGTACCCACACATGTGCATGAGTATACGTGTATTCCCTTCCAGCTCTTTCCCATCTTCTTTTCTCTACTGGAAATTCCACAATCCTGTGAAATCAGTATCCTGCTCTTTTTGGGGGGACACAGAACAAAGGACAGAGTAGATGTCTTCAGAAATCAAATGTTCTGGAGCTTCCAGTTCAACTGGAAAGAAAGGTCTCCAAGGAAGATCTGGAGCAGAAAGGAAACACCCCCTAGGAAGGATCTTTCCATCAAATGGAAGGTACGAAGGCGGAATTATAATTTTTACCAGCACTGGGCCTAGAGGTGCGAAATGGAGTTTGATGGCAATGTGTCTAAAAAGACACTCGAGGAAAATGGCCCTGCCCCGCCTTCTCCTCGGAAGAAAAGACTGCAGGACACTAGGAGGTTGGCACCCAGTCTTCACGTTAGTGTCTAGGAAAATCTGCACTTACACATTTGGCTCTCCCCTGGCTGGGAGTTTAAACTTGTGACTTCCCCTTTGCTGAATCCTGGCAGAACAGGGCCAGAGAGAGGTTAGTGCTCTTGGGAGTCGGAGGCTCAGTAATACTAGAACTGTTCTTTCCATCATCACCTGAGCTTCCACACATGGTCGGACTAACAGTCACACCCCACTCAACCACAGTTCACCTGTCTGGCAAGTGTGGACGTAGGGATCAGAAAAGGGGTCTGTTAATGGGGCTGAAATTAGGATATTAGTAAAATACTCTAAGAGAGACCAGGACAAACAGGTAGGCATTTATTGTTCATTGTTTTATTGCTCTTTACTCTTTTGAGAGGCCTGCCACCCAGCTCCCAAATAAATCGCACATGAAGGCTTATTCTTAATTATAAATGCCAGGCCTTAGCTTGGCTTGTTTCTACTTAACTTAAAATTATCCCATCTACCTTTCGCTTCTGGGCTTTTTCCTTTTCTTGCTTCTGTAAATCTTACTTTCCGCCCTTACTCTGGCTGTGTAGCTGGGTGGCTGGCCCCTAGTGACCTCCCCCTTCTCTTCCAATCCTCCCAGATTTCTCCCTCTATTTATTCTCTCTGCCTGCCAGCCCCACCTGTCCTTTCTCCTGCCTTGCTATTGGCCATTCAGCTCTTTATTAGACCATCAGGTGTTTTAGGCAGACACAGTAACACAGCTTCACAGAGTTAAACAAATGCAACATAAACAAAAGTAACACACCTTAAGATAATATTCTACAACAGACATTTGTGGAGACCAGGTCAAGATCATGGCTTCCAGAGAACTTGGTGAGGAAAGACCCTTCCCTAGAACATCAGAGGGAGTGTGGCCCAGCACAAAAACTTGACTTCAGCCTTCTAGCCTCCAGAACCATGGCCAAATGACCTTCTTTGTTTACATCTTACCCGGTTTGTGGTACTGAGCTTTGACTTGGAAACCAATACAAGGACTTTTTTTGCCTGTTTTGTTCAATTAGTGCAGGCAGTTGCTTTCAGAATGGGCTTTGTTTGTTGAATGATTACCATGTGTTAAACACCCTCCTTCCTGGGTCAACTCACTTAATCCTTACGATGACCCTCTATGGTGGGTGTTATTATCAGAGTGTGTTTTGAAGCTCTTTGGTAACAGATGGAGGGGAAAAAATGAGGCAGAAAAAGAAAAATGTTGAGGTCCACTTAGCAAGTGAGTGTTGGGATAAGAAACTGAACCCAGCAAACTGGCTGCTTCCTATAGGCACACTGGAGCCTAAAGAAGAAATTTTCTCAAACTGTGTCCATAGAGCCAATGATACTGATGATTGCTTCTCTGCCTTGTGGATTCTTCAGGTAAGAGGTCAGCACACTAAAAACATCATGAACTGTGTGACTCCTTGGTTATTCTCTGCACTGTAATGTTTGTCTTTCATTCACTGGTCACACAAGACTCTCATTCACTGGCACCTTTAAATAACTATTTCCTGCAATGTTCTTCCTGGTTCGGGCATTTTAAAAGTTGCATTTGGGGACTGAAAGGTGGCTCAGTGGTTCAGAGCATACTGTTCTTGCAGAGGACCAGAGTTTGGTTCCCACCGACGCTGACCAGTTCATGATATGCCACTGTACTTCCAGCTCCAGGGGATCCAACCCTCTGGGCATCCATACCCACCTACCTGCACCCTCGTGCACATAGCCTCACACACAGTTGTAAGCATAGACACATAAAGAAAAAGTAAAATAAGTCTTCAAAACAAATCAGTAAGTTTTTTTTAATGCAGACTATTTTTCAGGTCACATCTCATACACAATAACATGAGTAAAGGCATGTGCATTTAAGTTCAGAGCCTCGTGATACAGGAAGCAAAAACCGACAGAACTGAACTGCTGAGAGATTTGGGGAATCCATAGCTGTGCTTGGAGTTTTCATACTCCAATATCAGCCATTGGGAGAAGTACAAGACATGCAGGAAGATTCCGGAGAATGTAAATGGTCTCATCAATCAGCTGGGTCCAGATGACATGTCTGGAACACTGTACCCAGAGACAAAATATGTAATCTTTTCAAATAAGTAGAAAGAGTAAGAAACATTCATCAAGACAGACTAATCCTGTATCATTACATAAGCCTTTATAGCTCAAAGGAACACACAAAGTATGTTCCTGGGCCATAACAGAATTAAGCTAAAAATGAAATACAGGGCTGGAGAGATGGCTCAGAGGTTAAGAGCACTGGCTGCTCTTCCAAAGGTCCTGAGTTCAATTCCCAGCAACCGCATGGTGGCTCACAACCATCTGTAATGAGATCTGGTGCCCTCTTCTGGCCTGCAGGCATACATGTAGGCAGAACACTGTATATGTAATAAATATATAAATCTTAAAAAAAAAAAAAAAAGAAGAAGAAATATAGGCTGTGCATTCTAAATGCTTGAGATCAAAAGTGTTTCAAATTTCACTTTTTTTTTCAATTTGGATTATTTGCTTTTGCATAATGAAATCTTTTTGGTATAGGGCCCAAGTCTATACATGATATCATTCATGTTACATTCATATATAAACACAGCCTGAAACCAGTGTTTATATAGTATATTAATAATGTTATGTGTTAAATAGTTTTATGGTGTAGAATTTTTCATTTGTGGCTTCCTGTCAGTGTTCAAAAAATTCAAAAATTGGAGACATTTGGAATCTCAGGTGTTTTGATTACAAAGGCTCAACCTTCCATAGAAAGATAGATGGGAAATCCCCAGATGGCTAGAAATTAAACACTGCACTAATCTCTCTGTGATAACCGTGTCAAGGAGATGTTATCATCCTCCTCATTTTACAAGTGAGAAAGTGAGTCAGGGAGAAAATAAAGAAGTTCAGGCAACCAAGAGCTTAGTCATGAGCTGACCTCAGAGACTGGCTCTGGCCTATACTCTACTACACATTGTGAAGCTTAAATCAATCAGACCCACGTGTCTCGGTTACAGCTTACAAAAGAAAGCATTTAATTCTGGAGCCACAGGTCCCGAGGGTTAGAATCCATGACCATCAGGGCAGAGACTGTGGCATGCACAGCAATTGGAGGAGTGGCTGAAGGCTCACATCTTGATCCACAACCACAAGACAGAACCAGAGATCATTGAGAATCCCATGGAATCCTTCTGAAACCTCAAAGTCCAGTCCCAGGGACACACCTCCTCCAAACAAGACCACACCTCCTAATCCTTCCCAAACAGTTGCACCAACTAAGGACCAAATAATCAAACACATGAGCCTATAAGGGCCCTTCTCATTCCATCCACCACACCATGTTGCCACTGATTTAGGTCTCTGAGCTTCATTTTGGATAATTTAGAACTTTTACTATTATGTAATTCTAGGTTGACAGTTTTTTTTTTTTCTTTTGTATGCACTTTAGAGACTTTTTTCCCTGTTATTTTCTTTGTTGTTTTCCATCATTGTTCACCTGTATCTAAGGCACCCTTTTTCTTGGTTGTTTTATTTTTTTGTTTTGGCACTTTGCCAATGCTGTGTCTAATAGTATTTTTCTTTGAATTTATCCTGGTTGAGATTTTCTAAGCTTCTTTAAGTGATTCAGTTGAAATAGGTTGGGGGTTTTTATTTCAAATTTGGAAATCTAGATGTCATAACCCTCTTCAAATTTACACCTAACACACACACACACACACACACACACACACACACACACACACACGTCTTCTCTCTTTCTGAGATTCTCACTGCACATCAAACTGTCAGACATTGACACAGTCACAGAGATATTTTGTTGTTGTTGTTGTTGTTGTTGTTGTTGTTGTTGTTGTTATTGGTGTTGTTTGAGACAGGGTTACATGGAGCCCGGTCTGGCCTTGCACTCACCACATAGTTGATGATGACCTTAAACTCTTGGTCTTCCAGCCTCTACTTCCCAAGTACCAGGATTACAGAAATTCACTACCACACCCAACCAAGCTCTGTTCATTTTTTAAAATCTTTTTTCTCTGTCTAAGCTTCCGTCTGATTTCTCTCCATTTGTCTTTAGTCTCATATGTCTTTCTCTGCTCAAACAACCTTACCTATTTTTAATTTTTTTGATCGCTATCAACCCCATGGTATCTATTTTTAAGCTCTCACGGAAGAACTGAAATTGAGTTTCTGAACATTTCCATGCCCTTTTTAACTGAAAAATTTTTACAGAGACCTAGGTAGATAGATACACAAATCAAACATTTACTGATAATAAATCATACAAAAATTCATTTTAATGCAGTTCTCATATATGTAAAACTTGACCACTTGTTCATCAATTATTTATAGCCAGGCAAGGTTCTACACACCTTTAATCTCAGCACTGAGGAGACAGAGGCATATGGATCTCTATGAGTTTGAAGCTAGCCTGGTCTACATGGTGAATTCCAGGACAGCCAGAGCTACATTATAGAGAGATTCTGTCTCAAAAAAGAAAAAAGTAAAAGGTTATTTATATTTAAAGATTTATTTTATTTGTGTGAGATTTAGTGTGTGGTGTGTGTGTGTGTGTGTGTGTGTGTGTGTGTGTGTGTATGCAGGTGCCCATGGAAGCCAGAAGGGGGCACTGGAGTTACAAATGGTTCTGAGTCACTTGATTAGGTACTGGGAGCTTTGACTTTTCTTTTCTTCTTCTTCTTTTTTTTTTGGTTTTTTGTTTGTTTGTTTTGTTTTGTTTGTTTTTCAAGACAGGATTTCTCTGTGTAGCTTTGCACTTTTCCTGGATCTCGATCTGTAGACCAGGCTGGCCTCGAACTCACAGAGATCCACCTGCCTCTGCCTCCTGAGTGCTGGGATTAAAGGCGTGCTCCACCACCACCCGGCGAGTTTTGACTTTTCTATGACATTCCCATCAGTCATTGGCTTGAGTGCTACAGGAGTTGGAGCCAGGGACTGACAGGAACTAATCCTTCCCTGTTTGCCGTCTGTGGTACTAACTTGCTTGGGAAAAGCATGGAGTCAAAGACCTCATGCAGTCTGAATCTCTGTGGGGCACACGACATTGAAGAGGCAGGACATGGGTGGAGTGCTCTCATCAGGTGACACTCATTCACACTGAGAATAAGTATGAATTAGGAGACACACTTGATACAATGCCAGGTTCACATAAATATTAGCGTTTCGTATAGATAAATCCCAGATCTGGAGTCATCCAACTTGGGTTGACTTAGAACCCCTTCTGGTGATCTTGTGGCCCTGAAAAATTTACTAAATTTTCCTGAGCCTCCGTTCCCTCATTTGTGACAGGTGTAAGACTGATGAGAATATAAACAAGATGGTGCCGGGTACAAGCCAGGCAGAAACCGACTTTTCATCCCTTCTTCTGGCTTTAAGCCAAAGCAGTAAATTATGGAATTTCCAACATCAGTGAACTGTGGCCATCAGAGGAAAGGAAAAGACAACTTTCTGGCATTACAGCCTGGAAGGACACTCTTTGCCCTGCTCCCTGGCTGAGTGCTCAGAAAAGAAAGGTGTGATTGGCAGGAAAGGGGACATGAGAGAGACAGGCCATTTCCGTGCAAAGATAACTAAACAATTCAGCCAAGCATCATAAAATGCTGAGTATCTAAATATTGCCTTCAAAGCTGGACAGTGGTGGCTTTAATCACAGCACTCAGGAGACAGAAGCAGATGGATCCCTGTGAGTTCGAGGCCAGCCAAGTCTACAGAGCAAGTTCCAAGACAGCCAGGGCTGCATAGAGAAACCTTGTCTTGAAAAACAAACCAACAAACAAAAAGCAAAAAAGAAAGAATGTAAATATTTCTTTCAATTTTAACAAGTTATTAGTTCAAAGGAAGCATTTTCTTCCAAATAAAATTATAATTTAAGCTTTGCCCCTTATCAACTACAAATAGAGAAAGCATTTTCTTCCTTCCTTCCTTCCTTTCTTTCTCTCTCTCTCTTTCTTTTTTCTTTCTTTCTTTCTTTTTTTTTGAGACAGGGTGTCTCTGCATAGTCCTGACTGGAACTCCCTCTGTAGACCAGGCTGTCATTGAACTCGGATCTCTGCCTGCCTCTGCTTGCCAAGTAGCATTTGATTCTTGTTGACCTCTGTTTCCTGTTCTACTTCATAAAAGGATCAAGTGAAAGCCACATCAGATACAAATTGTTATTACAGCTCCTGGGGTTGCCTGCACAAGGTCTGCACAAGATCAACCCATCCCAAATCCCAGCACAGAGAGAAAGATGATCTCTGGGTTCCACCCCTTACTGAGGAGCTGTTGGCTATGAATAGTTGCTGGGGGAGGGAGTCATTCTTTATTTTGAGGATGTGGCCACTAGTAGATTCTCCAGTAGATGGCCCCATACCCATATGGCTAGCAGTAACTGGACTTATTGAGTTATCAAAAATATGATGTTGAAGGGAAAACATGTTGAAGGGACTATGTGGGAGGAGGGGGCATTGAAGGAGAACTGAAAGCAGATATAATCAATTTCATTGTATACTCGTGTGAAATTCTCAAAACAAGGGAAAACGTTAAATACGAAAATGCTAATATTTCTGGGAACTTTCGATCCTGGCAAGGCTGTTAGAAAACTTTGCAAATATCTCCAGAAATTAAGATTACAATGTTTACATAATTCTCAATGCTTTCCATTCAAGTAAGAGACAGAGTTTTCTCAGGGACCCCAGGAAAATCACGATTGTCCAAAACCTGTCCAGAACCTTCGTGGGCTAACAGCTGGGTGAAGAACCCTGGAGAAAGAGGAGAGGTGTGGGAGAGGGAGGGGAGGAGGAAGGCAAGAAGATGAGGAGTAGGGGGAAGAGGAAGAGTGGGATGGTAGAGGAGGGAGGGTAAGGAGAAGGAGAGGAAATGGGGAGGAGAAGAGGAAGAGTATTATTTACGGCAGAGAGAACCATCAAGGTTTCTGTTATTATCCTCGTGTTTTAGATGAGAAAACAGGAGCCCACAGTGTTTAAGTAGCATCCAAAGGTCAAACAACAGACACCTAGAAAAGTCAGGGTTCGTTCACGAGACTGGTAGTCTCCCAAAGTGCTGATGTTGCCTCCACAGCCAACACGACTCTTCCCTATTTTAGCAGCCTTCACTCCAGCTGCCTAGCGTCGCTCTGCACGGAGGCCCCCCTGACAGTTCTTATTCAGTGAGTATTTATAGTGGTGCTTCATCAGCTCCCCTCCTATGCCTATTGTTCTCAGCACATCACCCGGGAGATTATTATTAGCTCCACCGAGTGTGAAGAGGAGGCTCAGTCGTCATGTGTGCTCAGAAAATCTACCAAAGACCAAGGCGTTTTTTAAAGCATGTTGGGGGATGTCGGGAAGTTCTAGCCGTTTCTAGAGTACACTTGGGTCTCCTACCCTATGTGTTTGTATTACTTTTATATTATTCACATTATATTTATTCCCATGTAAGTGGTCTACACACAAATCTACAGATGGTCTACTGGGGCCTGAGAGAGTTCTGAAATAATCCATCTAGCTGTTTTGTGCTGTGAAAGACAGTAGGAAACAAACACAACACATTGGCTGGAGAAGCAGTTCATCAGGAGAGGGCTTGCTTAGCCTGGGTTTGTCCTTCAACTCCGTGAAACAAAACAAAAAGAATAACAATCAATCAGCAAACAGATAATAGTAAGCAGCTTTTTTTTTTTCAGCTTTATTATGTATTCAATGTTCTGTCTGCATGTACGTCTGCACACCAGAAGAGGGCACCAGTTGTGAGCCACCATGTCGTTGCTGGGAATTGAACTCAGGACCTCTGGAAGAGCAGCCACTGCTCTTAACTGCTGAGCCACCTCTCCAGCCTGTAAAGCAGCTTTTGGAAAGAATAAAAGCCAGAAGTAAACTTTCTAATATGCCCAAGGTTTTCATCATTTAGTAATTATTTGCATTTCTTCTGCATTTTTCCAAATATTCTACTATAGCTATGCATGGCTTTTAGAAATAACATAAGAAAATAAATGAGCAAGGTCAAAACCTTTTACAAGCGGGGGGTGGGGGGGGGGGGGGGGATGGCTCAGTGGTTAGGAGCACTAGCTGCTCTTACAGAGGACCCAGGTTCAATTTCCAGCACCTACATGGTAGCTCATGGCCTCCTATCATCTAATGCCCTCTTCTGACCTTCATGGGAACCTGGCACACACATTGAGGATATGCAGGCAAAACATTCATACAATAAAAATAAATAATATTTGGAGGGGGAGCTGGGGAGATTGCTCCGTGGTTAAAGACTGCTCAGTATTGCTTTTCCATAGGACGCAAGTTCAGTTCCGAGCACTCACATGGTGGCCCATAACCAAATATCTGGCTTCCATAGGTCCAATAATGCACCTGATACAGACAACAAAGAGGTGTGCAGACAAAATGCTAATACACATTTTAGAAAGAGAGAGACTTTTACAAGCTTTTAAACTGAGAAAAGAATCCAAGGTAGTCTGGTATTATCCTTTGCTCCCCTAGGTCTGAAAACCCAGGACCAAAGTCAAAGCAAGTACATTAAGGCTGTATTGAGATAGTAATCCCAGGCAGTACAGGCAGGCAGGGCGGGAAGAAGGGCAAATATTTGCACATCTCTAGGCTGTCTGTCCTCTTTTGTTTTCTTCCTTCCTTCCTCTTCTTTTTGAGATTTTAATATAATTGCATGATTTCCCTCTTCCCTTCCTTCCTTCCACCCTGATAGACCCCTCCTTGTTTTCAAACTCATCGCCTCTTTTTTCATTGTTACATATGTATTTGTATGCGTGCACATTGTGTGTGTGTGTGTCTGTCTGTCTGTGTGTTTCTGTTCAGTCTGTATAATGTTACTTGCATGGATATGATTTCATGGCTGACCATTAGGTAACCAACTGGTATGCTGTTCCCTGGGAAGACTGTTTCTGCAGCCCTCAGCATTTCTTAGTTGCCTGCACTTATTTGTGTAGGGTTGAGGCCTCCTGAGCTTTAGGTAGCCATGCTGGTGAGACTTCATGGGTATAGCTTCTGACATTTCTAGGAGACACAATCCCACTGCAAACTCCCTGTTCCTCGGGGTCTTCTAATCTTTCTGCCCTCTCTTCAGCAATGGTTCCTGAGCCTTAAATGCAAGAAGATGTGTTGCACATACATAAGCTGGGACTGGGCTCCACAACTCTGCATTGGGATAGTAATGATCTCTATCTGTTGCAAAGAGAAGTTTCCTTGATGAGGGGTGAAGACCACACTTATCTGCGGGTAAATAGATGAATATTTAGGGATTAAGCTGGTTTAGCAAAGTGGCGGTTATAGATTCTCCTCCAAGACCCATGACTTCTGTAGCCCTGTAGTTGGCCAGGTTTCCAGTGCCAGGCATGGCTTCTCTCTCATTGATCAGTTTTTAGCTCAATTGGATCGCTATCAGTTAATGTCAAGGTACACAGGTCACCACTGCACTGAGGGTTATCTGGCCATGCTGGGTGTAGTTGGGGTTCCTAAGCATCATAGATGTATAGATGAATTTCGAAAGTCTTATTAAATAAAAAACATGCAACAAGATGTAGGGGTGAAAGCCTGGGAGAGATCAGGGAAATAGGGAAAGCCACAGCTAACCTCACCTCACCAACTCTCCAGCTTCCAAATACAAGTTACTTCCTGTCTACCCACATCTATATGCCTCGCTGTTCTTCCATCTGATTTGCTCTCTCTGTCCAGCCATGTCATTTCCTCTTTCTGCCCAGCTCTGTCACTTCCTGTCTGTCTGTACAGCCCCCCGACCTCCATGGTTAACTAGTATTGGAACTTAAGGCGTGTGCCACCATGCCTGGCTCTGTTCCCAGTGGGGCCTTGAACTCCTGCCTGCCAAGTGATAGGATTAAAGGCGTGTGCTAACATTGCATGACTTCTGTGTGGTGGCTGGCTTTTCCCTCTGATCTCCATCCAGGCAAGCTTTATTTATTAAAGCACAAATAAAATATCACCACATAGGTGGGCAGGACAGTTGTTACTTCCTTCCTTTGGAAGCTTTCTTGGTGCCTTCTAGTACCATGAAACTTGGTCCTTAGGGAGGAGACGTTCAGATCAGTCCCACCTCAGTGGCCTCTGGGCCCTGTGTCTAGAGTAGATGGTGTCTTCAACAGGGACTTACCTTTCATCTCCAGAGAGCAACCAAGGACAACAAGAAACCCCAGTCTGTATGTTTTGGGAGTCTCCTGGACATCCCCGACAACTCAAAAGAAGACTCCTCTGCCTGGTGTTGGGGTTTTTGGTAGATAGACTTTGACTCTTGCAGGAAGTATTTTTATCAGTTAAGATGGAAATTTTTCATTAAACTATATGCGGTATTTAGATACTAACTTACCTGTATTATAGGTATTTTAGGTAGTTAGTAGTATGATTCCTAATGACATTTTTCAGATGTCCTTACTATTATTTTATCCTCTTCCCCTTTTGTGGATTATCTCCCCTCCCCTCCCCTCCCTAACTAGAGCACACACACACCCTTTCTTAAAAGTGCAAGTGGAGAAGGAAGAGAGAATTTACCCTGTGTCACCAGCTGCTAATGGAGCTGGACTCACGGGTCTTGGATTCTTTTATTTATTTATTTATATTTATTTATTGTATTATTTTATGCACATGGGTGTTTTGTATGCATGTGTGTATGTGCACTACAGGAATGCCTGGTGCCCTCAAAGATCAGAAGAGAACATCAGATTTCCTGGGGCTGGAGTTACAGATGGTTGTTAGCCATCATACCAGTGCTGGGAATTGAACCTGAGTCCTTTGCAAGAGCAACAAATGCTCTTAACTGCCAAGCCAATTCTATAGCCCAACTGGTGGGTCCCAGATTCTTTATTTGCTTTCTCCCCGGGGTTCTTCAGCTAGCCATCAGGAAGCCTGATTCCAAGACAATACTGGCAGTCTCCCTGCCCACCTTCAAGCTTGGCTTCAGGAGCCTGGCCAGTAAGCGTGGACTCTAGAGGATTTCCAGGAGTCCTCTGACTGCTGGGACAAAGACACATCAGTCAGGAGACCAGTGCTGTATGAGGTGCCCAGGAACATCCGCCACGCCAAGAGCTCCATGACAAGCCAGTGCAGTGTGAGCAGGGAGACAGTGTTGGCATCACTGAGCCCAGCATGTACGTTCCCTTCCAGCTGAAACTGTGCCGTCTCCTCAGACATGTGGGCTGTTTAGGAGTCAAGGACAGGGCAGCTCTCAGGTGGGTGTCCACAGTGCGGCATACTGTGTGTGTGTGCTGTCAAGAACAGTCCTTCTCAATGGCTTTCGAGGAGGGAACAGCACATGTGGGAATCCCCAGGCTCTAGGTACCTCTGACATCCCAGCCGTGGGCCTTGTTTTCACTGAGAAAGTTTAAGTTCACTCTGGGGTTTGTGGGAGAGAAAATGAGAACACAGAACCTTGCAGGTAGCTTTCACTGAGCCATAGAAATTATAACCTGGACTGGATGATGTACATAGGTGTGACCCAGATGCGCTGGAGCCAACTTTTGTCCAGCGAGGACCTCCATCAATCCAAAGATGTGGTGTGTGTGTGTGTGTGTGTGTGTGTGTGTGTGTGTAGCTGGCCACTCAGGTGACTGTTTCTCTTATCAACTGAGGAGACAGGCTCCAAAGGCATGAAATACAGACAATGGAGTAGTTCTGGGGATTCCAGCAAAGGGCGAATGTCTTAGTTAGGTTTTTATTTCTGTGAAGAGACACCATGACCACAGCAACTCTTATAAAGGAAAATTGAGGTTAGCTTACAGTTCAGAGGTTCAGTCCATTATCTTCATGGCTGGTGGCATGCAGACAGCAGACAGGGTGCTGGAGGAGTTGAGAGTTCTACATCTTGATCCACAGGTAGGAAAAGGAGACTGTGTATCACACTGGGCACAGCTTGAGCATAGGAGACCTCAAAGCCCGCCTCCATAGTGACACACTTCCTCCAGCATGGCCACACCTCCTATAGTGCCCTATGGGCCAAGCATTCAAACACGTGCGTCTATGGAGGCCATGGCTATTCAAACCAGCACAGGGAGCCAAAGAGAGAGAGTGAGTTTCATTGGTCAGGGCCACTAGCCCCTCTCGCCCTGTGCTTCGGGCCTTGGGCATGTGACTCAGTTCCCAATGTGGTTGATGAAAATGCTGAAGAAGTTGCAGCAGGACATCACCGCAGGTCACTCCCTTTTATTCAAGAAGGTATGATAGTCTCCTCCGGTGGGCAGGACCCAGAAACAGCTCGCTGACGGGGGGACTTGTTGGGAAGGAAGTAGGATTAGTCTGCCTGTGGGGTCTGAATTACACAGGACACGTCTGTCTGCCAGAGAATTCTCCTGCACGTGTTTTGACGGAAATCACTGCCATCTTTAAGGCACATTATGTAGGTCACAGTCTCAGATTTACACATGTCTGGCAACAGAATGAAGAAGCATACTCAAATCCTTTGTGCTTGGCTTCCTGCTCTCAACAGCCTCAATATGGCTGGGCAGACGGCTCAGTCAGCAAAGCGCTGGCCTTGTCGCTTGCCTTGCAAGCACAAGGACTCATATCAAAATGCCAAGTGTAGTCAGGTGTGGAGGCTCATGCCTCAGAGGCAGGTGGATCTCTGTTGAGTTCGAGGCCAGTCTGGTCTACATAGAGAGTTCCAGCTCAGCTAGGACTATATAGACCCTGTCTTAAAAATAAGATCAAAAGCTTCCATTTGAGATCATTAAATTCTTCTATTAATAAGACTAAGAATTCCGAAAGGGGACCCTGATTTCCCTTTTCTCACCTGATGACCAAATTCCAGTAACCGAAGCACAGTATATCACTGTGGAGCTCAGGGTGGAGGAGGTCTGGTTTGTCCATTAGCATCTCATAGCAGCCAGGACAGAGACAAAAAAGGATGGCGTCCCAAGAGACCTTTCAATGGCACTCCCAACTCTTGTTGGGGCGTTTACTCTTTTAGGGGGCCACCACCCAGCTCCCGAATAAATCACATACAGAGGCTTATTCTTAATTATGATGCCTGGCCCTAGCTTGCCTTGTTTCTTGCCAGCTTTTCTTAACTTATCCTGTCTACCTTGCCTCAGCTTTTCCCTTTCTCTTCAGTAAATCTCACTCCGTGCCTTGCTGTGTAGCTGGGTGGCTGGCCCCTGGAGTCCTCCTCCTTCTCTGGCTACCTCTTTCCTCTCCTGCTTCTCAGGTTTTTTCCCTGCCAGCCCCATCTATCCTTTCTCCTGCCTTGCTGTTAGTCGGTCAGCTCTTCATTAGACCATCAGGTGTTTCAGACAGGCACAGTAACACAGCTTCACAGAGTTAAACAAATACAACACAAACAAACATAAATAATATTCCCCAACACCCAACAATGCCTGGCCTCTTAGGGTTCAAGCATTCCGAGGGACTTTCTAAATTACAACCACCTCTCAGGACCGCTCTGCAAAAGCCTTAAGACATTTTTGCACTATATCTTCACAAATGCAAGAGTTTCTTGTGCTTGGAGCCGGGTGTGTGAAGGGCATGTTGAAGGAAGTTGCCATACCAACTTGAATGTGGAGGCAGTACTGGCAACTTCCTCAAGGATGGATGGCTTTGCCCTGGGGCCCAGGACAGACCCTGGGGATGCCATTTCACCCTAACCACTCCATGAAGTCCCCATTCTCACAGAATTCAGGCTTGGGCCTTGCAGACTTGACTCGCAGCTGGAGATAAAGTGAACTCCCGTGGTACGCAGCAGGTAACCCATTCACTCAGCCTGCTAGAGTTTCTGCAGCGCCTCCCTACCCCCAACATACAAGCGTACAAGAAAACCTCCCCTGCCTGTCACAGCTGGGGTCCCAGTTTCAAACATAAAAGCTCATTGTCCTAAACTCACCCGGCTTGTCTGACCACTTTGGAAATTTCATTATGCACCATTGAACTTGGAACTGGTCACTCCACACCATCCCGGGCAGGGAGACACACTTTTTATTATTTGTGCATTGGAGCGTGACACAGTAAACCTCTGCAAAAAGGCCACTCCAGTTTAATTTTCAATGAATAAAAAGGGAAGCATCACTTAAAATGGTCCTCACAAGCTCCACACTTGGGCAAAGAGGACCATAACTACAGTACACACCAGAGGAGCAGTTAACCCAAGAATAAAAACCTGCAGCTAGCAGTCTGTGTGTGCTTAGGGTTGGTGTGTGGCACAAGTTCCATTCCTGAGTGATGAATGTAAAGTGCCTTTTAAATATAACCTCCTCATGGTGCCAGATCCTGCACTCATTTCTCAAGGCTGTCCTTGGAACAGCACAGGTTAATATTGACTTTAGGTGTACAATTAATAAAGGTTTGTGTACGTAGCTATCTTGATTTTACTCCACAGCTGAAGATTCCTTGTAAACTTTACTTTTCAGAGAGGAACGATCTAAAGAGAGGTAAGAACTCACACCCCAAATGCCAGAAAACCACCTCAACCAGTCCAAGATCTTTGTCTGCCAGCTGGTCATTTATGTTATTATTTCATAAAGTATTTCTTAGGGGAAGGAGCACATAAAACCAAAGTGGAATGCCACTCTCTTTCTTTTTTGAGACAGTGGCTCACTATGTAACCTTGGCTGGCCTGCTGCTCACAGTATAGATCAGGCTGGCCTCGAACTCACAGAGGTCCCTCCCAAGCAGTCGAATTAAAGGCATGTACCCATGCCCAGCTTGAAGGTTGTCTTTCTCCTGAAAATGGCCAAGAAAAATCATCTCTCATAGAAAATACATTTCAAGGCAAGTGAATATACCTAGCAAACAGAAAGGAAAAAGGCTTCTATGTAAGAATAAGCGGCACTGGTTACTGGCGTGCGCGGGGGGGGGGGGGGGGGGGGGGGGGGGTGGGGGAACCAGGCCTGGGGAGATGCACGTGTGGAGAGCAGAGAGAGAAAGATGGTAGGGGGAAGAGAGAACAGAACAGGGAGAGAGAGTGGGGTCTGTGTCCGGCTCTTTAAGGCGCAGGTGGACTTACAGGGCTACATCATGCATGCACAGATTGAATGACCACAGCCTTGAGCATGTAATCACCAGTACACACTGATGGCATAAGATGCAAGACCCCTTGCCTAGCTCCTGAACTGGCATGTACGGTCATGCAGCTGGAGCACGGCAGAATCCCAACATTCTATGTAGAACTCTAATTGAGCTTAAGAAATTTTTTTGGCAGGGAGGGGGATCTCATGAAGTCCAGGCTGGCCTTGGATTGGCTATGTAGCCAAGGATGACCTTGAACTCTTGCCTGCATTTCCCAAGTGCTGGGATGACAGGGATTGACTAACCACTTTAGACTCACAAACTTTTAACTCTCTCTCCCAGGCGACTGGAAATACGAGAGACAAAGAAACTAGCTATACAAACAGATCTGGAGAAGTGGCCAAATCTACAATGCTGGGTGTTCTACAAGTGACTTCATTTCTTCAACTGGGTTGATGCGGTGAGGGTCGAGGGAGTCTTGGACCAGTGGATAATCAAGTTAACAATAAGGAATACAGAGGACTAACTTAAGTGGAGTGTCAGGCATAGCTAAGGCTGATTGAATTAAATATGATCTTGGTTCACAAAAGCCAGCTGTGAAAACAGTGCTTGGTCAATCAGAAAAAACTGCACATGTATTATGTATTAGACAATTTCAAGAAATTACTGATTTGTTAAATATAATACACTAGGAGGTGGATGGTAAATGGCTACGTACTAATGTCTGAAGTCGAATACACATGCAGTATCTTAGAATTAAAAGAAAATGATGGCAATCTGAAGGGGAGAAATATTATAAATGTAGTCTGGCCATCCAAGGGTCACAAACAGCTCTCACTTGAAAACATGGTCAGCTGTGGCTCACGCCTGTAATCCCAGCACTAACTGGGTGGAGGGGGGTCTGGGAGCTATGTAGCAAGTTCCAGGACAGTCTAAATCTACATGGTGAGCGCTGCTCTCAAAAACACAACAAACATACCATCAGCTATCTGATTAAAAAAACAATCAGAAAACAAAAAAACCCAAACCACCTATGGAAGTGTCTCTCCCTCCCTCCCTGAACTTCAATCACCCAGCATCCCTCCGCACAGTGGACTTCTTAGCGCCACACCCGCCCCCTCTGGTTAAGGATGGCACGCAGATTTGGTCCTTTCACAGTCTTTAAATTCTCACCAAAGATCAGATCATTTTCAAAATACAAGCTCATTTATTTCTTCAATTGTACAAATCACGACTCAAATCCAGAAGGCAGTCTTGCCCTTCAGCTGCAGGATTGGGAGGTGGGGGACAGCTGCCAGAGCTCTGCGTTTTAAGTGAGTTTCATCTTTCCTGCCCAGCTGCCTTATCAGGGAACACGAATCTCCAAATCTCTGGGGGAGGAAACACTGGCTTTACTCAACAGAGGACCAGCCTACCTTGGAAGTCCTTGCATGCCTTGGTGCTGCCAAGGGCGGATGCCGGAATTCCTTTTCATCACCTGGAATGTTCTCCTTGTTCTGTTTATTTTAACAAGTCTTTCTGTGTGCTCCAAACCTCAGCTTGCCCACTATCATCTGCCCGTGGATGATGAAGATGTATTATTCTCGTATAAGAAAAACATGGAATAACTTTCTTATGAACATGAGGACTCAAACAACTCCCCTGTCACTCCACGAAGAAGCCCTACCTCCCACCTGGCTCCTCACCCTCCCCTGGGCTTCCTTCCTGCCTTTTGTTTTGTATTATGGAACATTTCAAACACATCCAAAGGGAGTCCAAAGAGTTTAACGGGCCCTCCCTCCCATTTTTTAACACTCCATAGCATCTTCCAAGTTTTATCATCTCCTCCAAACTAAGGGTTTTTGTTTGTTTTTCCAACAAGGCCTCCCGTGTAGTCCCAGCTGTCTGGAGTGCCCTACGTAGAACAGGCTGACCTCAAACTTGGGGTGATCCTCCCGCTTCTGCCTCTCGGGTGTTGACAATAGAGGGACCCCATCTAATTTCTGGTTTTGCTTTTGGAAGCAACACCAGCTCCCCCACCAGCTTGCCCCTCTTTAGAAAAGTCGTGAGGCCGTCTGTCAGCTGTCATTTGTCATGCGTGCTGAAACATTTTGGGTGAGGGTGTACTCTAAACGTAAGACCCAGGCCTCATGGCCACTTTGAGTTTTGCATTCTTCCAAAGAGTAGACAAGAAACTTAAGAATTGCTCAAGGTATTGTTTGCATGGCCCAAAGATCCCGAAACGCAGGCACACTTGTTAGTTGTTGAGTTATTCATTTAGTGAACTTTATGGAGCTCTTTAAATGTCTTGAGGGTGGAAATTTGCTAAAAAGTGAGATGTCTAAAAAAGCACCAAAGAATGGGAGACTCACTCTGGAAATTTCCAAAAAGAGTGACTGATGTTTAAGTAGACCGCTCCTCCAGAAGATGGCGACAATGGGGTGGAATTTTGCTTTCTTATGGTCCTCCCGCCCTGGGTTGTGGTTTTCAGTCAGCAGTCAGGCATAATGCTGGAGAGGCTCAGGCCCCACGGTGGGAGCCGCCCACAGGCCAAGGAGAAACTGAGAGGACAAGATGAAGCTCCATTTGTATTTGGTATCACGGATTTGCTTGACAGTCTCCAGCCGTTAATGGGACACATAACTGTTTCTTGAAAGTGATAAGTCATTATGAGTTATTCATTAAATAATATAACCCATCACTACATCGTTTATAAATTCAGAATTGGGCTGTAGGGTGTTTTTTCTGGTTCTGAGGTCAAGAGAGGGAGCTACAGAAAGGTATTTGCTGGGACCAGGTGCTGGCTATGTATGTCAACTTGGGAGAAAGAAACCTCAAGTGAAAAAATGCCTCATAAGATGGGGTGTAGGCAAGCCTGTAGGGCATTTTCTTAATTAGTGATTGATGGGGGATGGTCCAGCCCATTGTGGGTGAGGCCACCCTGGGCTGGTGGTTCTAGGTTCTGTAAGAAAGCAGGCTGAGCAAGCCATGGGGAACAAGCCAGTAAGCAGCACCCCTCCATGGCCTCTGCATCAGCTCCTGCCTCCAGGTAACCAACCAATTTGAGTTCCTGCCTTGGCGTCCCTCAGTGGACTGGGTTTTAGGCTATGTGAGTCAAATAAACCCTTTCCTCCCCAAGTGGCTTCTGGCCACGGTGTTTGATCCCAGCAACAGTTACTAAGACAGACTGCACTGACCTGCCCCTTTGAAGGGCAGAGTTCTTCCAGGGGCTTTTCCCCCTTTGAACACACCGCCTCCTCCACTGCAGGGCTGAAAGTGGAAACTACAGCTCAGAACTTTGAAAGTTATTGTTCTGCAGAGTACTGACAGGAAGGAACGCTATGCTTGGTGATGATAACATGGGCTGAGAAAAAGTGACTCCATTAAAACAAAACAAAAACCCTCTTCCCTTCAAATAACACAGAGACGTTTTTCAAACCAGCCATGCTCCTTAAAGTGATCTAACTCCAAGAATTCGGGGACAAGGAACCCACGATGGTACAGGTGGTCAGAGCTGGGGGATCAGAGTTACAGGTTGCTCCTTTAGGATCACAGATGGTAACATCTGGATCATGTACTGGTGCTTACAGCAGTGTCCGGGAGTCATGCTTGTATACAAATCTCCCAAATGATACTGTCAGGGTTAAAAACTACCACACATGGTGTGCACAGGTAAACGGCAATACTGGAAGAGAACGTAACACAGGCCAACATAGGAGGCGTTCTCACTCAGGAGAAGCGGATGTCCCCGTGATGTGATCAAGAAAGGGAGGGGAGGGGAGGGGAGGGGGGCAGGAAGTTAGTCAAACAGCAGCTCTTACACCATTATGACAGATTGATTTTTGAACCCAAGGTAAGTCACAGTTATGTTTTTCTATAAAACAAACAAAACATTGAAAATCGGGGCAGCTGTGGCAAACACCTTTAATCCCAGCAGAGGGAGGCAGAGGGGGACAGATCTCTGAGTTCAAGGACATCCTTGGTCTACCAAGGGACAAAGGAAGTTCCACAGAGGAGCTACACAGAGAAACCCTGTCTTGAAAAACAAAGAACAAAAACAAAACAAACAAAAAATCTGTTTAAAAATAGGCAAGTAGAACACAGTCACAGAATTTATGATATGGGAGAATTCTTGGCTAGAAAAGATACTTTATCACCAGCTGCATAGAAAATTATTTGGTAAAGCAGACACAGTTAAGTAAATCTCACTAACATCAATGCTAAAGTTAAGTATCTATCAGTGACTCGTGTTACAAGCACATGTTATGCTTGAAAAAGCAGTGTCGACGCAGGGGACTTTATTGTTTGTGCAATGCGTCCAAGCACCGTACAGACCAGACCATGGGGACCTTGAAGACCTTCATCCGCAAGTCTTCAACATTCCAGTAACAGAGGTCAAGGGACCAACCTGGCAGATCACAACAAAGAATCGAAACAAAACACTAGGATACAAAACAGAGACGGATGAAGTGTATTTTATGAACCGTGTTTAGTTTATATTAAGTATGTATGTTTATACACATGTATATACTCATTTACAGTCTGCATTATGTACAGTGAATGACAAATCCACAGTACTGTCCTCCTCGGCCTCCCAGTGAGATGATAACACTAGCTAACCTTGGCTCTGGCCGAGCCCAGCTGTCCTCCCGTGTTAATCTAGGTCCTCACAGGAAGCCTGTCCGACAGGCCTAATCAGCTTCTCTTCCAGAAAACTCAGTACACAGGCAACAACAGTCACCTGGCCAGCAAGCCATACAGACAAGATCTGACCCCAGTCCATTGCAGAGCCAACCGATGGCCTCTATCTGAAAATCCGTGACAAACAGAACTCAGGTCTCCCACACAGCCTTCCCCTGTCCGAGCAAGGATTAGCAGAGCAAGTCTTAGAACCCAGAACACTTCCTGACCGCTTTCCGGTAACCTCTTGACGTGTTCTTGGTAAAGGCTGTCATACCCAGCTGAAACCAAACCAGCTAAAAGAAATCAGTGATATCTACAAGCAGATGAGAAAGAGAACATATTTATTTACATCACTATTACCTTTTTACAATGTGCCCATGGTCTATATAATAAAATTTTCCAAGAAATTTAAGTAGTTTTAAATTAAGATATTTTACAAAGGAAATGTTCACCATATGATTTTTTTTCATTTACATTAATCTAAAACATTCTAAATAGCACTTCTGAAATTATGTAAAGTGACTGAGAACTCTTAATGTGACCTTGAGTCATTCTCAAAAACTCAGGTTAGGAATTAGGTTTATGATCAGGTCCTTTCAGGAATATACACCTGTTTTATAAATTATGTACATGTGGGTAGAATTCGAAACTTCCTGACGGTAAGTAAAAAGTTGACACCTTTCAACAACCACAGAGTGAGCGAGGTCCAGGATAGCCAGGGCTACATAGAGAAACCCTGTCTCAAAATAAAACCAAACCCAAAACCCCTGGAGGTCTGTACATCAGTCAGACCTGCGATGCTTGCTGAGTGGAGGTGCTAAGCAACAGGGAATTTATGGGATGGGTCATCTCCAGGCAGAACCAGGTATGATGCATCTCCTCTGTCCAATCCCAGTTGGTTATCTGTTTCCACTGATGTTGTACATCCAAGTCACCTCCCTTGGACACATCGTGCTCACCATAAAATGACTTCTGACGGGAACAATGACCTGACGTCCTCTCACGTCACAGTGACAGATTTGAAATTTTTATTAGTGAAACTATACGAGAAGATGATTTTCTTAATATTTTAAGCATGAGTTTCTCTGAATAGCTGGTATTATAGCCATTAAAAAATAGGCAAGATTAACTTTCACCATGATCAAAGCTACAAGTCACAATGGGTCTCCTAGGCACTCTCTCGACTCCTCTGCAAGAACGCAAGGGCTGGTCCCGGACATCATGCGGCAGCAATAGAGTTATCATCCAAGAGTCGACCCTGCGGCTTTACGACAGGAAAAACGAACCGGAATTACAAAGTAATAACACGAAGGCTCTGTTATGGAAGCATTTTGAAATTTCTATGACTATTTTACCAAACTGAAATACCACTGCCAGTGTACTTCCACCTGCAGATCTACCTCAGCGGGCACGTCTCTCCTAACCCTAGACTCTTCTTGCAGCTCCCACAGATCCCCACAGCGGGAGTATAAGGTGGGAGCTACTTACCACGCCTGCCCACCATGCAGGCTCAGGCCCTCCTACATCCCAAGACCTGAACTGACCAGAAGCTCCTTTGGGGGATTCAAGATCTTCTCATCTCCTATTTGAAAACATGTGACTTACAATGAACTCCAAAGTATACATGCATGGATGCATACATCTACCTTCTTACCTACCTACCTACCTATCCTCTTTCTGTCTGTCTATCTATCATCTATCTATCTATCTATCTATCTATCTATCTATCTATCATCTGTCTGTCTGTCTATCTATCTAACTATCTATCTATCTACTATCTCAAGGATAAAAGCCAACACTTTCTCTCTCTAAGTCTGCTGACAATAAACCATCACACCACAAACTCAGTGCTAAGAACAAATAAAGACATCACAGAGCAGAGGAGCTGGAAGAGTTGGTACAGTACTTGCTCTGTAAGCATAAGGATCTGCGGTTGAGCCCCGGCAGCCATGGGAAACAGCAGGGCGTGGCGGCACGTGCATGTGACCCTAGCAACAGGCAGAAGGCAAAGATGGGCAGATCCAGGGCTCACTGGACAGCCAACATAGCTTACTGACAAGTTCTAGGCCAGCAAAGAGCCTGTCTCAGAAAGCAAGAGGAACAGTCCCTGACAAACAACAGTAAGATTGACTTTGGCCCCCCACAGGCACACATGCATGTGAGTACACACGCACAGAAATTCATGGTATTACAGCTGTTTTGTTTGCTTTGTTTCATGGTGTTGAGGATGAATAGACGACACAACCATGGCTATAAAGGAATTTTTGCAAGTAATCACAGATACTCAATAGCCAATTTCTGTAGGGAAAGCATAAGAGACCATGATCAGAAAATGAAACAGAATAATGCCACCACTTCTTAACTAAAAGCTATTTGCTAAAACCTGAGGCAGCAGAAGTCTCCAAAGTCGTAACTATACATATATGTGGACGAGTATATACATATACACAGTTATATGTGTGTGGATGAGTGTACAGATAATAAATAATTATGTGTGTGTGGACAAGTGTACAGGTATACACAGTTGTATGTGTGTGGATGAGTGTACAGGTATACACAGTTGTATGTGTGTGGACGAGTGTACAGGTATACACAGTTGTATGTGTGTGGACAAGTGTACAGGTATACACAGTTGTATGTGTGTGGACAAGTGTACAGGTATACACAGTTGTATGTGTGTGGATGAGTGTACAGGTATACACAGTTGTATGTGTGTGGATAAGTGTACAGGTATATACAGTTGTATGTGTGTGGATGAGTGTACAGGTATACACAGTTGTATGTGTGTGGATGAGTGTACAGGTATACACAGTTGTATGTGTGTGGATGAGTGTACAGGTATACACAGTTGTATGTGTGTGGACAAGTGTACAGGTATACACAGTTGTATGTGTGTGGATGAGTGTACAGGTATACACAGTTGTATGTGTGGGTGAGTGTACAGGTATACATAGCTGTATGTGTGTGGACAAGTTTACAGGTATACATTTGTACGGTATGTGTGTGGACGAGTGTACACATACATATTTGCCTAGTATATATGGGTGTGAGAACACAGTCCAAGAATGGAGTCATGTGAAGAGATTTCTAATTGCTTGTAAGGAAACTCCAAGAAAATAAGACAAGAGTCTTGTGACCTCAGTTTCTTCAAAACCACAGAACTGCTCTTGGGCTGTGTTTCTGTGCTCCTCCTGGGTGTAGCAGACAGGAGTGAGTTTCCTTCAGATTATTCAGTACAACTGACTGCTATTATTTGCTGGTGTGCCTCTATAGAAAAACATGTTTCTACCACATGTGGCTTGGCTTGTGGCTGGACACTTTACTCAGGTGACTCTTCTTACCCCTCAGTGTATAAAGTGTCTCATGCTCTGCATGATGTTGGCTATTGCATGAGACTTTAGTCAGCCTCAGTTTCAGGCTCCATTCTCCCAGGTTCCACTGCCTTTAGCGTGGTGAACATATGGGTCTTTACCATCTACAATTGGAACCAAACGTTGAGGAATCGTTCCTATTCCTTACTTTGATTCTTTATTTAGTTGTTTAGTGTTGATGGAGATGGCTCTTTCAGTAACTGAACAGTGGCTCCACTTAAGGCCTAGCCAAACACAGCTTTACACATGCAGCCACAGGAATGTATTCACATTATGCAATAAGCTGAATCTAATTATTCAAAGAAAAATACTGACCAACTCTGCTAGAACAGCCCTGTTCGATAGGTGACTAATCATACTTAGCTTTGGAGTACCTGAGGTGTGGTTAATGCAGACACTAAGACTTCTAAGTTTAACTTAATTTCACTTAAATCTCAGTAGTGGCAAGCAGTCACCTAACTAGACTGACCAGCCTAGAATTACATAGAGGTGCAGTGGGATATAAAATGTTAGTCAGTGATAATTTAGTATGTAGGAAAGGGTAGCCTTCAACTCAAACTGACAGAAGTTAGTAGGCTGTGGTGGCATGCTTATAATCCTATCTCTTGTGTAAACGGAGGCAGAAGGGTGGATCATTTGAGGCCAGGCTGGCTGCATACAAAGACCTTGTTTCCAATGGGATGCAATGTATTTTATAGATGTACACTCTGTAAAACAGCAAACCCATAGTTTCTCCAGTGGATGACGGAGCTGGCCAAGGAGTCCATGCTCACTCCACTGCAGTGAAGGTGACAAAGTGGCCATGGTTGCTGGAGAGACCTGCTAGCTCCCATGAAAGCAGTCAAAAGACTGAGACAGCCTTAATCAGAACTGGGCTTGCGTGTACAAAGGTACAGAAGAGATTAACTGATGAGCCCAGATCTCTTTCCTCAATATAGTTACTGCTAGGGTCCGAAACAAGTTAGCCCTAGGAGGCTGGAATATGACCAAGTCTGTGTTCATACACGATGAAATTAGTACTGCTGTGTTTAGGTATAGCACATTCCAACAGTCAAACAGCTGGAGACCACTCACTCTCCCACTCCATCAACAGCTGGACACCACTCACTCTCCCACTCTTTCCTGCCAAGTCCTGAGACACTGTTCCCCTGCAGGTGACATCAGACACAGGAACAGCAAGATGGGTGCCTTTAAAATGTGACCAGGTAAGAATGTTTAAAATTGAAGCTGGGCATGGTGGCACATGCCTTTAATCCTAGCACTCTGGAGACAGAGGCAGGTGGATCTCTGAGTTCCAGGCCAGCCTGGTCTACATAGTGAATTTCACAACAGCCAGCACTAAACAGAGAAACTCAGTCTCAAGAAAGAAAGAGAGAGAGAGAGAGAGAGAGAGAGAGAGAGAGAGAGAGAGAGAGAGAGAGAAAGAAAGAAAGAAAGAAAGAAAGAAAGAAAGAAAGAAAGAAAGAAAGAAAAGCTACTTTACTACAAAGGGAAAGTATGTTCAAGGACACTGTAAGGATGAGTCACTAATTATCTAAGGGAGTGGCAGTCTTTGATATTAGATTCTATAAAATAGTACCATAGAAATGAATAGAATTGCAAATTCATATAATAAAAGCAAAAGCTATCAGTGCTAGCCCCAACTATTACTCAGTGAACTTCTAAGACAGTGCAGTTAAAAGACAGGAAACGGCCAAGGCTCACCTTCACAAAGATGCTGGTCGGGATAAAACGTCTGAGCAGCTGGTTGGTGAAGCTGGGAAATCTAAGCAAGTTGATGTTGAGCGATGGTAGCTGCTGATACCCCGCCATCAGAGGATAGAAATTATACAGCATTTCCTGTTTGGTGCCAGGCAGAATCCGTAATCGAATCTAGTCATAAAACGCCAGAGAAAACCAGTCACACAATTTGCTATATGAATACACATGTACTTACATGGCTACCCTCAATTATTTACGACACATCCTTCTTGTGAAACATGCATGCTCTCTTCTAGTCCATCTTCTGAACAGACAGCTGAACAAGTTTAACAGGACGACAGGCAGACTGTAAATGGACTACATGACACAGGGGTCACTGCTCAGTCTCTACCAAGGTCTGAAGATCAGCATATGCCTTCTTAAGAATGCCACTCAGGCCGGGTGGTGGTGGCGGCAGTGGCGCACACCTTTAATCCCAGCACTGGGGAGGCAGAGCCAGGAGGATCTCTGTGAGTTCAAGGCCAGCCTGGACTACCAAGTGAGTTCCAGGAAAAAGGCGCAAAGCTACACAGAGAAACCCTGTCTCGAAAAACCAAAAAAAAAAAAAAAAAGAATGCCACTCAGACCGTTTTGTGTCTTAGACCTGAAATATCTTAATCCTCAAAAAATATTATAGGATAATTTTCTTTCAAAAGTATCTCTCTATAGGTATTTCAACAAAATGAAAACTATTTGTTTTGGTTATTTTGTTTTGGGGATTTTATACTATATGTTAAGGTAAACAGTTTGGGAGGGGGGGGTTAGAAATCTTTACTAATACTTGAGAGGCCAGCAAGATGGCTCAGCATGTCAAGGCATTTGCTGCCAAGCCTGATGGCCTGAATTCAGTCTCCAGGTCCCACACAATGAAAGGAGAGAATTGACTCCTCTGACCTCCATAGGCTCACCCTGATGCACACATACACGATGTGCCTATACACACAATAACTACAGATGTATAACAAAAAAACTGAATTTTAGAAAAATAGAAACTTGTAGAGTTTGGTATTTTATCCTTTCTATTTGTAAACCAATCCCTGGAAACAGCTTACTCAGTTATAAATGAGAAACAAGTGTGCATGGGCATACCATGAGCCAGGGACAACACAGCACAGGCTTTTGATGCATTGAAGCTGAGATATGTAAAACTTTATGCCATAAATTTATGATGGTCCATGGCTATACTGCATATTTCTTACATAATTCTACTGTGTATTTAACAACAAACTCGGATTTCTGAATATATAGAACAAATTGGTTCATTTGCTCAGAGTAGACACTTGTTTATTAAGACATTTGTTTCTATAATTATAACTATCCCTTATTAATAAAACTTACATTGACAAATGTGGGGTGTCTGTCAACACTCTGATTCTTCTCTGGAATGTGTGTGGTTTTTTTTTTGTTTTTTTTTTTAGATTTATTTATTTATTATGTATACAGTGTTCTGCCTGCATGTATGCCTGCAGGCCAGAAGAGGGCACCATATCTCATTACAGATGGTTGTGAGCCACCATGTGGGTGCTGGAAATTGAACTCAGGACCTCCTTTAGAACAGCCAGTGCTCTTAACCGCTGAGCCATCTCTCCAGCCCTGGAATGTGTTTTTGACTGAGTGTTGTATTTACTCATTTTAAAAACTGATAAATTTGGAGTGAACAAGAAGAAAGGTTGAATAAGCAAAAAATGTTCCTGAACATAGGAGAAAAGTCAATTGTATGCCAGATAAAAACCTGTCCAACTCTTCAGAAAAGGCAGGCAGGCTTTAACCATAGTATGGCTGTGCTCCCGGGCTCAGGCCAACACATGAGGCAAATAAAGATGAGGTTCACGGTTCTCAGGAATTCTAATTGTTATTATAACACAGTCCAGTGATCAGTGAACTGTGCTTTATAAGGAGTAAGAACCCATCTGTCTCATCCTGAAGATGTGAAAAGGGCAACCCACCCCTACAGGAAGTTCAATTTAATCTTTAAAAAGGCCTAAAAATGTCCTACTATCAAAACACAAACCCCACTTGGGTTTCTTGGTCACGTTTCTGTGGTCACAGAAGCAGCACCAGCAAAGATGACCTGTACCTGTTTGAGACCCGAGAACATGAAGGCGTCACTAGGCTCCACAGAAATTTCCACGTCCTGAACCAAGTCAGTCTTATTCTGTAAGTGATACCTGACTGGTAACGACTCTCTAACGCGTCCAAATGATGGCAAGTCTACAGGGAAAGAGCATGGTTCTCTTGGTTAAACAGAAAAAGCTCATCACTGTGCGCTCATACTGGATTGACACAATGTGACACACAGGTTACGGCTTTGCTGGGATGAGATCTTTTGACTGAAGGATAGAAAGGATGCTGACAGGACAGGCTAAGAAGGAAGTAGAAAATTGACTGACACAGAGAGTCTGGCTACCACAAACTAAAGTGGGATTTACAAATAACCTCACAAATCTGCAAACACCTCCCAAAACAGCAGCCACAGTTCCTAAAGTGGAAAAAGCAAACACTGTCTTTTATGGAGACTAAGTAAGGCTTCCTTCCATTCATCCACTCACGCCGATGCACGTTTTCGGGAGCTCTGCAGACTTATTTTTAGCGACATGGAGAAACTGAATGTTTCGGGAATCTGTGACCACCCTTGCCGAGGCCAGGCTAATGCTGTCTGTGCTGCTGCAGTCCCATGCAGCTCCGCTTAGACAAGCACGCATGGCAGGAGGCGCCATGGCCAGAGACGGGCACTGCATGCTATTTTTAAAATCGATAGAGACATGGTAGGGGCTGGTAAAGAAACATTTCTCTTGAAAGAAGTATTCAATGAAGAGGAGAGAAATGAGCCAGGCACACTGTAAGCCAAGCTTGGGAGAGGTAGAACAAACAGCAGGAGTTTGAGGCCAGCCTTGGCTATACAGTGAGTCTGAGGTTAGCCTAAACTACCTATCATCCTATCTTAAAAGACCAAGGGGGAAATCTGATAGATAGTATTGAGACTAACCTGCACTGTATGTGATCCTATGTAAAAAGGGAGGGGGTGGTGATGTGTCCATTAAAGGGAACACTAACTGGGAAGCATTCCTAACCAAAATGGAACCCTGAATCCGATCAATTTACAGGGATAGGGAAATGGTTAAAAATGGTGTCATACTGTCTGTTAGAGAGTCTACCAGATGACTCAGTTCCTGCAGTAAATAATCAGGCAGAAGGAGAGGGAAAGCTGGAGGCAGGAGAGGAGGCGAAGGAGTGGGGGTGAAGAGAGAATCCTGAATGGAGAGTGACAGGGATTAATAATGACCAGGAGGAGGATATGGGAGACAGGACACAGCCTACCTAGAGACTGAGATGGATTCTCTGAGACTTACCCAATAAACCGCAATGTAAAGACCTTAAAATAAGCTGAGAAACATTCAGCCAACCAAAGTTTCAGCATTAGAATTTGGTGATGTTAAGAATATATTGCAGCCAGGCGGTGGTGGCACATGCCTGTAATCCCAGCACTCGGGAGGCAGAGCCAGGCGGATCTCTGTGAGTTCGAGGCCAGCCTGGACTACCAAGTGAGTTCCAGAAAGGCGCAAAGCTACACAGAGAAACCCTGTCTCGGAAAACAAACAAGCAAACAAAGAATATATTGCTAGGCTGGGCATGGTGGCACACCTTTCATCCCAGCACCCACAAGGCAGAGGTAGGAGGATCTCAGTGAGTTTGAGGCCAGCCTGATCTAGCAAGTTCAAGGCCATCCAGGGCTATATAATGAGATCCTGCCTCAACCACCCTCCTACACAAAGAATCCATTGATAATTTTAAGTCATAGTAATGAAACAATAAGGTTCACAAAAAGCCATGCTTGCAATCATACTAAAGCATTTATGGCTGAAATGACATGTGGGATCTGTCTGACAATAACTGGGTAGGACTGTGGAGAAACAATCATGTAACGTTTCTAGATGTTAGCCATTTTGCATAATACACTGTTAAAACACTAAACTCTGAGAAGCCCCTTATCAAGTACCATTTGAAAGCCACTACCTGCGTTCACGTGGAGAGGGATGTTCTCAACAATCACGTGGGGAAGCGTGATGACAGTGTTGATGACGGGGATGTTCTCCATGCTTGAGGCCCTACGGAAAAAGTCCAGCTTTGAACTCACACTTCAAAAACGTTAATCAACCAAATGCAGGAATCTGTTTTACCAGCTAGCTTTAAAAGAAAAACTATACATTTCCAAGCTACATCAGTAGCATTTTGTCCAGAACCCCACTTTTGTTGTGGATGTTTAATGAGCAGATGGTATAACCAGGGCTGCTGTGCATTACCACTGGGAGCTAAGGAAGGAGCTCTGTCTGTCTGTGAAATACACCACTCAGTTCTGTGTAGGGAGCAGGATTTTCTCATGGCAAAAGTACTGCAGATTTACACTGTGTTACAAAACCCTCTTCTCTCAAGGGATGCTGAAGTGGGCCATACAGTTTGTAAACAATGTAAGTTTCTGTATGTTTACTTGGTTGGTTCTCAGCGTCTATGGGCCTGGCGGGTGAGAGAGATTTGTCCTGACTGTGGGCCAGGCAGGAAAACTCTAACTATGACAGAGCATCGCCAGCAGGGGGCAGGTACGAGCTGATCACCAGTAACACAGAAACTAAGCATCAACATGGCAAATTCACAAGTAAGTGTAATCAAATAGCAAGTTAGTTGGTTTTTTGTTTTTTTTTTAAAGGTCTTTAATCTTAGTAAAATAACCTATTTTTTCCATTCTGACTTTAAAGAATTCCACCTTGAAGTTCTAATATGGGAGATATTGACACATGTAACTCATAAAAACCTCCTCAGTGTTTTCAGTGACTTTTCAAAGTGTAAAGGTGTCCTGAGATGGTCAGGTTTCAGAGCTGCTAACTGTGGCCTACAGACCCTGGAACAAATGTCTTCCAGAAGAGCTGCCGGAAGGGTTGGGGATGGAACCCAGAAGTGGAGCATGTGCTTAGAAGTGGAGCATGTGCTTAGCATGTATTAGGCCATGGGTCCATCCCCAGCACTAGAAACAAGACCAGAAACAATTTCTGGAGAGTTTCTTGCCCTGTTTTGCATTCAATTTATAACATAAGAATATTGATGTCATAGAAATACGTCTACTAAACATTTTTTTCAAAGCTTAAAGGCAACTTTAGCATTTTCTTCAGTTATCGATTTTATAGGTTTAACTTTTTTTCTACTTCCATTAATTCTGGTAATTTCTAACATTTTAGAGACAGCTATAAGAGTAAACTCTTCCTACTCATTATAAATGACTGCACAAAACACTTCCTGACAGGCCAGTAAGATAACTCAGCGGGTAAAGGCACTTCCGCCAAACTGATTCTGAGTTCAGCCCCATGATGGTGGGACAGGACTCCTGTGAGTTGTCCTCTGACCACTACATGCTCAAAATAGCACACACACCATCCCCAAAACAAAGAAACGTCATAAAATATTCCCTTATAATTATTCCCGCTGGGATTCCTTTCTCATAGTTAGTTAATTTGCTTTCATCTTAAAATGCATGAAGTATTAACCGCCCCACAGGAATAACACACAAATATCTCCTATGGACCTCCCAATCAAAGAGGAATATATGAATGCACCTGAATTTTCAATGTTGCTTGTCTGTATGCTCCCACCAGCCCTCCAGAGCGCCATCCCAAATTTGGTATCTCTCATTCCCACGTAATGTATTTCTTTAAACTTTTTCCAATTAGATTGATCCTACTAAGCAATATGTAATATGTTTTACATATTTTCAAGTACATTTTACAAATGCAATCTGTTAATATCTGTGACTGAAGCTTGCTTTCCTCTCTTTACTGGAGAGTACTGACATGGACTGTGGTTCACTCACTTTCATTACTAAACAGCATTTCACTGTTGGAATGCGTCACAAGCTGCCTACTTTCCTTTCGATGGGTACAGTATTTAGGGTTGTTTTGGTTGGGGGGCCCCCGTAGGGGTAGCTATTATAACCAGTGCTGCTCTGCACATTCTTGGCCATACCTTCATCGTGTACATGTTTGGTACTGTTCTTCGGTCTGCAGGATCGCAGACATCTTCAACTTCACCTAACACTGCCTAACGGACTATGGAACAAACTCTGACTCACCCTCCAGTCTTCCATACTTAGCACTGCTAACCCTTTCTGCAAACCAGGAAATGGGAACCATGATGTCTCTTTAGCTGGTTACTCCCCAGTTACTGATCTCTGGAAGACTCATCTCTCACTGTGTTCACTGGCCACTTGGTTTCCTCAGCTCACACCTTTCTCCACTTTCTGACAGATGACCTGCCTACATCTCAGGACACCAGAGGTGAAGTTCTAAACATGAATACTTACCTTATCAGTCACACACTACTGACCCTTATCAGTCACACACACTACTAACCCTTATCAGTTATATACACTACTAACCCTTATCAGTCACACACACTACTAACCCTTATCAGTTACACACACTACTAACCCTTATCAGTTATATACACTACTAACCCTTATCAGTCACACACACTACTAACCCTTATCAGTCACACACACTACTAACCCTTATCAGTCATACACACTACTAACCCTTATCAGTCATACACACTACTAACCCTTATCAGTCACACACACTACTGACCCTTACCAGTTACACACTACTAACCCTTATCAGTCACACACTACTGACCCTTGTCAGTCACACACTACTGACCCTTGTCAGTCACACACACTACTGACCCTTGTCAGTCACACACTACTGACCCTTGTCAGTCACACACTACTGACCCTTGTCAGTCACACACACTACTGACCCTTGTCAGTCACACACTACTGACCCTTGTCAGTCACACACTACTGACCCTTGTCAGTCACACACTACTGACCCTTGTCAGTCACACACTACTGACCCTTGTCAGTCACACACTACTGACCCTTGTCAGTCACACACTACTGACCCTTGTCACTTAACCACACTGTAAAGATTTTCACCTATTTTGCATTTGGTCTTTTCTCTCTTTATGATTTCTTCCAATAAATTGGAAATGTTAATTTGAAGATTTTCAGACTCATTTATCCTATTTGGTATGTGAGTGTTTTGCACCACATGTGTGCTTGGTGCCTGTGAAGGTTGGAAGAGGGTGCTGCATCTCTTAGTTATGAGCAGTTATGAGCCACTCTGTGGTGCTGGGAACCAAACCCAGGTCTTCTTGAAGGAGCAACAGTGTTCTTACCTGCTGAGCCAGCTCTTGTAGCCCAGGAAATTCCATTTTAGACTTCTATTTTCTGTGCCTAAAGAAGCTGCTACTCCAAGGTCATTAAACAATTCTATTTTTCTAAAGTAAAAAGACTTTGCTTTCTTACAGTCAGAATTTTAATCTGCTTGGAATGAATGTTTACCTATAATGCACAGCAGACAACTTATTTTAAATGGAGAGCCAATTATTTTCTCAATTACCAAGGACAAAATGACTTCCTCTTCCTCAGCCAACCTGCAGCACTGTCTCTGTAAAAATCTATTCCATGTGTGCTCAACCCGTCTGCTCCTCTGGCCTCTGCAGACTCCTGGCCAGCACCACAAGGTAAGTAAGTAGGAGAGCTTCCCAGGGAGGCTTAGAACTTAGAACTTAGAAGAAGCACAACACTGCCAGTTCCCTTTATGAAGAAGCTAGACTGCTGGGGGATGTCTTTCTGAACGCTGTGAATGTGTGCTGCTCTGATTGGTTGACAAAGCTGTTTGGCCAATGGTGAGGCAGAATAAGGTTAGGTGGGCATTTGAACTGAAGAGACAGGAGAAAGGAGGAGAGTTAGAGAGACACCAGCTGCTGCCCAGGAGCCACATGCCAGCACACCAGTAACACCACGGCCACGTGCAATGCATGACTAGAAATGGCTTCATTTAAAATGGAAGAGCTAGCTAGGCCATACAGTTTGTAATTAGTATTAAGCCTCTGAGAGATTATTTTATAAGTGGCTGCGGGATGCAGGTGAGAGAGATTTGTCCAACCACAGGCCAGGTAGGACCCATGAAATCATTCGACTACACTCTACACTGGACTCCTTCTAGCTTTTTACCTTTCATAAAATGTTAGGCATGGGTATTGACTTACACCCAAAAGTAGTAGAAGTTACCACGTGAACCACAATGAATCTGTAGAAGAATGTAAAAGACTGATTCATGTAGAACTACTGTGTATCTTTTCTGTTTGTTTAGTTGTTCTTTCACTTATTTATTCATTCATTCATTTTTGGTTTCAAAACAGGGTTTCTCTGTGTAACAGTTCTGCCTGTCCTGGAACTCACTCTGTAGACCAGGCTGACCTCAAACTCACAGAGATCCACCTGCCTCTGCCACCCGAGTGCTGGGATTAAAGACGTGCCCCACCACTGCCCGGCTTAGCTGTTCTTTTAAATGTTTTAGGTTCTATAGTTTTCTATGTAAAGAGAATGCTAATCTCCTACTAGGTAAACTCCTAGGTATCTTATAATTATGGATGCTATGAAAATGGTAAAACTTTTATAAAGGTTATTTTTATTTTATGTACATGAGGTTGTTTTGGGCTTTTGTTTGTTTGTTTTTCGAGACAGGGTTTCTTTGTGTAGCTTTGCACTTTTCCTGGAACACACTTGGTAGCCCAGGCTGGCCTCGAACTCACAGAGATCCGCCTGGCTCTGCCTCCCAAGTGCTGGGATTACAGGCGTGCGCCACCACCACCCGGCTCAATGAGTTTTTTTGTCTACATGTATGTAAATATGTACTGCGTTCATGCCTGATGCCCAAGGAGACCAGAAATGGAACTAGAGTTAGAGACAGTTGTGAGCCCCCATGTGGGTGCTGGGACTTGAACCCAGGTCCTCTGTGAGAGCAACAAGTCTCTTAACTACTGAGCCATCTCTCCAGCCCCAAATGGCACTTTCTAAGGTGTACTGCTGACAGGCTTATTTCTGACCAACAAAAGTACCACTGGGCTTTGTGAATTGACATTTTACACAGTGACCTTGCTTAGTCCTTAATCCCTTGGATTGTCTCTGTAAAAAACCTCTATTTTGTATACGTTTAAGTGTCTAAACGGGCATGCGTATATATGGGCATGTGTGTACCAAAGCATGAGTGTAGAGATCAGAGGAGAACTTGCAGGAATCGGTTCTCTCTTTCCACTCAGGCTGCCGGGCATGGGAACAAGCACTTTCAGCTGCTAAACAACCTCTGGCAACCTCTCGGGTTTTTGTGTAGACAATCTCCCTGACTGCATGAGGGCATTTCACCTGAGGCTCTCCACATGCTATCCTCAGATTTAGTTTGACTGAACGTTATTGGCATTTCGGTCAGAAACTGTGGCAAAGCTGACTCATCTCTCTCGTCACTGTAGTTCAGCACGGTAGTCCCTCCGGCTGCTGGGACTTCTAGCCGCACTTCAGGTGACCAATGGCCACGACAGACAGTGAGACATCAGAAGGCCCACGCGGAAGCAGAGCGGCCCCTGTGCCTTTACCTCTTCCAGGAGATGCGGTAATGTCCCGTCGCCACTCCACCTTCGACCTTGCCAGCAGACGGGCAGCGGAGACAGAAGCATTCGCTAGCGCTCTCTCCTGTCTGTAGGACAACTGCAAGAAAGACTCCTTACCGCCGACGCCATGACGCCGGCTATGAGAATGTCACCTCAAGCGGACAACAAGGCGACGTCGTTCTCTTACAAACTGGTTTCAGAAACACAGAAACCAAGGCTCAGAAATGCTACTTTCTCTAGGTCATAAAAGACCAGCATTTGGGCCAATCTATCTATATTCACTAAAGTAAAAACCAATGGGGGGCAGCTGGGAGATAGCTGGGTAAGAGTTCATTTCTGGGCTGGAGAGATGGCTCAGAGGTTAAGAGCACTGACT
This sequence comes from Onychomys torridus, assembly GCF_903995425.1. Taxonomy (NCBI): domain Eukaryota; kingdom Metazoa; phylum Chordata; class Mammalia; order Rodentia; family Cricetidae; genus Onychomys; species Onychomys torridus. The sequence goes on from NC_050459.1 coordinate 40,870,628, forward strand.
GCTCTTCCAGAGGTCCTGAGTTCAATTCCCAGCAACCACATGGTGGCTCACAACCATCTGTAATAAGATCTGGTGCCCTCTTCTGGTCATACATGCTGTATACATAATAAATAAATAAATCTTTAAAAAAAAAAAGAGTTCATTTCTCCAGCGCCTCCAAAAAGCTGGCTGTGGCTGCGCATGCACCTGTAATCCCAGTCTGAGGGGCAAGGAAAAGAGTTTTCACTGGGGCTTGATGGCTGCCACCCTAGTTCTGGGTTCAGTGAGAGATCTTGTCTCAAGGGAATAAGGTGGAGATACAGCAGGACATCTGACATCCTCACACACACATACTCACATCTGCACTTCATGTGAGAATGATGTAAAGTCTCACCTTTGGCCACTTGGGACTCCAGATGATCCACTGCAGTCATAGATGGAGCAAGCTGTAGCTCACTGGACACAATTGTCAGGGCCCAAGGTGAGGCGCTTAGGAGGTCTGTCATCAACAGAAAAGGGATGTCCGCATAGACTCTTTCCAGGTGCTCAAACTGCCCCAAGGAAGATAATCGGTTGGTCAGCAACTCCACTAATCCACTTGGCTTTTTTCTTTTAATTCTGACTGTGCATCACAAGAACATACCTTTGTGGAAACAAACCTGACTGCCACATCAAACGGAAAGACGGTTTCTATTGTTACAGTTTCGTCCTGCAAAAAACATCAGGAGCACAGTCAATGGCTCTTTTCCATCTGTTAACATAAAGCTTTAAAGTCAGAGAGCACACAGCACAGTCTAGAACTGATCATGAACAACCCCCCGTCACACATAAGCAGCGAGGGTCTTTTCCTAGGTACATTTGTAGAAATGCACACAATGACCTGCTCCTCCTAGAGAGTTGTCTGTCTGTCTCACAGTCCCCAGCAGAGTACGTTCTTCTGCTGTTGACTCGGGAGGTAGTGAAGCAGGCAGGGCAGGCATCACTACCACTCCACACAGAGGAGCCAGATGTCCAAATCACAAATGCGGCCAAGGCCAGAATCTGGGTCCTCCTCTCCCACAGATTCTTTACCCCACTTTGACTCAAGGGAACTGAAATAATCACCAGGCAATGTAACAGGCACAGATATCCTTGCCATGCACATAACATGTAATGCTCATACCCATCCCGTCTATTATACTCAAGTTTTAAGATGGCGGTCACAAGGCTGGAACGTGTAAGTGACAAAGGGGGAAACTTAACCAAGTCTCATCATGGAGGTCTACCATAACCCACCATGCTCCATCTCCCCTGTGAAAGACTGTTTGAGGAGCCATGGGGTTATTCTACCTTTCAAAACAACCAGCCCAACACACTGACGAGAAACCTTTTTAAAAAGTTATGTTGGGGTTGGGGATTTAGCTCAGTGGTAGAGCGCTTGCTTAGCAAGCGCAAGGCCCTGGGTTCAATCCTCAGCTCAAAAAAAAAAAAAAGGTTATGGTGGGCCAGTGGGATGGCTCAAAGGATTCTCTCTAAGTCTGATAACCTGAGTTCCTGGAACCCACACAGTAGAAGGAGAGAACCAACTCCCACAATTGTTCCCCAATTTTCATATATGCACTATGGCATGCATGTATGTACATGCACGTACACACACATATAAAATAAATGTAAATGGAAGAAGGTTGTGTTGCTGAGAAGTTCAGGCTATGTCAGACATGTCATACACATAACCCTAGATGCTAGGTCTCAGTTTCACGGTGCTCATAAGTGATGAGAATATAAGATAGTACAAGCTGGGCATGGTGCTATACGCCTCTACTACCTGCACTAGGCAGGCCAAGGCAGGTAGATCTAAGTTGAAGCCAGTCTGGTCTACAGAGTGAGTTCCAGGACAGCCAGAGCAGCACAGAGAAACCCTGTCTCAAAAACAAAACAAAACGAAATGATGGTTCATATGAAGTGTAGGGATTGGCAGCCCATTTCCCAGGTCCTGTCTAAGAGCCCTGACCTACACCAGGACAAGTGGAACTCCTGAGAGTGTGGCCTCCTTCTCAACTAAGCAGCATTGCTTACCCATTCAACAACCCTTTTTCTTCCAATAACTTAGAAACAGCCCTCAGCCCACGATCTCTACAAAAACCACACTATAATCCCCAATTCTCAGCCTTGGCTTCTGCTGGGCTGAAAACCCACCTATAAGATGACATATTACTGCCAAGATAAAAAAAGATGTTAAAATAACACAAACTAGAAGTGCCTCAGACATGAAAAGAAGTCATGAAAAAAAAATACCTTGTGACACTTGCAAACAATTTCTTTTCCTTCAACAGTGGTATTGATCAGGTAAGAGACATACACAAGGAACATTCTGGAGCCCACTGTCCCACAGCGAACATAGACTGTTTTTTCCAGCTGTAACACAGTAAGCATTGTAATTTAATGTTACAGAGACTTCCTCCAGGTTTTCTCAGACAATGTTCCCATTTGGAGATTTCTAGCTACTTTATACAGGTTGTTACAGTGTAACTGATGTGACTAATGAAACTCTGCCACCAGCCACCAAGAACCCTGAGCCAAGCCTCAGTGACATAATCCTCCACCTTTTTCATTCTCTCTATCCACTGCTCAAGAAACACCAGTTGACTGAGAAGTTCCTGCAGTTATAGACACCAGTGATTTCTCCAGCAACAAGCAGTCCACTGGGGGTTACTGGTTCGGAAATCCTGCATAAAAACTGCCCGTGACATTTTACATACTTAAATATGTAAAATCCTGCAAGAACAACAGTTCAGTCATTTCCCAGTGCTCTGCTATGCTATTTTAGAACTACAGACCAACTAATGTCCTCTCCAGCCCGTTGACCATGCTCACCTGCTCCCCTGGATGTAAATCTCCCACAGGAATGTCAGTGAGCAAGGCTGGGTAGGACTCATCACACAGCTCAGCTCCATAAAGAGTCACGTGTGTTTTCTGAGTTAGGTTGGCATCCTGCCCTACGAAGGGTGATACAGTAGTGTTTTAGGACATTATCATAGCAATCAATACTATATGAAAAGCACTATATTGTACCATCTTTTAAACAAATACCCTATCATTGATGTGATGGTGTTTAGCTTGTTCCTGTGTTGGTGTGAAGGGAACTGTGGTTTCAGACTGCATTTTAATTCACTATAACTGGGCTCAAACACCTTTATGAATCAAAGTTGGAAATATTATTATCAATGTATTTTTGCCATTGAGAAAGAAGTTTTAGTCTTACAGTGTAAAAATCTGTGCTTTAGGATTGAACAAATTCCTGGCAATCATTTGCACCCTGCTGGTTGTGGAATTGTTTCCGCAGCAAAAGGAGATGCTTAGAAAAGGGCAGTCAGTTAGTGAGGGGCCAGGTAAACATGGTGGCTGGGCAGCATTTCAAGGCCCAACTCATTCAACATTAGAAGCACCAGGTGTAGGATGCGGTCAGTGTGGTGGAGAATGTCCTCTCCTTCCCGTCGTCCAATGCGGCTCCAGCACTGCGGCTCCAGCACTGCGGTTCTCAGCGCATCTCACGGATTTGCTGCGCATGCTTCCCAGACTGAAAGCTTCCCGGGGACATGAAAGCTGCAGGGGTCAAACCCGCAGCAGGACAGCAGACAGCGACCTTGAGCTTCTGGTGCAAGTCTGTCTGTGCCAAGTGCTCTGGAGAGGCCTCTTGATGTAGCCACTGGGCTGGTCACTGCCAGTGGTTATACAGTCCATTTGCTCTGACTTCACCATCACGTCAGAAAGACGGTTTGCTCACCTACTTATGGCACCTTTCCCCCTTGTCCACTTGCCTCAAATGCTGACTACCACGCAAGAGTCTACAATGAGCTTTGGCAACTTCTCGACAGATCGGAAAGCATCAGCTTTGATGATTGCTCTCAAATAGTCAACTTCTAAGGGCTGGTCACCGAGCACCACATCTTCAAGACTCTTATTTTCTTTCCAAAACATCTTCAACACCACACTGCATTTGTTCAAAGGCCAGATGTGTTGTTGATGTTGCAAGCTATCTGCAGTGCTTTCTCATCCATTTCTAACTAGTATAAGAAAACTGCTCAATGGGTCTGCAGATAAAAGCACTTGCTGCCAACCCTGATGACTGACTTTAATCCCCCAAACACACATGACTGAAGAAGGAGAGAATCAACTCCCACAAGTTGTCCTCTGACCTCCACATAGATGCTATGGTACATACGACCCACCCACAAATAAGTAAAACTTTATGCAATCAGAAATTTTTTTAAAGAAAATTATTCAAATTTGTTTTTTGTGCAACATGATTTCCATAGTAAGTAATAAGTAATTATCAAAAAGACATAAAGGGAGGAACCCATATTAAGACCATATATAAGATAACCACATTTATTAATGTATTCTAATATATATGTCAGATGTTAGCAATGCAAAGAAAGTGACTTTTGCACCCATGTAATGCACTGCACTGATCAAATCTACACAATGAATGCTTACCTGGCTTCAGGCCAGCAGTGAGCTTCACATCCCTGATTTGGGACTTTTCATGGGATTGAACCGTTACAACCAAACAGTACATCTCATTCATTAGGGCAGGAGGCTCATGTCGCAGTTGTACAGAGATGTTTGGGACTCTCGAAATGATCCTTTGAAAAGAAACAGCTCAGTAACCAACTTAAAGAAATACAGTAGTAAGATGATCTTCAGTCTATTTTCAAGCACACTTACATTGTGCTTGCCTGGATTATGATGCTGTCCCAGTGAACCTCATTGTCGGGAAGTTTTGGCCGCCTTTTGAAAGACCTTGCTGCCTGCAGGGCTTCCTGGGAGGACGCAGCATCCCCTCCTCCTCCCTGCCAGCTCAAAACCACACACCTGCCTGACTCACTGCCCAGAACCAGATCCACAGAGGTAATCTGTAAAAGGAAGGGGAACCAGAAATGTCATCACATATCCACTTATCATCGTCCCTGTCGACAACATCCCAGCGAGGACAAAATACCTAAAGTTCACCTAGTCACGTGCAGGATGGACAAGAACAGAACATTCTCACCCTGGCCAGCTACTGACTATACCCGGAACTTCCGAGAATATGTAGGTATGTATAGATGTGACGTGTAGATATGATGCCAGCACCCAGCACAGCACTTGATAGAACAGATGACTGCTGGTGGACACTGATGGAAATAAGGAAGTACCAAGTACCGCTGATACACTGACAACACAGTGTCTAACCCCACAAACATTTCTGCTGGAAGTACTTACAGTATTAGTAATGAAATGTTTTATTAGCTGAATAAGTAAATCCATTAACGAAAGGACTCAAGATAGGATTATTAATTATAATTGTAGGTTCCCTCAGATACCAAGTAAAAAATAAAATGCAGTTCTAGGTGTCAGGACACAGTCCACGGATGGAGTTGTGCTAGGGGAGTTCTGAGTGCTTGTGAGAAAACAAGACAAGAGTCTTGTGACCTTGGTTTCCTCAAAACCACGGTATTGTTCCTGGATGATGCTTCGGTGCCCTCCCAGGTACAGCGGACAGGAGTGAGTTTCCTAGATCATTCACCACAGTTGATATCGTTATCTGTTTACATGCCTCTACAGAGAAACACGGTTTTGCCACACGCAGCTTGTCCTTGTGATTATTTACAGCTTCAACTATGACAACTTTAGTCAGGTGACTTCTCTTAACCCTCGCTCAGGGTATAAAGTGTCTGATGCTCTGAAGAAAGGTGGCTAGTGCATGTGTCTGTATTCTGCCTCATTTTGGGGCCGCTCTCCCAAATTCATGCTGCTACTGGTGTGGTAAACATCTAGGGACTTAGTCACATCATGAAGGACTTCTAAATGGAGGGAACTGAAAGTGTCGGGTATTAGTCAATGGGAAGTTCAATCACTTTACAGAGACGGCTATGCAAACGTTAGCAGTAAGCCTTGTACATGCATTCAACAACAGTCCCAAGGGTTATCCCAGCTAACTCTCACAAGCCACAGGACACAAGCTCTTAGTGAGTGCTTACTGGGCAGTAAAGACTGTCAGCATGACATGGACTGGCGGAACCCCCCAGCCTCTGAGGTACTATTATCACCAGCCCCATCTTACAGAGGAATGCACTGAAACAAGGAGGTTAGAATGTCCAGGACCTCTCAAGCTACAGAGTTGGAACTGAAGCATATGCAGTTGGCTCCAGGGGGCAGACAACATAAAATATCACTTTCATCATACAGCTCCAAAGGGCTTTTCAATTACCTACACTATATTAACCTGTCAAATATTTATTTATCTTCATTTTCTTTAATATATGCAAACGGCAATGTTTGAACATTAAAAAGATAAACTCTAGGTTCTATTATATAAATTTGTTGTATTATATAAATTGTTGAAAATTCCTTAACTGATAATTTACTCATTAAAAATGTACTATTTTTAATATGTACTAAGAACAAATAATGTTTAATTACACTACTGAGTGAAAAAAGCTAGGATTCGATTGTATGTACAGTACATTCCTATTGTCTTCCTTCACACTGGGTACTGAATCCAGGACTTGGTGTATGATAGGAAATATTTGTTCTACACAGAACTACATCCATGGGGCCCACTTCTTTAGTTAAATAATTTTAAAATACAAAAATGTTGAAGAAGAGCGTATGGAGGGAAGCTCCCTAAGTACTATATTACTTAAAATTTTAACACAGACATACTGCTTTTGTCAGGAAGTTATATTTAAGCAAATTTCACAACTAACCTCAATTTTCTTTCCCACATCTTCAGTTTTTGCAACAAATTTAAATGACAATTTTCTTGTTTTCCCAGGAACTAAGCACATCTTTCCTTGAGTCAGATTTTCTAAGACTTCGCTTGCTTTGGAAGCTTCTTCTAATACACAGAACTGGTTGTAACCCTGAAAGAGAGGTGAGCTGAGTTATCATTGGCGTGCGATCTTTTGCTAACACTGAACAAGCGATCCGAATCACCCTCACCTGGTCTTTCCCCGGCTCACCTTCTCACCTCACCTGGTCTATCCCCAGCCTCACCTTCTCACCTCACCTGGTCTATCCCCGGCTCACCTTCTCACCTCACCTGGTCTATCCCCAGCTCACCTTCTCACCTCACCTGGTCTATCCCCGGCTCACCTTCTCACCTCACCTGGTCTATCCCCGGCTCACCTTCTCACCTCACCTGGTCTATCCCCAGCCTCACCTTCTCACCTGGTCTATCCCCAGCTCACCTTCTCACCTCACCTGGTCTTTCCCTGGCTCACCTTCTCACCTCACCTGGTCTATCCCCAGCCTCACCTTCTCACCTCACCTGGTCTATCCCCGGCTCACCTTCTCACCTCACCTGGTCTATCCCCGGCTCACCTTCTCACCTGGTCTATCCCCGGCTCACCTTCTCACCTCACCTGGTCTTTCCCCGGCTCACCTTCTCACCTGGTCTATCCCCAGCTCACCTTCTCACCTGGTCTATCCCCGGCTCACATTCTCACCTCACCTGGTCTATCCCCGACTCACATTCTCACCTCACCTGGTCTATCCCCGGCTCACATTCTCACCTCACCTGGTCTATCCCCGGCTCACATTCTCACCTCACCTGGTCTATCCACAGCCACACAACATGTCCTCCTAGTCCCCTGCACCATTTTCTCAGGCCTGGTCTCCAGTCCCATCTCTCTGTACTTAACTGGACCTCCCCTGTCTTTGTCATGCCTATGTAACTATGCTTCCAGTCAAGATGATACCATTCAGCTTCATGGCCTACCAGGCAATCTGTGAGTCAGTTCTGCCCTGTCCCTAAAAGTCTGACATTTAATGGAGTTGATACACAATATCTCTTTAGGTTCACAATGAGGAGAATATTCGTAACTCCCATAAATGTGTGGTTAGCGGCTTAGGATACTTCCTAGGTGACCAGAAGATGGTTACCTATTAATAGGCATATAAATGAAAGAGAACAGACCCCAGCACTTGACTTTCCTACACTGCACTTTAAAATGCTCATGTGCATACAGTGTAAAAACGCTGCTTATGTGTACACAGGAAATACTGGACTGAGAGGTCAGCAGAGAGGGCTATGGCAGGGCAGGACTGCAGGGCACATGTTCACTGTGCCCTCCAGGTCTGTCTACTCCATCTGATTACTGCAAAACCAAATCTACATTAGTTCTAACAACAGAAACTGAGCTGGTCACGGTGGCGCACACCTTTAATCCCAGCATTAGAGAGGCAGAGGCAGGCAGATCTCTGACAGTTTGAGGCCAGCCTGGGCTACAGAGTGAGTTCCAAGACAGCCAGGGCTATGTAGACAGACCCTGTCTCAAAAAAAAACAAAAAAAACAACAAGGGCTGGAGAGATGGCTCAGAGGTTAAGAGCACTGACTACTCTTTCAGAGGTCCTGAGTTCAATTCCCAGCAACCACATGGTGGCTCACAATCATCTGTAATGAGATCTGGCGCCTTCTTCTGGCCTGCAGTCATACATGAGAACACTGTATACATAATAAGTAAATCTTTAAAAACAACAACAACAAACAAATTTGGTTGGAGGCCATTTCAAGTTATACAGTGAGTCTGAAGCCAGTTTGAGCGTGAGACCCTCAAATTAGAATATCACTCCTTTCTGAATATATCTTATTTGAAATTCAAGTTACACATTATAAAAATTAAGAATAGTATTCTTGGCTTTCTTAAGCCTGAAGTGGGAATGAAAATAAAGAGTAGGAAATGCATATCTAAATTGTAAGACATTTGGAAATGTGAGTACATTTATTTTTAAATAAGCCTGGCCAAAAGTCACTTGATAACTTCAAAATCAGTAAGATCAGCTGGGGTGGGGGGTGGGGGGGGGGGGGGGCACGCCTTTAATCCCAGCACTTGGGAGGCAGAGGCAGGCGGATCTCTGAATTCGAGGCCAACCAAGCTACACAGAGAAACCCTGTCTCAAAAAAAAAACAAAAACAAAAACAAAAACAACAGTAAGATCTAAAATTCACTAAACTCATGGTAAGTGCTACAATAGCACAGACACAGACATGCACACACAGTGGAAACACACTCAGTGACACGTTACCTGATTATTAAAGCTGACGCAGAGCTTGGAAAACCTAATGGGGTGTGGACAGTCAGCCTTCAGATAAACATCAAACTGAACAGGAACATCCACATGAAAACTGGGAGCATGAAACTTGGCTTTGCACTGGACTAGAAATCAAACAAGAAAGGCGGAGTCAGACAGGGCCAGGCACTCCAGTATACACTGTCCTAGGAGTTAGGTTTACAGAAACAGCTCATCTGCATTCTTTTTTAAATTAATTCATTTTTATTTTATGTGCATTGGTGTTTTGCCATGGGTGTCAGGTCCCTTGGAACTGGAATTACAGACAGTTGTGAGCTGCCATGTGGGTGCTGGGAATTGAACCCGGGTCCTCTGGAGGAGCAGTCAGTGCTCTTAACCACTGAGCCGTCTCTCCAGCCCCTCAGCTGCATTCTTACTGCCTTCTTGCTTACAGTGTCCTCACAGACGGCAACTGTTCAGCAAACACAAACACAACCATCTCTGATTAGTAAACAAAGGTCAAACAAAAATTTCACAACTTTTGTTGTTGTTCGTTTGTTTTGAGACAGGGTTTCTCTGTGTAGGCCTGGCTGTCCTGGAACTCACTCTGTAGACCAGGCTGGCCTCGAACTCAGAGACCCATCTGCCCTTGCTTCCTGAGCACAAAAATTAAAAGCATACGCCACCACTGCTCAACTGCATGAACATTTTTAATTTTAATTTTAAATGTTGGGGCCAAAACTTAAAAGGAAAAGGAGCCATTTTGAATTAGCTTATTTCAAAACACCTGCCTAGACAATAAAGCATTTTGAGTTGTGAGCCTAGCCTTTAATGGCTGAGCCATCTCTCCAGCCCAATAAATCATAAAACTTTTAAATAGATATTTTTTTCAAGAATACTTCATATAATACGTGATATACTAATAAGCAAAGTATATTTTAATAAACAAATAAAAGTATTGGAACAGGGGAAATTTTCAAACTGTAAAACCCCTCCTGGCAGTACAGAAAAGTTTTTTAATTCACTTTTTCTAAGTGGGTCACCATAACAATGGCATACAACATCAAATCATTCTATTATAGCATTATTTAATATGTAAACCAGTGGTTCTCAGATATTTACATTATGATTCATAACAGTAGCAAAGTTACAGTCATGAAGTAGCAACAAAATAACCCTCTGGTTGGGGTCACATAACATGAGGAACTGCGTTAAGGGGCCACAGCATTAGGAAGGTGGAGAACCACTGATGTAAACTATTTCGTTATACATAAAATAGAGCATAGTGTTTAAAATAGAAAATAGGACAAAACTAAAAAAGTTCTTTCTTGTGGCGTTTAAAGTAACAATAAGTGAGACAAAGGCTTTCATCACTCACATATTTGTTCAATAAAGACTTGCTGAACTTAAAGTATCTGACAGCCTGTTATTACACTGAAGGGAAAAATAAAGTCATGATTATCCCCAGGACGGCTGTACTCTGACTACCTTTCATATTTATACTCTGCATCTATTCACTTCAGACAGAGCCTTTCTCTGAGCATTGTGGCTGTTAGCTACACACCAAACGGTACGAAGTCCTGTACGCCTATTGTGAAGACATTGCTTCCAGCCAGAGAGACCCGGTCAGCCCACAGCTTCTGAGCAGTCTTCACGGCTAAGACGTCACAGTCAGGTTCAGGGTCTGGGCTTTCATTCTGCAATGAGAGTTCCAAATTGGCACAACTAGCTGGGAAAATACACACAGACGCAGATCTGTGTACACTTTTACTATACTTCCTACAAAGAATTAACAACCCACCATTAAGACGTTCATGAGGTTCTTTTCTATCCGAGACTTCTGGTCATCTTTCAGAGTTGAAGCTGAGATAGGAAAAAAACATAGAACTATAAGAAGACAGGTCAGTCCATTACCCTACCTGTGGGGTTCCAGGCAACTATGACCTGCCCAAGGGTGTTGGGAACTAAGCCCAGCCTCCAACCCTGCTAACATCTGTTCTTCACACGTGGACCTCCTTTGAGACAGAGGTGCTCATTGGTCTGGAGGTCACTAATATAACTGACTGACCAGTCAGCGAGCCCTAGGGATCTTGCTGTGTCCACAGTTACAGCAGTGGGCTCAGATACACAGGCCACCATGCCTGGCATACATGGGTACTGTGAAGTCAGGTAAGCACTTTCTCAAGTGAGGTATCATCCCAGACCCTTAAGATATTTTCGAGTAAATATTTCTAAGATGACTAAGTATAGTGAATTTTATATAATAAAAGTACCTTTTTTGTTTGTTTTTTTTTTTTTTTTTGAGACAGAGTCTCTATATAACCCTAGCTGTCCTCAAATTCACTCTGTAGACCAGGTTGGCCCTGAACTCAGAGAGCTACCTGTCTCTGCCTACTGGGAATAAAGGTATGGACCATCATGCCCAGCACAAAAGTACTTCTAAATGTTTGACAATGAACTACTATTCAACTTTAAAAGTTTTAATGATGCAAACAATTGCGAGGGTTGGACTTTACAGAAAAAAAGTCAAGTTACCTCTTCCAAGGAGTTCTAGCGAATAAGTAATGTAGTCCTTTAGCTGGGCCATGAGGTAGGAACACTTCAGCGCTGTCGTCAATATAGACGTGAGCAGAGTCCACCACCCTTCACTGCGGTAGTCACACATGACATAATCCAGCAGCCTACCACAGGGAGAAAGACAGCCTCTCCAGAAGGTGGAAAGGGCCTCAGAGAAACTCCATGAGCTTCTCCCACTGTGCACATACACAAAGTCCGACTGTCATGCTTTCACAGCCATTGTTCACATTTAAGTGAACCCGAGGTTACCTAAAAACTTAAAGGATATGCCAGCAGAGGGCACTAGAAAATATCATATAACTGGAATTTAATAAAAATAGACAGGGCAATAACAAATCCTTCAATATAAACGTCTATTCCAAAGTCATCGTAAGGCAATCAGAGTACTTGTGAAAATAAACAGCAAATATGACTCACTTCAAAGCTTTGGTATAATCCTTTGCATAATAATACTCCTCTCCCATTTGAACCACTGCGAAAGAAAAGAAGGCTTAAATAATTTAATATTACACCAAGGAGCACAAAATACGGAGTGGTGGGGACATACTGAGGTGGCTTTTCATCCGGGGACACTTGTACTTCTTGAACTGTGCGACAGCATTGCTCAGGAGCGTGATGATGATCTCCTGTTAGGAAAAGAAAGGTATGAGACATGGGGAAACCACCTCCTGTTTTACTACAATAGTGCCCGAGCAGTTTATATTGGGGTGGGACAAGAAACTCACAGAGTGGACAACACTTCTTTCCTTCAGCTGAATGGCAAGAATCCCCGCTTTCTCTTTTTCAGGGTCAGAAAGATCGAAGCCTATGTACGACAAGAAGCAGCCCATCTTAGCTCATTAATTAACAGAGCTCCTCACACAGACTCCCTGAAGCCTTCACTTGAGTCCAGAGTGCACTGAAGGCTGTGAACATTCTGGAATCTTGACGACTCGGACAGAGCTTTATTCCCACAGAGTTCTCTGTAGCTTCTGCTCTGCAGAGAACATTCCTAACCCTGCCGTTCTCTTCCCAGCTGCCCAGTGCTAGCCTATCAGCTGCCACAGAGGCTGCTCAACTCAAATGTGCACGGAATGCACAAAGACGAACACAAACTCTTCAAAGGCACTCCATGGTAATGCCATTTTAAATGGTTAAGTAAATCCCCGAAGTTGAAACGCTTAAACACTCAGCTGTTTTCGTCACATCAACCCCTTTAACTCTAAGTTACTCTAAAATATAACGGAGGAAAACATTCTACAAACTGGGAGCACAGATCTTCAAACAAACAAGTAAGCAAAGAAAACCAGACTAGGAATGGTTACATCAGTCGTCAGACAGTAGGAAAGCTATGGCTGTCGTCTTGAGGCTGACAGGAAAAGGAAGGAAAATTATTTACTTAGGATTCCTTGTCTCCAGGGCCTCTGTCCATAAAAGTCAAGAACACCTGTTTGTGTTTCTAAGGGATCAGGACTGGGGTACATCACAGAAGCCTGAAATCAAAAGAACAAATCTAAGGAAGAGTTTATGACATCGACCCCAAATCTTTGATTGAATAAAGAAATATCCATAAATATAAACATCAAACATTTGTTTAAATGGCACCATTATAAATATTTTAACACGCTTTACCAACATTTAGAAATCCTATAAACCTGAAGTGGGTGTGGTGGTGCACGCCTTTGATCCCAGCACTTAGGAGGCAGAGGCAGGTGGGTCTCTGTGAGTTCTAGGCCAGCCTGGTCTACAAAGCGAGTTCCAGGACAGCCAGGACTGTTACACAGAGAAACCCTGTCACAGAAGATTAAAAAAAAAAAAAAAAAAAGGAAAGAGAAAAGAAAAAAGAATTCCTATTTTACATTGCAAACAACAAGCCTCTGAGGACTTCCTAACTAAAGACTGGTATCGACTCTCAGGACCCGCCATCCTATTTCTGAAAATGAAATTCGTGTCCAGAGACTAATGCTAGCTTTAAAGCTCCTCAATGTACTCTTTAGCAGAAGAATTACTTTATGTTCTATTTAATCATATTTGTTAATGCCCCATTCCACATATTCTTTACAAAACCTAGTTTTACTCATCTATTAAAATACTATATTTAAATTACAATAAACCAAACCTTAAAATTTTAATGCATGTAAAACCTAAATATAATACACTGCTCGAATTCGTTTAAAGATAGAATACCTGGGTTAAAACTGAAAAGCCATAATAACTAAAAAGATACTCAAAGACAAGGAAAAAATCAATACCAGGAGCCCTAGCTTCTCTCAAGGAAAGGTTAATGGTGTCCTGAGTGCGAGGTGATGCAGGCCAGGACTTACGTCATGGTTACAGAGGGCTCTGACGTGCTGTTTCCGCTCCTGGGCATAGTAAGCTGCCTGCTGATAGTAGAAACCAGGGTTCTGTGTTTGAATAGCTGTCAGCCCCAACTTAATGGCTTCGTCAAATAAATCTCCAAAGGCCTGGAATCTTCAAGCAAGCAAGCCAACGAATTAAAAGAATGGACAGTAAAGGGGAGGAAAGAGCAGTGTGTCTCTAATAAGTATGCATTCCGGAAACCTAAGCTTGACACACCATATAATTAAAATAACACTACTGAATAACAGCTAACTTATTTGTAAATAATAATTTACAGTAGTGATAAGTTACACGCAAGCTTTTTACTGAAGTCATCTGTGATAACTCAAGTTCATGACTATACCATTGTATTAGATCTTAACATAACCCTCACTCTTCAATTATATTCAAGTTTCTGGAAGTCACTTTATTTCAGCAATTTTTACATAAACACTGTCCTGGTGGGTCTTTTTGTTGGTGTTAATTTAACATAGACTAGAGTTATCTGAGAGGGAACCACAGCAGAGAAAATGCCTCTATCAGATTGCCTGTAGGGAAGTCTGTCGGGCATTTCCTTGATTAATGATTGCTGTGAAAGGGCTTACCCACTGTGGGCAGTACCATTCCTGAGCAAGGTGGTCCTGAACATAGAATACATAGGCTGAGGAGTAAGCCAGGAAGCAGACTTCCTCCACGGTTGCTACTTCAGTTCCTGCCTTGAGTTCCTGCCCTGGCTTCCCTCAGCGATGAACTGCTACTTGGAAGTGTAAAATGAAGCATCACTGAGGGGAACTCTGAGCAAACATTTCCTAGGGTCGCCTCACAGAAGCTGTAGTCCAAAGGAGGCCAAGGCCACATCTTGAGCTAGCAGCCCAACTTGGCAAAGTTGTAAGAGTTTACCAGGTGGTACTGGGTTTTGAGGTGTGAAGGAGTCGTGGAGAGAGATGGAGGCTTGCACTGTGACAGGACAGAAGAGGATACCGGTGAAGATGCAGCCCAGTGGCAGCAGAGACCTCGGTATTGTAGACATGTCAGGACCATGAGACAGCCCCCAAGAACAGCAGCTACTGTGGGGTGGAGCCGCCTGAGCCTACGAGACAAGCCATGTGTGCTGTGGTGGGCAGGCAGAAGTGGCTTTGTGTCCAGGCTCTGTGGATCCCAGAGGGTCGGGAGTGGGTCCCTGACATAGAGCACCGGACTCCTTCACTGTCGGACTTTGGTTTTGCTTGACTTGACTGTTCCTGCTCTGACTCCTCCTTCTTGGGATAAGACAGTATTTTAACTGGTTTTACTTTATAGGAGCCCACAGCTATAAGATGTTGGCTATTTTAGAAAGACTTTGGGTGTTTTAAAGGGACATTGGATATTTTAAAGGGGCTGGATGTTTAATGTGAATGTTTAAAGGCTGTGGAACTTTTAAAGGTATTTGTGTTTTATACTGTGGTATTAATATAAAGAAAAAACAAAGGCTAGGTTTAATAATAATATATTGGTGTGTCAAGGTGACAAGGAGTCATTTGTCTTGTTTTTTGGGTTTTTTTTTTTTTTTTTTTTTTGTCTGTTTTTAATTGACTTGACACAATGTAGAGTTGTCTGGGAAGAAGAACCTCAACTGAGAAAATGCCTCCAACAGATTGCCTGTAGGGAAGACTGTCGGGCACTTTCTTGATTAATGACTGATGTGGGAGGTCCCATCCTCAGTAGATGGTATCATCCCTGATCAGGCGGTCTTGAATGTATAATAAAGAGACAGAGTAAGCTATGAGGAGCAGGCCAGCACGTATTGCTCCTCCATGGTGCCTGTTTCAGCTCCTGCGTCCAGGCTCTGGCCTCGAGCTCCTGCCCTGACTTCCCGCAGTGACTCCTGTGACCTGGAGGTGTCAATGAAACAAAGCCTGTCCTCCCCGAGTTGCTCTGGTCATGTGTTTTCTCACAGCAATGGAAATCCTATCTAAGACAGACACTAAGCTACATGAAGCAGGAATTTTGTTTTGTGCTTTCCTATATTTTCAGGATGCAAACACAAAGTGGAAACCTAACGAATACATGCTGAATGTAAAAAAGGTACCATAAGTTACCTGATGTCCATTAACAGATCATACCAATCAAGGTATACTATGCCTGGATACACACTTGGGGTATATTATTAAAACCCCATTTGTATACTATTCCTGGATACACACTTGGGGTATACTACTAAAACCCCATTAAAAAGCAAAAGACCCATTTGATGCTGTTTAGAACCAAAGTCCTTGCCATCTCTTCACATCTGACATTCTATTTTAAACCGTTAAGAAAACGAACGTAAACGTACTGTTTAGACATCCATGCAGCATGCTCAAATGACAGCTCTGCACTTCCAATTTTTTTCTTACACAAGTCAATGTGTTTCCGAAACTGAGCAATTGCATCCAATGGCGTGTTGTGCTGAAAACACAGCCTACAGATCTGAAAAAAAAGGAAAAAGCAATCCCCAAATAAGGGAGAAGTTTAAAGATACATTCATCCACATTAAAAATATGTGAACTTTAAGAGGAACTTTAAAAGCTACATAATTCCCAGCTCTGGAGTTCTCTGTAATATGATTCTCCTCTTTAGATTACTTTGAGAGACTGAATTTGTCCTATGCCCTAGAAAAGCTTTTCAAAATAGAGAATTTTTAAAAATTATAACAAAGGAACATAACAATGGGCTGAATATTTCCAATGGGAATTTACAGAGACTGACTTTGAGTATTAGAATTGTCAGAAAATTAAATATTTCTGCTGCATAACCAAGGTTTAGTTGCCTACACATCAATGAGGGTTACAGAAAATTTCAAAATGTTTTTTTTCCTGGAACACTTGATATACATTGTTTCCAAATGGTACAATCTACATGACCTGAGGGTAAATAGAAACCCAATAGCAATAAAGCCTAGATTCATTTCCATATGCTTATGAAAACTTTCAATTTTATTTTTTAGGTACAAACAAATATAAAAAAAAAAATCTGTGTGTCTGTGTGTCTGTGTCTGTGTGTGTGTGTGTGTGTGTGTGTGTGTGGTATGCATGTATACCTGTGTGCATACACTAGAAGATGGCTTTATAGTGTCTTTCTCTATTGCTCTCCACTTTACTTAGGAGACCCAGCTTCCCCCCTCCCCCCCAACATAAAGCTCACAGTCACAGTCAGCCAGTGAGCCTCCAGGATCTGCCTGTCAGTGCCCCCCATACCCCACCCCTAGCCAGTGCTAGAGGTACAGATATATGACCCACATCCACCACTAGCCAGCCAGTGAGTCTCCAGGATCTGCCTGTCTGTGCCCCCCAACACCCCACCCCTAGCCAGTGCTGAAGGTACAGGTATATGACCTACATTCAGCACTAGCCAGCCAGTGAGCCTCCAGGGTCTGCCTGTCTGTGCCCCAGCCCCACCCCTAGCCAGTGCTAGAGGTACAGGTGTATATGCTGGAGGTACAGGTATATATGCTGGAGGTACAGGTGTATATGCTGGAGGTACAGGTGTATATGCTGGAGGTACAGGTGTATATGATGGAGGTACAGGTATATATGATGGAGGTACAGGTGTATATGATGGAGGTACAGGTGTATATGATGGAGGTACAGGTATATATGTTGGAGGTACAGGTGTATATGCTGGAGGTACAGGTGTATATGATGGAGGTACAGGTATATATGCTGGAGGTACAGGTATATATGCTGGAGGTACAGGTGTATATGATGGAGGTACAGGTGTATATGATGGAGGTACAGGTATATATGCTAGAGGTACAGGTGTATATGCTGGAGGTACAGGTATATATGATGGAGGTACAGGTGTATATGATGGAGGTACAGGTATATATGATGG
This sequence comes from Onychomys torridus, assembly GCF_903995425.1. Lineage (NCBI taxonomy): Eukaryota > Metazoa > Chordata > Mammalia > Rodentia > Cricetidae > Onychomys > Onychomys torridus. The sequence goes on from NC_050459.1 coordinate 40,888,392, forward strand.
AGGTACGGGTGTATATGATGGAGGTACAGGTATATGACCCACCTCCAGCTTTTATGGGTTCTGGGATCCACACTAAAATCCTCATGCTTGTGCAGCAGGACTTCAGCCAGCTCCCCAGCCCAAAAAGTTTACAATCCATCTGTGTCCTTCAGTCATTTAATTTTTCTTTTCAGAGGCAATCAGCGTGGCCAATTTAGCATATGGCCAGTATAGTCTACAGACAGGCAAGTGTGCGTATATCCACATTTATATACTAAGAACCATACGGTGTCAGGCTTACTAGGCCGAGTTACACCTTACTTTCTTCATCTAATACCTTAATATGCTAGTTGGGTTTTATCAACTTGACACACACAGGCATATCTGTGAAGAGGGGATCTTAATTGAGGAAATGCTCCCATCAGATCCCCAGTAGGCAAGTCTGTAGGGCATTTGCTTGATTAAGGATGGATATGGGGAGGCCCAGTTTACTGTGGGTGAGGCCACCCCTACGTTGCTGGTCCTCAGTACTGTAAGAAAGCAGGCTGAGCAAGCCATGAAGAGCAAGCCAGTAAGCAGCACTCCTCCATGGCCTCTGCATCAGCTCCTGCCTCCAGATTCCTACGTTGGCTTACCTCAATGGATTGTGACCTGAGATATTTAGGCCAAATCAAGCCTCTCCTCCCCAAATTGCTTTTAGTTAAGAAACCAGACTAAGACGCATAGCTACCACTTCTCTTAATTGATGGAGCAGCCACATTCATAATTGTATCGTTATTAATGTCCCATTAAAATTTATATCAACAATCACCTATTGTTAGCTCATTCCCAATATTTTTCTATTAGAAAATAAAGTAAGTATCCATAGATTTGGAGTTACAGATATTACCATTAGCTGACAGAGAATTTCCTGAAAAGGACTGCCAGGTAGGGGATATCCCTTTTTAGATTTGTGTTCACTACAAACACTCTCATCTACACTCATCGCCCACCTGTCAGACACTGTTGAAAGAGAAGTGGGAAAACAGTAACTGCCTTGATGTCTGCTGGGAAGCAGGGGACGGGTCAGGACACAGGATAGAACCGGGACGGGACGGGACAAACAGGATTAGTTCTACAATATACAATCTTAAAATGTTCAAACGACAGTTATGCTTTCTCTAAAGTGAACTGAGACAGCAGAGGGAGTGGACATTGCAGTCCAGCTACTCAGCAGGCTAAGGCAAGAGGATCACTTGAGCCCCAGAGTTCAAGACCAGCTTATGCAACAGTGAGTGAGACCAGGTCTCAAAAAAACAAAAATAAACCCATGAAAGTGAATAGATGTGTCTTTTCTATGGCTGACTCATTAAGTCAAGAAATGCTTACATAATTCCGATATGCTGCATCTTTTAAAATTCAAAAACAGGCAGCTTTCTTCTCACTACTCCTTTCTCTGACACACACACAGTAAAAGACTCAATATCTAGTTATCTATAAACTCAAAACACAGCTATTACTATTCGGACGCTGAGAGTCAAAGCTATTCTTGAGTAAAAGGACATCAAAAAGAGGATCATAATTCATCAGACACCACCTTTTCAGATCAAGAAACTGATTTTGATTTTTGCATCTTTAAAAGGTAATATTTAAAGGTAAATTTCCTTTATTTCAAAGTAGAACTATACCTTGTAGTTTATAAATCCTGCCATTGTCTTAATTTCCAGAATATTAGTTTCATGGGCTCTCAATTCATGTACAAGGTTATAGGCGGTCCTATAATTCCTAAGTAAACATGAGGAGGATGGTTAATATGATATAAATTAATGTTTAAAATTCCTAAGAACACTATTATTATAACAGACACTATTTATACATTTCTTACCACTCAACAGCTCAATAACAGCATATATATAACATATATATATATAAATCTCCAGTGTTCTAAGAAATTATTGATTACTAGTCAATGACATCACAACAAAAAGACCTACCCATGTGCACTGTTCTTTCTATCATTAACTAGTCAGACAATAACAAGTAGAAACAAGTTAAAGACTGAGGGTAAAGTGGATGTTATCTAAAATTATACTAAAAAACAATCCTTTAATTCCAGTACTCGAGAGGCAAAGGCAGGAGAATCTCTGTGAGTTCAAGGCCAACCTGGTCTACATGGTGGATTCCAAAACAGCAAGGACTACATAGAGAGATCTTGTCTCATAAATAAATATAAATAAAATGAATAAAAGCACTGTCAATAAATATGCATATGTGTATTTGTACACTTTTGAGACAGTTTCATAGTTAGCCCAGGCTGGCCTGGGATTTGTCATCTAACCAAGGCTGGACTTGAACTTGTGGTCCTCCTGCTTTGGTTTTCCAAGACCTCAGGAGATGCCACCATGTCCAGACAAGGTTTTTTTGCTTTTTAAGTACCACCGTCAGTTTCTCCAAGGGAAGTAATTTTAGCAACAATGGTTTAAAGACAGAACAAGTCACAGACATTTTAAGGGCAGGTACACAGAAAAAGGCTAAGAACACAGTATTAATCTTGAATAGAGGTTGCAGAGGAGAGAAGTATCTTTAGTGGATCCAGTACAGGGGAACAGGGAAAGAAACCAGCCCTAAGATGGGAGGCAGTAAGAAAAAGTGGCTTGTCCGTAGGCAAAGGGGATCCCCACCCTCTGCAGCAAATGGTTTCCTCTACAGCATTAGTCTTTATAACAGTTCTAAAACTGAAGGTCTTAACTGATGCCGCCCATCCACAAACAAAAATAAACTACATTAAAGCCAGCTATTATTTGATCTACTGCTATTTTCTCCTCAATTATAGGGTAAATAACTGATTCCTTTTTTTTTTTTTTTGAGCTGAGGATCGAACCCAGGGCCTTGCGCTTGCTAGGCGAGCACTCTACCACTGAGCTAAATCCCCAACCCCGTGATTCCTTTTTAAATCCCTTTCTACACTGCCATCATATATCCAGAACTCTGAGCTAATGCACAAAGAGATCATGTTTTATTAAACTGCGGTTGGTAAAAACAAAAGAATAAAATGTCTGAGTGTGTCAACACACCTGCAACTAACCTTCAAGGTCCAAGCAGGGTCTTTAAATGGAAACTGATGTGATAAACAAGTAATGGTAAAACTTGATTTGAACTGAATAAATGAATAATGTTTATTATACTTTGAAATAAGTGTCAAGAACTTCACTGAATACACAAATAGAAAAAGAAAAAAATAGAAACATGAAGACAATTGTTTCCTTTAGATCATGAAATTTAGTTAATTAGACCACGAAGTTTATGATAACTTATTTTCAGCATTAAGATAGAAAAAAACTACTTATTAAATATCTGAATACCTTCAAATCAAGAAGACCGAGACTCACAGAGGGCAATGGTATGATTACTAACATCAAGGTGACAAGCACACAGTTTGAAAACAGACTTACTTGAGAGCATTCTGTGTGTCTTGCTTCAGCTCGCTGAAGAAAGCTATTTTGAACTGGTGTCTAACAAAAAGAAGCTGAAAGGAAAGGTTAAAGAATGGTTAGGTGCACACTTTAATGTGAAAATGATATTTACTGGGGTGCATTAAGGTATGAGGAAAATTATTCAAAATTAAATACACTAGGAGTCCAACAAGGACACAGCTAACAAGGCTCCCAAGAGCTCCTCTTACAAGTCAGAGTCTGAAACTAACTTTAAGGGCAAAAGAATCTAATTTGAACACAAATTCATTTTTAAGAGCTAAAGAAAGGCCTGGAAAGATGGCTCAGTGGTTAAGGGCACTGACTGCTCTTCCAAAGGACCCAGGTTCAAATCCCAGCACCCACATGGCAGCTAACAATTGTCTGTAATTCAAAGATCTTACCTACAGGCAAAACACCAACGCACATAAAATAAACAAGTAAATAAAATTAAAAAAGAGCTAAAAAAAAAACTTTTGAATTACTAAAACAATTTAAAATATCAGTACTGCAGAAATAAGAATCATCTAAAAATAACCATAATGAACAACCTGCTTTTGAATGCTTCTCATTAGTTTTTTAAATGTACCTGATGTGTTGTTTTATTCAGAAATTCTTTATGAGATTTCACCCTTCTGATCTCATTGTAGTAATAGGTCTGGGCATGCTCATAAAATGCATTTTCTAACCTGTTAATAAACAACAAACACATACACAAATTATATACATATATAGTTTCTCAAAACCAACTCTTCTTAAGAATGGTATTTGTTGAGGCCTGACAGTAAATTTGTGGCTGACACTGCCTATTCTACTTGATGATCAAGATGAAAAATGAAGCACCTTTTCTAGAAAAAAAATCTAAAATTAAGATCTCCCCCAACTGAAAATCATGTAAAACACGGGATACAACAGATAAAAACCTTGTACTTTATAAAAACTAGGTGATCTTTAAGAATACTTTCATCCCTACTATAATTTTATAAAACATCTGGAAAAAGATTTAAGATTGAATTGTGTTTCACTATTTTTTGTTCTACTAACATTTAGTTTAAAGGAATAAGAAAACCTATGGGGAAGTTAGAAACACTGGCCAACGAGATGGAAATAACACTGACGTTATTAAAGTCTGCTTCTCTGCACAACTCTGAGATTCATGAGCCCCAAAGAAGAGGGCTGAGCAGGGTCCAGGCAGCAGTTCACACTCTTTGCAGAAAGGGCGAGTCTGTCAGAGAAGTGTGCGGGCAGGACAGAAGTGAGTTCACGGCAAATAACAGGGGACTTAAGGCTCTCCTGAGAATAAACACAGTTTAACCTATATTCAAAAGACTTTTACTGCCAGACAGTGGTGGCACATGCCTTTAATCTCAGCACTCAAGAAGCAAAGGCAGGTGAATCTCTATGAGTTCAAGGCCAGCCTGGGCTACAGAGTGAGTTGCAGGACAGGCACCAAAACTACACAGAGAAATCCTGTCTTGAAAAAAACCAAAACCAAAACAAAACAAAAGATTTTTACCACATCCGAGGAAAACAGGATAAGTCAAAAGTTTTAAATCAAATGTTTTATTTATGTCTTTAGAGACAAAGTCTTACTGTGTAGCCTTGCAAGCTTTAAACTCACTACTTTAGCCTAGACTGGCCTCAGACTGGCAACCCTCCTGTCCCTGATTCCTTCATGCTTAGGAAACTGGGTTTTCTAGGTTAGAATATTTTATTTTCAAAATTTTAAAAATGTTAAAATATGAAAATAAAGTTAGGTTCTAATCCTGAAACAATGTCATTAATCTAAACTTGCCCTTAAAATTTTACAAGAGAGCAATAAGAGACTGATTATGAAACACCTAACTACAATGAGAAATATTATTATAGGTTATTCTCAAAGATGAAAAGACAACCTTCCCAAAGAAACTCGTTCCAACTACATCAAGATAAGCTTGTTTCAGTTTCTAAATAGGCCGTGTACTCAGATAAAATGTGTTAGTCAAGTAGACAGATTCGAGAACAAATCGGCCTGGTTAAATCCTTTAAACCTAGTTAGACTTTGGGCTGGCGAAAGGGCACAGCAGGTAAAGGTGCTTGCTGCCAAGCCTAACAACCTGAGTTCAGTCCCAGGACCCAGATAGTGGAAGATCAGAACTGACTCCTGTTAAGTTGTCCTCTGATCTCTGTGACATGTGCATGCCTCTCTCCCGAGTGATTCATAAATAAATATAATTTTAAAGCAAAAAACCTAGTTACATGAATTAAACTCTTCCTTGCTTTTAAGGAAACCAGGTTAGATAGTTGGAGAAAGTAATATGATCCTCACTGTTTGTTTGTTTTGGAGACGGGGGTCTGACTTTGTAGCCCCAGGTAGACTGGAATTTGCTCATGCAGACCAGGCTTTTCATTTAGTGATTCGCCCAGCTGAACTTCACTGTCCAGGATGCTTTTATGAGCATTTTGTTGTTGTTTGTCAAGGAAAGGCTCTGAGCTACAACTTCACACTCCTAAGGACCAACATTCTGATTTACCTTATAATGTAGCCCACGAGGTGGTCGGTGTGGGGCAGCACAAACAGGGACTTGCCTGAGAGCTCACACACATTGCACAAAGCTGCAGCCCGCTCCGAAGCAATGACGTCTTCCCCTGTTGGCAAGCCGGCAGGAACAAAGCCAAGCTGTTAGTTTGCTGTAGTCAAAGAGACCCAAGTTTGTAATGAGGAGCAGAGTGCCTGTCACAATGTCAGTGCAGCTCCTGCTCTCCCCCAGGACTCAGGGCTCCCCAAAGTTACTATGTTCCTATTTTCTCCTGAGAACGGCAGACAGGACAACTAATGTCCCAAGCTGTTTCAAAAGAAAAAGAAAAATGGGCACAGCCATGCAGCAAGGAAGTTCCTAAAACCTCAGAATGCGACAAGTTTCAATATGGCAACAGAAATTATTCTAACTTATGAAAATCTGGGAAGGCAAAGGAAAGAATCATTTCTCTGGACAGTATTACAAATCCTGTTTCTTTATGTAAGAGTAAATTTTAAATAGCATCAGACAAGGAAATCACGCTTTTTTAAGCAACTGAATTAACTGTTTTGACAACTGATACATGCATACGTGAGGGGCTCAGCAGAAATGAAATAGCAGGACTTAGCATTTGCAAACTTCCTTTGTTTTTACTATTTATGACAAGAATTCACTTGTGTATTACTGATATCTTTAATATTGACTTGTTTTGTGTGTGTATGTGTGTGGACATATGTATGTGCAAATGTATGGATGTTTGCACCTGAGCCACAGTACCCGTATGGAGGCCAGAGGACACGTTCAGGAACTGATTCTCCCCTTCCACCAAGTGGGTTCTGGAAATCAACTGAACTCAGGTGGTCAGCAAGTGCCTTTTCTCTCTGAGCCATCTTCCTGGCCTTTCATTAATGCTTTTTAAAAGTCAGCATACTGTCAGCCCCCAAAATGAACACGTAAAACATTTAAATATTAAAAAAAAATATCTACCTCCTGGTATTAGCAATTGGGGCATAAAGCAATTAATGAACCTTCTGTTACCTGGAGGTAGAGGCGTTTTCTTCTGAATCAGGACAACTGCCACTTTTGTGTTTCTCCCCTGCAAACTCTGCCTGCAGTGGAAGACAACAACATAATTAACAAAGCAATGAACTTGTTTTACTGTACCTATGTCACACAGGCTTCACATCCAACTGAAGATAAATTTCAACTAAAACACATCAAGATCAGAGTAAATCTTTTCCTGCAAATGACCCTATCTGCCATAATGATTTCCATTTTCAAAGTGTAATCTTACATCAAGCTTATCATCTTACTAAAATCTGCTTTAAAAGTGAAACTTAAGGGCCAGCGAGATGAGCTGAGTCGACTCCCCAATCCCATAGCGAGAGAGACCCGACTCCCCCAAGATGTCCTCTGACCACACATGACTTGCCTCCCAAATAAAATAAATGTAAAGACGATTTGAATGTGAAACTTTAACATACATGTCTATATAAAATTATAGTTAACGTACTTCTTCATAGTGATACATTAGTCATCCAGATAACTGCCTTAGAACTACACAGTGATAAAGCATTATGGGGACCAGTGAGACACTCAGAGCGTCTATGTCAGCTGTGGAAGCCTGGCAGCCTGAGTTAGAGCCCAAAAACACATGTAAAGGTTGAAGGAAGGAACCGACTCTCCAAGGCTGTCCTCTGACCCCCACACGTGTCATGGCATGCATGAACAAAAATACGAATCATGCACACAGATATGCACATTCACCCACACAATAATAATAACTAGTTTGTAGTTGTCTTATGAGAGTGCTAGAGAGTTGGCTCTTAGCAATTAAAAGCTCTTGATGCTCTCCCAGAGGACCCAAGTTCAATTCTCAGCAACCACTGTGGGGTGGCTCACAACTGCATGTATCTCCAGTTCCAGGGGATGTGATGCCTTATTCTGGTCTTTGCAAGCACCAGCATGTGTGCATGGACATTTGTGCATACACACACACACACACACACACACACACACACACACACACAAATAATAAAATATATCCTTTTTTAAAAAGTTCTCTGAAAAAAGTATCTTATGGGGTCTGATAGTATTGTTATCTCCCAAAGAGATCACAGTATAGACAAAAAATTGGAATGCCAGGCCAACTTGCCTTCTACATTCCCTCAGATCCCTGGCGCCGTATAGTCACTACTTCCATGACCTCTTAGAAACAGAATGGAGTTAACAGTCTCCAAAGCAAGCACTGCAGTTTACACAGTACTCAGTTAACTTTCAAGTGTTTGCAAACAGAGCTGAGGCTGGCCTGGCACACACAGGCTGTGGGCTCAGTCCCTGACACCACAAACAAATAAGTCAGTGAACAGCAGACGTCTGCAGGTACCACAGAGGCCCAACAGCGTTGTACCTGACGATTTCCACCCTGGTAGCGCACTCGGACTGCTTTTCTTTCCACTGAGGCTCATCCCAGTCCAGTTCATAGAACACAACCACCAGTGCCGGCACCAGGGTCAGGTGCTTATTCATCCAGCCGCTCTTCAAGATCCCTTTAGGAATGTACCACTCATAGGAAGTTCTCTGCCAACAGGGACAAACTGGAGTTACTTAGAAAGAAAGGAGCAGAAACCACCTCCAGAGTGCCGGGCACTTCATACGCATTTGCTTCATTTGACACGAACACCGCCCGTTTCTAAGATGGGGAAGCTCAGTCCAGTGGAAATCAGTAATAGCTCTAAGTGTCTGGGTGTTCGAGTAGACTCTCAACACGGCCCTTCCAGCGTGACGAAGAATGGCCCAAACGCAGGAGTCCTGATAATGCCCAGGGTCTGAGTTACGTGTAAAGTAGTCAGCCCTTTCTGGCCTACCTCTATTCCCCACCCGTTTCTGTTCGTGTAAAATACTACAGCCATCCAGGTCTACTACAGCTCCATCCGTTTACAGACACACTGCCGTGATGCCATGGCACCCTTCCTGTGGATGAAGTCGAAACGCTTGTGAAACTGACTCTCACTCAAAAGTCAGGGACTCTGTAATGAAACCGGAGATGATGAATGGGTAATGTGAGAGCTTGCTTCTAAGGAGGGAGACTGTTACAATTATGGAGATGTGAGGGTTATTTTAATGAAAAGAAAAAGGGGGCAGACGGAAAGGACATTTTCTGCAAAGCCTAGGACTCCCCGAGTTCAATCCTCAGGACCTACATGTTAGAAGAAGAGAACTGAGACCTCAAGTTGTCACTGACCCTACACACACACACACACACACACACACACACACACACACACACACACACACGGAACAGGGTTGGAAGTAGGGAGGGAAAAGAACAGGGAATGAATGAAGGGATACATGCAATCCTAATGCCATTACCTTGGATCTACATTTTGGATACTCATGGTCACCTGGGAGCACCTTGAAAGAGATTGGTACCCGGTCTGCTCTCCGATTGGCACAGAAAGCATCCCAGACTGCTCGATGGACAGCATTATAAACTACATCAAGGCCAGTAAGCGTAACAAAAGCCATAGGCCGACAACATAGTTCCACAGGGAAGTCCCACTGTGTGGGACTCATGGTTAAGACGTCACAGAAAAATCTGAAATACAAATGTCAGGATATTCATAATTAACTTCAGAAACCAACACCGATACTAACATATAAACATTAGAAAAAGACACAAGGCTCTGCATGTACACAGTCAAGCAAATAGAAGAGAGTAAAACTTTAATTCCTAAATTAAATGTATTAAAGTTACTAATTGCATTGCATTTTTTTCTCTTAAATTTCACAAAAAAAAAAGGTTGTAGTAAATTTTTAGACAAATTTTCTATTTTCAGTAATCTTCCAAACTGTATAAAGTTTGGGATGAACAGGCTAAGAAAACAGGTAAGTAACAAAATTAAAATAGGTCTAGCCTGGCATGGTGGCACATGCTACAATCGCAGCCCTCATGAGGCTGAAGCAGGAGGGTAAAGCATTCAACACAGCCTGGTGTAAAATAGTAAGACTGTCTAAAAAGTGTTTTGTTTTTAATTCAAACCATAATCAATAAAATTAAAAAAGTTATTGACATATATATATATATAAATCCGACTTCCTCTGATTTCTCTGGAATTGCAAATATCTAATTCCTCAATGTTTAGAAAATAATTCAAATGATGTGTATATTATCTAATAGCTGTGTTCTCAATTTTCATAATATAAGATGATGTAATAAGTAAAGGAAGATCTCGAAGAGAAACACTAATAATGTAGGAAACACCTACAGAACATGCTTCTGTTGTGTCCTTTAGCTAAGTCGACAACAGATGTAGATATGCACTGACATTAGAAAATGATTACCTATCCGGGACAGCCAAGGCTACACAGGGACCCTGTCTCAAAAAAACCAAAACAAAAACAAAAAAAAAGAAAGAAAGAAAGAGAGAGAGGGAGGGAGGGAGGAAGGGAGGGAGGGAGGGAAAGAAAGAAGACAATTATAGAAACATGTTCTTATTCCAAATGAAAATAATTTCTGTAATAATTCACTGTATTTTTAAAATAATTCCTTATTTCCAAAAGAATATATCGTATGCTTCTTAAAGAAATGATTATCATCATCACATTATAAAAAACACAGTGTGATCTCTGGGAAAACTGAAGTGTAAAATACCACTTGACCCCTAAAATATGGACTATTTCTAACTGAAAAATTATCTTTACTAAAGTGCTATCGAATGCCTAAGTGCTGAAGGAACAATGGGTATTGAAAAATTATTTGGAAAGCTTGCCAGAAATGATGTATATGTACGACATAAGCTTGCAGGAGTGCTTTAGAAGACTTATGGGAAGGATTGTGCTATGAGGGCAGAGGGATACACTGCTTCTAGAGAATTTAGGATGAAAAATGAAACAGCTGAGAAGTGGTCAGAATACAGTATGCTACCATGGTCGCTTACTACCAAACAATCTAGACAAGAGTGCAAAAGACCCACTTCCCTTAATAATCCAGAAGGAATAGCTGCAGTCCCTGAATATGGCGTGGACATAAGGGGCATTAGAAAGGACTTACAAAAGTTTTAAATTAGTACTGCCTGAGAGGATTATTGTACGAGTCACATCAATAATGTTAAACGTTCCTGCAGTTACATTAGAAGGTAAAAGCTTAGAATGTAAACTCAGCACTCAAGAAGGAGGGGCAGGGAGATTGCTTCAAATTCCATAGTAGCCTGGTCTACAGGGCTGTTCCAGGCCAGCCAGGGCTATGGAGATCTCAATATCCCTCCTCCCCTAAAAAACAGGAAGAGAAAGATACACAATTTCAGTTAACACTCTAACTCAAAAAAAAAAAAAAAAAATTCTCCAAACATCACTATACGTTATCGCTGAACTTTTCAGAAATTATTTGTGTACTTTGGGGTGTATTTTATGCTCACAGCGCATCTCAGTGCAGACTGGCCGATTTCAAGTGCTCTATAGCCAGCCACCCGTGGCTACTGTCCACAACTGACAGTGTAACTCTCAATTACAGCCAATCTGTTCCAACAGGATCATGAAAACTACATCAGCAATCCCTGCCACATTCTACCTTACAAGCTTTGGCACTTGCAATGGTCCTACTTATGCCGTGGATTTCAAAGGGATAGCACAGGACAGGTGCCGACTGAACAGATTTCAATGACACACGGGAAAGGAACGGCTTCCTGACCTCCTGGAAAATAAATGGAGAAACCTGGCCAACTATTGGCAGGGAGGAGACATGCAGTAGTACAAAAGTAAAGTCCTCAGCACCAAGTCACCGGGTTAGTGCAACGGAAGTAATGTGACAGCTAGCGTAGAAGAGAAACAAGCTAACCCAACCAAAGTGGCTTACTAAAGCAGATGGCTATCAATAAGCAGGTGGATCAGGGAGCAAGACATCGGCTAGTAAGCAAGGATTCAGAGACGTCCAACTGCAAAAAAGATCAAACAAAGAGCCAGGGCTTGGTGCATAATCAACACTGTAGAGGAAGAGAAGCGACACAGCCTGACAAAAGACACCGTCCCCGGAGTCGGCTACAACAGGGAAAGGAGAATAACCTCACAGTCCTAGAAGCTGACTCAATCTTCCTCTATCAGAAACAGCCTCTCTATCTAGAAATAAATACGTTCCTCTTCGCAGCTAAAAGAGACATGCCAAGATTGCACCACGAGAAAACGCAGGCCCCCAAACCAGCCCGGTTGGCCTGGGAACCGGAAGGTCTCTGGGCCCAACTCACCCAGGCCGCACGCCCTGGGCCCGCTGCAGCTGCGGCGAGTCGCCGCCAGCCCCGAGAGGACCAGGAGAGTCAGGCAGGGGCGTCACGGAACGCGGCCACCAAGTTCCGACAGCCGGAGCCCCAGCGCCGGCGGCAGGAGGTGAGACTTCCTTTTCCCCGCCTCCGCTGGCACAGGAAGCACTTTCTGGGCCTGAGTGACAGTACTCGCAACCAATCCCCGCACAGAACGGGACTCCTCATCAGGAAGGTGCTCCATTTCCTAGAGGAGAAAGAGTTGGGGGCGGAGAAACAAGGAACCAATGGGAGAAGCGATCGTGAGAGGGGGCGGGGCCTCCTCGTGACCGCCCCTCAGCGGCTGGTCCGAGGGCTGGGTGTCCCCCTCTGACTTAATGCAATCCCGGTTCCTGGTCCCACGTACCGCGATCCTGGGTTCCCGGGCCGCAGCCGACTGCCAGTGGCTTGGCCCCGCCGAGGCTCGGGAGCTCGCGGGTTCGTACCCACGGCTGCGAGGAGGGTTTCCCCAAACCGAGGCGCGGAAACGGGGTGCTCCGGCCTCCCGCCCGCTGCCCGCCAGTGCTTCGCCGTCGCAAACGCTGTGAGCCCTGCGCGATGGGTGCCAACGAGGACCAGGAGGTGAGAACCCAGGACTGGACACCCCTGCCCCGGCACAGGTCCCAACGCGGGGCACCCGGGACTCTGCACGTGTCCTTTGCGTCGAGAGCCCTCACAGCCTGCCCGGTTGTCCCACGTTGGCGGGTCCACTGCCAGATGCCACCGGTCAGCAGTGGGACCAGCAAGCATGAATGGCTCACGTGCGACTCAGCCTCCCGCTCCCCTCACTTGTCATTTATTTTTGCAAACCCCCCCCGGGGGGGGGTCTCCCCAGATTTTCTTGCTAAGATGAGTGTCCTTGGTCCGCGACCCTGGTGCACTTGACTGTCCTTAAAACGCGAATGTGGCTTAGAGCTTATGTGTTGAGTTGTCCTGTCTTAAAATCTGATCTCCTTTAAATTTTAAAACCTGTGTGTGGTCTCGTTAAGGGGTCGAGGAAGTAAAATTTCTGGGGCGGAAAATGAATGACCCCGGTGTCTCGGTTTCTGTCCATAATGCTTAGTGAAATCGTTTGACACTCTGTTGAGTAGATGTAAAATCTGTTTTGAGCATTTTTTTTTTTTTTGCTCAAAATTCAACAGAATTTTGTAGTTTGTGCTTTGATTTTTTTATTGCAAAATGTCATTTTGATATAGAAGGAAAAAGGTCTACAGTAGTAGAGTGCCCCAGGATCAATGTGATAGAATAAGGATTAGAGGACAAATGTCCTTGTGTAGTAGCAGATAAGTAATCCACTATTTGTTTTTTAACATGTTGCTTAAAAATTAGCATTTTGACAGTGTGGATGTTAATAAAAGCTCGTGGGGTAGTGGTGGCCCACGCCTTTAATCCCAGCACTGGAGAGGAGAGGCAGGCGGATCTCTGAGTTTCAGGCCAGCCTGGGCTACAAAGTGAGTTTCAGGAAAAGCTCCAAAGCTACACAGAGAAACTCTAATCTGGAAAAAAAAAAAAAAAAAAAAAGCTCTAGGTTACAAGTTCTCCTAAAGGACCCCCAAATCCAATATGTGAATTGATATCTGAATATCGGCTAAAATATTCTTACCGGTTCAGTGAATGAATCTAGGGGAGAGAATAGAAAGGAAAAGAGAAATAACTAGTAAGTTGATACAAACTTAATAGAGAAGAGCAAGGTCTGATGTCTTGTTACACAATAGAACCACTCGTTTAAAAGTATCCTCTCTGCATTCAAAATTTGAATGGTTCCTTGACAAATAAATGATTGAAAATTTTAGGTGATAGATAAGCTAATTACCTTAATTTGATCATTGTGTAATAGGTCCTCTTATCAGAAGGCTGTATCATACCCCATACATGCAATTTTTAAAATAGTTTTCTGTTATGTATATGAGTGTTTTGCCTACATGTGTGTATGTAGACCATTTGCATATCTGGTGCCCACAGAGGGCAGAAAAGTGTGCTAGATACCCTGAACTGGAGTTATAGACAGCCATAAACCACCATGTCCATACTGAAAATTGAACGATTTTCTTCTGGAAAAGCAGCCAATGCTCTAACCACCGAGCAATCTCTCCAGCCCCAGTAAATACAATTACTAAGTGTCAATTTGGAAATAGTTCTTTCTCCCAGCAAAGTACAATGTAACGCTTTTCTACTTGACTAATGGAGCATCATCACTACAGGGAGATGCCACCACCTTGGACCTAATGAGTTAAATTCCTGTGGTAGAGCCCAGGAATCTCCATTTTTACAGTAAAATTCTGTTCTTCCTCATGATGGGTGTCTGGATCTTTGAAGATAATTTCCTGCCCAGTTTTGAAGATGCAAAGCCAGACAGTGGCTGCGCACGCCTTTAATCCCGGCACTAGGGAGGCAGAGGTAGAGGATCTCTGTGAGTTCCAGGCTAGCCTGGGCTACAGAGTGAGTTTGAGGTCAGCCAGTGCTAACAGAGAAACTCTGCCTTAAAAAAACCAACAGAAAGAGAGAGAGAGAGAGAGAGAGAGAACACAACAATGATCCTATGCTTCCTGTTCACTTTTCTTATAGTTCCTTTGCTGTCCTGAAGTTGAATGTGTGTGAACAGAGTCTCCATTTTCTTTTTTTTTTTAATAACTTATTTATTCTTATTTTATGTACCTTGGTATTTTGCCTGTGTGAGGGTGTCAGATTTTGGAGTTACAGACAGTTGTGAGCTGCCTTGTGGGTGCTGGGGATTGAACCTGGCTCCTCTGGAAGAGCAGTCAGTTCTCTTAACCACTGAGCCATCTCTCCAGCCCGAGCCTCCATTTTCTTGTGCTGAAACTGTTGACTTCTCACTGTCTTCTGGCTTACTGTCAATCATTGCTTCCGTAGTGCTTCATACAGAACAGTTCATCTCTCATCCTCTACTTATGTGTTTAGTTATTAAACGCCTTACACTGTCAAATATTATCATTAACTTGGTTTTAAAGAACATGGGGAGGGGTCTTATTCTTTTTCAACATGATTCATTTTCTCATCAAATTCTTGTCCCCACATTTTTAACAAGCCTGTCTTTGTTCCTGCCCAAATTATTAAGTAAGCTATGGAAAGGATTATGGTAGGAATGAGAATACATTCTTGAATCCAGTTTGGATTTCTAAACTTTCCTTTTTTGTTTTTTGAGACAGGGTTTCTCTGTGTAGTTTTGGTGCCTGTCCTGGATCTCACTCTGGAGGTCCTCAAACTCACGGAGATCCACCTGGCTCTCTGCCTCCCGAGTGCTGGGGTTATAGGCATGTGTCACCGCCACTTGGCTAGACATCTCTTCATTGTTTTGTATTTTGTTCTGGTCCATTCTGCAAAGAGAGCCTTGCCTTAGTCTACCTTAGTAGACTGAGTCTGGTGCCTTCCTCTAATGTATGGAGTTATGCTGAAAAGGATTATTTAGTTCTATCTTCTTACAAGGCTTGCTGGATCCTAAAGATTCTAAACTCTGACAAGTGCCATGCAATTTCTTTATAATTGATTCTAAAATTTGTACATGGAGAACAAATCAGTATCACCATCTATTATTTGTAGAATTAATGACACGAGCCGAGCAGTAGTGGTGCATGCATTTAATCTCAGTGCTCGGGAGGCAGAGCCAGGCAGATCTTTGTGAGTTCGAGGCCAGCCTGGTCTTCAGGTCGAGTTCCAGGACAGTCAAGGGTACACAGAGAAACCCTGTTTCGAGAAACCAAAAAGGGGGGAAATTATAACATGAATCTTTTTGAAAACTGAAATAGGTTTTTGTTTCTCTATGTCTTTGTTTCTCCAAGACTTGGCTGTCACTCACAGTGATTGAGACTTTTCATTTCACAGTGTTCCAAGAACAAATCCTAGGCAAGGTTTACTACTGAGCATCTTCTCTTCCGGTCCTTCAATCATCTTGAGTAGATCCTGTCAACTTCCTTACTGATAGTCTTTCTTGGAGGCTTTTATGTACTACTTAATTTTCATTCCACTATGAAAATGAGTAGAAATGTAACTGATGGTTGTTGTTGTTTTGTTTTGTTTTGTTGGGGGGAGGGGTAGGGTTTCCCTGTATAGCCCTGGCTGCCCTGGAACTCACTCTGTAGACCAGGCTGTCCCTGAACTCAGAGATCTGCCTGGCTGTACCTTCCGGGAGTGCTGGGATTAAAGGTGTGCACCGCTACCACTCAGCAACTGATGTTCTTTTTAAAATGGGAAATCGTTGTGCCTCTTATTTCTCATTTCCAAGTTGAGTGCATTTTCCATACACCAGGTTAGTTGTTCTGTAGAGTGATTAAAGACACAAAATATTCTCAAATTGCTTTAATCTACATCTTCCTCACATATGGAGAAGGGAATATGGTAATGAGACCAAACTGGGGTCCCCTGGAGGAGCAGCAAGTGCTTTTAACAACTGGGCTATCCCTCCAGCCTCCTAACACATTTAGATGAGAACCTACCACTATGGCATTGTTATTGCCAACATTTGAAAACCTAATTCAGAAACTTCTAAAATATATATATTATTTTATTGTGTCTGGGTGTTTTGCTGGTGGGTGGATGTGAGAAATAAGTGAGTTGATACAATATAAAAACCCTTAGCAGTGCCCAACAAATCGTCTTTAATTACGTGCTGTTAGTATAATTGTATTATTATACACTATAATTGTGTTGGTATAGACACATGTCATAACATCTAGGGCCACTAAGTTAAGCCATGTTTTATGAAGTTGAATGGTTTTGAATGAGATGCTAAAGACTCTCTCTCTAACCCATATATGCCACTAAACATTGCTTTTTATTTTTTATTTTTTTCAGATGGAACTAGAAGCTTTACGTTCTATTTATGAAGGAGACGAAAGCTTCCGGGAATTAAGTCCAGTTTCATTTCAGTATAGGGTAAGACACAACATGTGCAGTGCATGTATCTCTGTGCTAGGGAAAAGGATGTGGAGACTGCAGAATCTGAGTCTATCTTTAAATTTAGTGGATTGACTATATTATATTCCTGTATTTCCTGAAACTTTTATTTTTCTAAAAATAGTTTTTTTTTTAATTTGTGTGTGTATATCTGGGTGCCCATAGAGGCCAGAAGATGGCATCAGATCCCCTAGAGCTGCATTTACAGATGGTTGTGAGCCACCAATGGTGGAAACCAAACTGAGGTCGTCTGGAGGAGCAGCAAGTGCTTTTAACATCTGAGCCATCTCTCCAGCTTCCTAATACATTTAGATGAGAGCTTACCACTATGACATTGCTATTGCTAACAATTGAAAACTTAATTCAGAAAAGTTTTAAAAATATATATTATTTTATTATGTGTCTGGATGTTTTGCTGGCAAGTAAGACTGTGCACCACATAAATGCCAGGTGTTCACAGAGCCCAGAAGAGGACATTGGATCCCCCTATACTAGAGACGTAGACTATGGTGAGTTGCTATGTGGGTGCTGGGAAATGATCTTGGGTCCTCTGGAAGGGCAATGGTGCTCTTAACCACTGAGCCACCTCTGCTGCCTAATTCAGAACCTTTTAAAAGAACAATTTGACTTGGTTATAAAACGTTAGAGATAAAAGAAATCTTAAGTATTACATGGTGCTACCTTCTTAAAGATGGCTTCCCTAGGTGCTAATTTCCTAGACCTTTGCCACAGCTGATGTTGGTAAATAATCCTCAAATTTGCTTGTTGTAAACTACAACAGGAAATGAGTTTTTGTTTTCTTAAGACAGAGTGTCACCATGTAGCCCTGTCTAGCCTTGAATTCTTGATTATAGCTGGAGTTTTCTCCAGTCCTGCCCAGGGCCCACAGCCTCTCAGACCCAGATAAACACACAGACACTTATATTATTTAAATTGTTTGGCCTAATGGCTCAGGGTTATTGCTATCTAGTTCTTATATCTTAAATTAGCCCATTTCTATTAATCTATAAGTTGCCACGTGGCTTGTGGCTTACCGACACTTTACATCTTACTTCTCATGTCGGCAGCTGGCAGTGTCTCCTCACTCAGCCTTCCACTTCCCAGAATTCTTCTCTCTGCTTGTCCCGCCTATACTGTACTTCCTGCCTGGCTACTGGCCAATCAGCATTTTATTTATCAATCAATCATAGCAACACATTTTCACAGCATACAGAAAGACATCCACAGCACTTGATTCTTTAATCTCAGACTCACAAGTAGAGCTAGGGAGTAAATTCTCTGAGCGATGGTTCTTAACCTTCCTCCTAATGCTGTGAGCCTTGAATACAGCTCCTCATGTTGTGGTGACCCCCTACCATAAAGTTATTTTCATTACTGCTTCATAACTGATTTTGCTGCTGTTAGGGATCGGAATGTAAATATCTGTGTTTTCTGATGGTGGTGACGACCCCTGTGAAAGGGTCATTGAACCCACAGTGGGGTCGAGACCCACGGGTTGAGAACCACTGCTCGCTGGCAGTTCCCAGTCCATCAGGCTGTCTCTGTGCTGCCTCTGTCTGTATGGCAGCTATAATTGCTCCTTCACTTGCTGCCATGACGAAATGCCTGATGAACGCAACTTGAGGCCCAGGCCAGAGAGATAAGAACACTTACTACGCAAACTCCTCGGCCTGAGCTGGGTCCCCAGAACCCACACAAAGGTGGAAGGGTAGAACCGAGTCCACGAAGTTGTCCTCCATTCGCATGGTACACATGTGCCCCACACAAATCACACATTCACAGTGATAACAAATAAATAAGTTTTGTTTTGTTTTTTTAATTCACAAACTTAAGGAAAGAAGAGTTTTTTTGTTTTTGGTTTTTTTGTTTTGTTTTGTTTTTGGTTTTTGTTTTGTTTTTTGGGTTTTTGGGGGGTTTTTTTGTTTTGTTTTTTGGGTTTTTTTTTTTTTGTTTGTTTTTTGAGGCAGGGTTTCTCTGTGTAGTTTTGCACCTTTCCTGGAACTCGCTTTGTAGCCCAGGCTGGCCTCGAACTCAGAGATCCGCCTGCCTCTGCCTCCCGAGTGCTGGGATTAAAGGCGTGCGTCACCACTGCCCGGCTGGAAAGAAGAGTTTCTTTTGGCTCACTATTTGAGAGTACAGTCCACTAGTGGAAGTCTCGGCCAAAGGATCCTCTGTGAGGCCACTGCTCGTATTGTGCCCAAAGTCAGGAAGCAAAGAGAACATTGCTCTGCCAGCTTCCCTGTCTCCCGACTCCAGCCCCTGGCATGGTGGCCACAGCAGGGGAGGCTTTCCCACCTCAGTTAACCCAATCCAGAAAATGCCTCAAAGACATGCCCAGAGGTTTATTTCTATGGTGACTGTAAATCCCATCAGGTTGGCGATATCAACCATCCCAACAACTAGAGATCTCTTAATGACCAGAGTTCGTGATGGAGTTAAGACCTGGGTCCTTCTAGATAAAACCAGCTGCCCCCATCCCCAGGTTTTCCCAGCTGCTGCCACCTTCCTTTAGCAGAGACACTGAGAATTCCCATGTCTTTTCCTAAATGTCTCCAGTAACCACATCAGTTATTCATTGAGCACAGTATGCAGAGTGGTCCCAGATACATGTGTGCACTCTACAGTAGACTGTAACACGAAATTGGAGAGAGTATGTCAACTGACAAAGGAGGAGAGCTGGGGATCTGCCCCATCCGACCCTCTGTTCTCGAATAGAACAGTTTGGTAGGCTCCTAAATGACTTCCCTGCTTCCACATTTCTTTAGCCTCCCTCCTGCACTGAACCACGGGTTCAACGAACTGCTACTTAGTGCTCTGAAACATTTAAGTAGCAATAGCCTGTTTAAAGAGGTTTCTGCCTGTAGGGTGATGGCTCTACTCTCAGCTCCCTACCCAAAGCCCACTTAAAAAATGACTTATTTGTGTTGGAGAGATGGCTCGGTGGTTAAGAGCACTTGCTACTCTGTAGGAGGACTTGTGTTCGGATCCCAACTCTCACATCAGGTGGTTCACACTAGCCTGTAACTCTAGTTTCTGAGGGCAGCTGCACTCATGTGCACATATTCACACACACACACACACACACACACACACACACACATAATTAAAAATAATAAACATAAAATATTAAAAAATAGTTTATTTTTATTTTGTGTATATGAGTGTTGCTTGGATGTAGTGTGGGGGGGGGGGGGGGGGGGGTACTCTTAGAGGCCCAAAGTTGTAAGCTGCTGTGGGAGTTTGGGGAAGGCAACCCCAGTCCTCTGCGGTAGTGGCAAGCACTCATGAGGCCTGAGCTGAGCTAGCTCTCCAGTCTCTCCAGGTCCTCTGTTTGTCCTGAACTTTGTCAAACTGTATCAGGCACCGGGGAGTGCCAAATGTGGCTCCTCCCCCATAAGCATTGTCTTTGGATACATTGTAACTCTTCACCTCTACCCTCTCGTCTACCTGGCTTCTCTGAGGTGCCAATCAACCTCCTGTGACACAGCTGGCCCTCAGTTTGGAGCAGAATTAACTTCACTGTCTCTCGCACCTCTTTTTACTTTCTGTTTGTTTTTCAAGACAGGCTTTCTCTGTGTTGCCTTGGCTGTCCTAGAACTGTAGCCCAGGCTGGCCTCCAACTCGGAGATCCATCCATCAGCCTCTGCCTCTGCGAGCTGGGATTAAAGGTGTGCGCCACCGCCCAGCTGCCTCCTTTTACTTTTAAAAAGTGTCCACACTGCACTTCCGTAAGTCATTAGGTATCTTTGAAGACAGGAGTGGTCTTACCTCTGTCTTTAACACAGTGAGACATTGGCAATTCGTTTCTAAGTACGCCTTGAGTTAGGACTGGGGGGGTTACATGAAGCTCCTACCTTCTGTCACTTTTCAGTGCATCCGTCCTGCCTGTGATTGACTCATACTGACATATCAAAGTTTATTGGATGCTGTTTCTTCATCCAATTACATTGGCACGGAATGTAGCTGAGGGTCAGGGGACGAGAGTGTTGGCAGAGTAGAAAGGTGAAGCGAATACTAATTGAGGTGAAGTTTCTTCTAATTATATTTATTACATTTACGTCTCGTGTGGAGGGGGGTGTTTGGGGAGGGGCACATGTATGCCACAACACTTATAAGTTGGCTGTCCCCTTCTACTATGTGGGTTCCGGGGATCAAACTCAGGTCACCAGGCTTGACAGCAAGTGCCTCCCCCCCCCCCCCCAGCCATCTGGCAGGCCCCTGAAGTGAAAAGCTTGATTCCGGCGAGCATTATTCACAGACGTTAAAATCTCTGGGCAAAGGTTGCTAAGAAACAGAGTAGTGACGTAGTTTTGTGTAACTGCTGCACAGACTTTCTTTATTACCTCTCCAGTGAAGAAATTATCCCCAGTGCTGAATCCTGAGAGGGTGCCCAAGAGTTACCACACCACCTCTCCTTACGTAATGGTTCGTCTGAATCTGAACAGGGAAGTAGTCCTCTATATTTGGGGATGTTAGTCAGAAAAACCGGCTGAGACTCTCAACATCATAATAGACTTTTGGAAAGCCAGGAAGAAGATTCTATGAAGATAGACTAGGGAGGCATGACAACCCAATACAGTAAAACTTGGGTGACTTCAGATTTCTGGGGTGGGAGTGTTTATTAAAGTGCACCTTAGGTCTAGTTGGGAGATATAATTATATATTAGATGAGGTTTTTTTTTTATGTCAGTGTTGAATTCTTAGGGTAGGATGATTATCTTGTGGCTATAAAAGATATCCTAAGGGTGTTTTGTTTTGTTTATTCCACCCATAAATAACTAAAAACATTTCATTGCTTCCTAATGCGTCACCAAAAGCCAAAGTCAGGAAAATCATGCATGTTAAAGGAGTAGGTGCTGATTTCTGGGTTAGAGGGGAAGATGTGGAAATGAGATGGGGTGTTTAATAAATATGTACCGGTGAGCATTTATCTGTCATACCAGTTTAGCTTCTCCTTAAGATTAACAGTGTTTTCAATCAAAAGTTGACGAACGGAAGGCACTCTTCTCAGGGGTTGCTCTGCGGCCTGAGGCACCCTCTCCCTGGTCCTTGCTTGTCTCCGGGTTCCACTCCGTCTCCTGGTCTCTAGCCACTTGAACAGCATATATCCGTTTCCCTGTTCTCCATGCCTGCCGCAGTTTAGCAGCTGGAAATCTTAAAGACCGGCCGTTACAAGTTTGTGGATAACCATTTTTGTCCGTTGCCGTTTTTTGTTTCGTTTCGTGGCTTGTGAAGCTCTGTAGCCCAGGCTAGCCTCAAGCTCAGAGGTTCAGCTGCCTCTCCCTCCCTCCCAGGGCTCTCATGCCCAGCCCCATTGTCATCTTGTTCCTTATAGTTAATGTCTTATCTTCAGCCTCAGAAACAATGTCGAGTGTATCCTTGGCATTGAAAAGCTGGCACTGATTGAGAAATGGGCCATCTGCAGTAACGAACCTTCCTGAAGCAGGATGGACTGAAGTTGAAGCTGTGTAGACCCCCACCCCCACCCCACCCCTGAACTTCTAGCCTGTTCTGCTTCTGAGTGTGAACCTGAATGTTGGAAAGAATCATTTTGAAGATGGTAATTTGGCTGGGTCTTTTGATCACTTTCCACAAGCCTGAGATTCCCTATTCTTCAGATAGGTGAAGATGGTGATCCCAAAGCCTTCCTAATAGAGATTTCCTGGACAGAGACGTATCCCCAGACGCCGCCGGTCATATCCATGAACGCCTTTTTTAACAACACCATGTGAGTACCTGTGTTCTCACTGCTTTCTCGTCCCTTCTGGGGGACCTGCTCTTGACAATGTGGTTCCTCTGCCTTGTAGCTCCTCGGCTGTAAAGCAGAGTATCTTAGCCAAACTACAGGAAGCCGTAGAGGTGAACCTCGGCACCGCCATGACCTACACACTGTTCGAGTACGCCAAGGACAATAAGGAGCAGTTCATGGAGAACCACCATCCCGGGAGTTCTACACCAGTGAGTGTGCGGTTGGTTCTGCCAGGTGGTTTGGTCTGGGCATGGTAATTAATTTTTGCCACTTGGTTTTTTTTTTAAAAAAGACTTTGCGCTAGATTTAAATAGAGGATTGCATTTGAGTTAAGTGAGAACAACGAATCTTAGATTCCCTCTGTTTAACGGAGAAAATGAACTTATGTTCTGTCAGACCCCCTTCTCGGGGTCCCCGTTCAACTGCCCCCACAATGTGGTGTCCTTGAAAACGAGCCTGTGCGAGGCAAGGCGGGTGGCGCGTGAGGACACCTGACTGAACAGTGAATGACACAGTAGCACCCCCCATTTTCCAAACTGAGAGACCCACCACTCCCTTCCACGTGTAGCTGGGTTTGGTCTAACCCAGTAGGCTTTAAGGCGAGTCTAAGATGTCTTTCTTCTTGTAGACACCCATAGCCAAGATCATCTCGGTTGAAACTCCCAGCCCAGCCCCATCAAGTAAGAAAAAAGATAAGAAAGAACAACTTTCCAAAGCTCAGAAACGCAAGATGGCGGACAAAACAGGTTTGCATCCTTGTTCTTTGTCTTTCCTTACACACAGGGAGTGGGTTCATTTTACTGTCATGGGGTGCTTGTTATGTTTAGGCTTACAGGATTAATTCTTCGGTCTATTCGTGGGACATTTGAATCAGAGACCTATTGGTTTAAAAAAAAAATACCATATTTATTGCTACTTCATTCTGAGATCATCATCTGTAATAAAAAAAAAAAAAAAAATGAGTCACAAAGTAATTATAAACATTCCCACTGAGGAACATTAGAAAAATGGTCAAAACACGTGTCCTGCCTGAACACTGTAACGTCATGTGGGGTTTTATTTACCTGTGTGACAGGTGTGTGCTTTTCAAAGCTGTGTGGAATAAAGTTTCCGCTTGCAGTCAGATGCCTCATTCCCATTTTAGCACAGTGATTTGGTGGTTTTTTGCCCGCGGTTAACTTAACTATAGCATAAGATTTCAGAAGAGAATTCCCATGTGTCTGGTAACAGACTCCTTAGGAAAGGATTGTAAACTCCGTTCAGTAATGTTTTGGGCATCAGAGTTTTCCCAGTTAAGGAAAAGGACAAAGGAGAACATTGCTGTATGTACACACACATTTACATAAAGGGAAGCGGGGTGCGTGTATGCGTTCTCATGGAGGCCCAAAGGAGTTATTGGGTCCCCTAGACTGGAACTGCAGGCAGCGGCCTCTCATCCTGGAGAGTAACAAGTGCTCTTAAGTGCCAAGTCGTGGCTTCAGACCCTGCCCTTTCTTTTAGGAGGAGTTAATGGGTTTATTTTTGTTTCCTGTCTGTCCCTGGTAGAATACAAAGAAGCCGACACTGTGTTGCTCCTCATAAACAGTATTTGAAAACTGTAACTGTTTTTAGTATAAAAGTCTCCCCATTATTCACCTCATGTTGGGCGGCAGTAAAGCATAAATAGCTGAAGTAAACATTTTAGCCATTGTTGTCCGGTGGTGGTGGCGGCGGGCGCAGGCGCACACCTGTAATCCCAGCACTCGGGAGGCAGAGGCAGGTGGATCTCTGTGAGTTCGAGGTCAGCCTGGTCTACAAAGCGAGTTCCAGGACAGCCTCCAAAGCTACAGAGAAACCCTGTCTCGAAAAAATAACAACAACAACAAAAAAAAAATTTAGCCATTGCAGTCTGTTTTCTAGAATTTTGGTTCCTGTCTTTTGGGATATTTTAGCATCTGTCAGGTGGTCAGGTTTGGCAGCATGTGTCTTTACATTTTGTAAACTATACATTTTTATCTGAGTCCTCATGAGCTTAGTCCCAAGCATTCAGTGGAGCAGTGGTTCTCAGCCTTCCTAATGGTGTGACCTTTTTTTTTTTTTTCCGAGACAGGGTTACAGGGTTTCTCTGTGTAGTTTTAGAGCCTGTCCTAGATCTTGCTCTGTAGCCCAGGCTGGCCTCGAACTCACAGAGATCCGCCTGGCTCTGCCTCCCGAGTGCTGGGCCCGGCA
The DNA here is from genome assembly GCF_903995425.1 of Onychomys torridus. Classification (NCBI taxonomy): domain Eukaryota; kingdom Metazoa; phylum Chordata; class Mammalia; order Rodentia; family Cricetidae; genus Onychomys; species Onychomys torridus. Next base: position 40,913,476 of record NC_050459.1, read on the forward strand.
CGCTCCGACCTTTTAATGCAGTTCTTCATTTCGTGGTATCCTTCAAACATAAAATTATTTTGTCATGACCTACAGGTTGAGAACCACAGCATTAGCTCGAAGCTCCTTTTGAAAAATAATGTTTTATCAGAGCGTGACCAGGTCGTACGTACTTACGTTAACTTGCATCCCTCTCAACCCTAAAGCCACACATTGGTCAGTGCCCTCTCGCCTGTTTGGAGCCAAGCGCCCTGGTGTGATTCCTGACACAGTGAGCTAGCACCACTTCTTACTCAAATAAGCATTGGCCTCACAGGAAGTAGGACTCCACACCTGCATGAGTGTGCCGATCACACCCTTCATTTTTCCTTGGTAGCAGGTTTTGTCTTGAGAGGATGTGGGGTACATGTAGAAGTGGGTTGTGTCCAATATTCTGCAAGTATCTCCAGGATGGTGCTTTACAGCCACCAAGAACATGAGAAACTTTTTTCCACCTCAGTAGTATGTGATACACATCTATTTGTTGTATGCAGTAGTATAAAAAATACTGTTTGCTAGGATAGCGGTTCATTTACAACTAGCTGGTCAGTCTTACTAAAGATACTGATTTTGTCCTCCAGATCACAAAGGGGAGCTTCCTCGAGGCTGGAACTGGGTTGATGTCGTGAAGGTACAGCATACTTACATTCAAGTCTTCAAAGTTGTTACATTATTGCCATCCAATAATGAAATGTATATTTTCTGTTTTCCTTCCTGCCACCTTGGGGATTTCCCGGATGTCTTGTTTCCGCTTTTGGATTCAGCATGTAAGTATTCTTGAAGCCTTCACGTTCTCTGCAACCTCAGGGTTAGATGCTCTTAGTGGTAACTCTCCTCCCTCTGCTGGGATGCTCCCCACAGTCAGCTCCACTGAAGAACAGATCTGTGCAAATGATCTTGTGTTGAGCTAGATCATACAGAGAGCTGCACAAATGGAAACCAGCACCATGCTAAGTCTTTCTTTAGAAAACATAGTTACTGAGGGACTGGAGAGATGGTTCAGTCAGGAAAGTGCCTACTGTACAAGCATGTGGCTCTGAGTTCAAATCTCCAGCACCCACATAAAAAGCTGAGTTCAGTGGCATGCATTTGGGGGGTCAGAAACAGGCAAATCCAGGACTCATTGCCCAGCAAGCCTAGCTAAATTAGTGAGCTCTAAGTTTTTTCAGAGGCCATGTCTCAAAAAATAATGTGTCAATCAAGAAAGGCAAGGCATCTAGCATCCATGTACACACACTCACACAACATCTTCAAACATCGCATATGTACTCACCTAAAGAAAGTGGTGCGGTAGTTGGATTATAGGCTTATTGTTAGTTTTATATGAATAAACATTAGTTTTAATCCTAAATGCAACTACAGCCTGTGTTATAAACAGTAAGCCCTTAATATCTCCAATTATCTAACAAGACCCATGTGTTTGGGAACTGTTACCCTTCATAGCTTCCCACATGATTTTTCAAGATCATTTCATTTCATTTTTTTTTTTTTTTTTATTTTGTGTGTGCACACAAATGCTACAACATGGATGTGGAGGTCAGAGAACAGCTCGGAGGAGTTAGTTCTCTCCTTCCACCATGTAGATCTGGGAGATTGAACTCAGATTGTCAGGCTTAGCTTCCTACACCTTTACTGGTAAAACCATTTTCCTAGCCATTTATGAGTATGTACATTCGTGCATGCTTGTTGATACGTGTGCCGTGTGTAGGTGCCTATGAAGGCCACAAGAAGGTATCAGGCGCCCTGGAACTGGAGTTAGAGTTGTTTGTAGACTGCACAGTGTGGGTCCTAGGAACTGAACAGCGGTCTTCCACTAGAGCAGCAAGTGCACTTCAACACTGAGCATCTCTGCAGCCCTGGCTTCCACATGCTTGGTTATCAGGGACAGAATGGCATTGGTGGTAACTGGGTGGTTATCTTCTGAAGGGTTTCTGTTGCTGTGAAGAGATACCATGACTATGGCAACTCTTATAAAGTATGTAACTGGGGTTGACTTACAGTTTTAGAGGTTTAGTCCATTATCATCATGGCAGAGCATGGCCGCACGCAGGCAGACATGGTGCTGGAGAAGGAGCTGAGAGTTCTACCTCTTCTTCCTCAGGCAGCAGAAGGAGACTGAGCCACACCAGACATAACTTGAGCATAGGACACCTCAAAGCCCACCTCCACAGTGAGACACTTCCTCCAACAAAGCCACACCCACTCCAACAAGACCACACCTCTTAATAGTGCCCCTCTCTATGGGCCTATGGGGGCCATTTTCTCTTGAACCACCACAGTGGCTGTCCTAATCAGAATCATGTTTCTGTTGTTTGAGAATTAACCTGCTTCATTCCCAAATTTGTCAACTCTTTACAAAGATTATTATTAGGAAAAAAAACAGCAAATTCAAAATTAGTTAAATTATGATTTCATGCTTATAGTTTTAAGAATTTGTTATCTGTAAGGGATATTGTTTTATTATAGCAATTATTTTTTAATTATGAAAAGATTATTTATTCACATAAACACACAAGAACAAGCATGGCACACACATACACACTAAATGCACACATTAAAAAGAAATTTAGGGCTGGAGAGATGGCTCAGTGGTTAAGAGCACTGACAGCTCTCCCAGAGGTCCTGAGTTCAATTCCCAGCAACCACTTGGTGGCTCACAACCACTTGTAATGAGATCTGGTGCCCTCTTCTGGCCTGCAGGGACACATGCAGGCAGAATACTGTGTACATAATAAATAAATAAATCTTTTTAAGAAAAGAGCCAGGCGGTGGTGGCGCATGCCTTTAATCACAGCACTCAGGAGGCGGAGTCAGGTGGATCTCTGTGAGTTCGAGGCCAGCCTGGGCTACCAAGTGAGTCCCAGGAAAAAGGCGTGAAGCTACACAGATAAACCCTGTCTTTAAAAAAAAAAATTTAGAAAAGGATTTATCTTTTGGTCTGAGGATATCGGTCCCCACCACCACATGTATACGCACTACAGGTGAAGGCACTTACTTGCTATTATGCCTGATGAGCGGAGTTCAGTCCTCAGATCCCACACAATAGAGGAAAAGAACTAACTCATACAAGATGTCCTCTCACCTCCATAGACACAACTGGGCACATACAAGATGTCCTCTCACCTCCATAGACACAACTGGGCACATACAAGATGTCCTCTCACCTCCATAGACACAACTGGGCACACTCACAAACACTCATGCATGCGTGTGCACAAGCGCACACACACTCACTCACTCATACACACAATAAATGTGTAAGTTTTTTGAAAACTAGCAGTTTATTGTCTATCAGTGTCATGCCTTGTTATATTGACACATGCACAAAATGGTATGTGAGGAGTTAAGGCCTCAGCTAAGGACAACTGAGTCAAACTGCCAGCTTGGTGCTTTAGGACAAATTACTTAACCCCCGTATCTCAGTTCCCACACTGCTAATAAGATGTGATAGAAAATAAAGTTCATATTGAGTTAATATGTGTCCGTCAAAACCGTTAGAACCGCACTACTTACAGAAAAAGCTAGACATTGTGGTGATAGCATGATTCATCAGATAGTATTGGCAAAAACTAAGCCCGGGTGAAAAAAGCACCACTGATGATAGAAAACAAAAATAGAAGACTGTCCTTCATTTAACAAACTGTGCCTTCTCTGAATGCTCGCGTCTGATTTAGTCTTAGAAAGCGGCAAGAGCTGTCCCCCACTTAACCTTGTTCTGTTGAACCGGCTCTTTTGGTTGTTTTTAAACCTGTTGGAAGTAATACGGCCTAGAAGTAGAAAGTAGTCATGTGTCGAAACAGTTACAATTTAAAGTCCATGACTTGGGCTTTCTTTCCTGTTGTTGATTGATTGATTGATTGATTGATTGATTGATTCTGGGAGAAATGATGACTCGGCCACTGTCAACACTTGCACTTGTATCTTTTTTAACAGTTAAGCAAAACTGGCTCTAAAGATGATGACTAGCGCCCCCCTGCAGACGCAGCAAGAGCATCCTTTGAACAGCAGCCTGGATCAACATGTCTCCTTACTTTTTCTGGTACCGAGTGGCTTTTTACAAGACATGGTTCTTTTGTATGTGTCTTTAAACAATGTAAGTGGAAAGTCCATGAAGCGATTCGGTTGTGGTAAATTATTTTCACAATCTTGCCTTAATAAAAGGTGAAAGTGGAACCATTTAGCGTACTTTCTGAAGCTGTGGAGCATCATTGGCAGTGGATGGCTCTGAGGAATGAGTCCATGCTGACTTAACCATCTGATCCAAGCTTACAAACTGTCCGTTCAGTAGAGCCCAATACGGAGTCTCTGGTATTCCACAGCATGACCCATAGCAATAGGTGTCTCCCCTCGAGTCCCCATCCCTTCTGCTCAGGTGATGAAGAGGAAGCTGCGTCAGCAGTCTGAGCACCGGTGTTGAGCTTTCTCAGATTCCCCTGTAGTTCCTCGTCATTTGTCAGCACTGAATTACTTCTATTAGCTACATTTTTCTCGTGGTCTGAGTGAAGGTGTTGAGCAGGAGGGCTTTCGATTCTATAAATAATAAAAGACTGTCAGAAGAGAATTGAGGGGCTGGGAAAGAGCTCATGTGCAGGCATGAGGACCCAAGTTCAGGTCCCCAGTACCCACATACAAAGCCAGACATGCACCCGACCCCCAGAGCTGGGGAGGCGGAGCAGAGACAGGAGGATCTCTGGTGTTTGCTGGCCAGCCAGTTTGACTGCATCGCTGAGCTGGTTCAGAGAGAGATGCTGTCTCACATAAATACGCTAGAGAGCAATAGAGGAGGACACATAACAGATCTCTGGCCCCAACAGGAAAGCACACGTGTGTGTGCATCCATCTGCGCGCACACACACACACACCATACACCAAACAAAACAAAAACAACAAATTTGCCAAATACTTCGGAAAGCATCTGAATAAGTGCTAGCTCTTCTTTAAAATATTTCTCTTTGCTGCATATGCCAGGATGAGTATAAGATGCCTTAATATTTGATTTTTGTATTGTTGGAGACAGTGGTTTTAATAAATTCCTATTATCCGCTATTGTGATGGTTTGTTGGTAACTAAAGTCTTTCGCTGGATTCAGCATACAACAGATTTCAAATCCTGAGGGTGGTGCTTGACTTTGGGGGGTGGGGGTTGCTCTTTGGTGGGTCTTTTATTTGTTTGTTTTTATAGTGTCTTCAAATATCCGAATGTGTCTCCCAACCTCTGTATCTTTTTAATAATAGACACACAAATCTTTCACATGCTGAACTGTTGTTATACATGCTTGGTTTTTATTAGGAGAGGAGACTTGCTATAGTTTTCCCTGGAAACTTACTGCTCTGTGTATGTGAGTTATGGTGAGTGTGTGTGCGTCAACGTCGTTAGAATGCCAAGTTGTACCGTGTAGTGTAGACCAACAGTTAGCTTTTAAAGAAGTTACCTTAGCGTAAGAGCAGATTAAGAGGTAGGAATCCATGGATTTTCCAAGTTACCCTGGGCTTCAGTTAAATCGAATGAGCTGTAAAGTAAGTGTGCTTACACTGACAGAGTTTGCTCGTGTTTGAAAAGCTGACTCCCATGTTGTCCCTTGGAGTGATATCGAAATTGAAGACACCCAGACTGTGACATCTTTTCTTTTCAAGGTCTTTATGTGCAGTTTTTATCGTCATCTTGATTTGTTTGATTTTTTTTTTTTTTTTAAGAAACATCTTGTAATGGAAAAAAAGTGTTTGGTTCTGTTTTAAAGATTATTACCCTTGTCCAAGTTATTGTGGTTCTTAGATTGCAAAGAATAATGCTAGTTAAATGCCAATGAACTATTTTTACTTTTTCTATGACTTGTACAGATCTCTGGGGCGGATGGTGGTAATGGTGCCTCCTGTTACCTTATATGAACACCTCCATCAATCTTGCCATCATCCCATAATGCTCCCAGTATATTTTCTCAGTCTATTTACTCAAAAATTGTATGGAATGACCTGACCAATAAGCAATAAAGTCTGAATCATAGTGATTTTTTTTTCTGTACGTTTTGTTTCAAATCACTTCAAAAAGAATTGTTAACTTTATAAATCTACCTGCATTATAATCTTATGGAATGTGTTGTATACTCCTGCTGGGAACCATCCAAGTATCATATTCAAAGAAGAAATATTCCAAAAGAGCTCAGAAGAAAGTAAGGAATTCCCAAAATAAGTAGATGGGAATCTAAAAACAGCCTGTGCTTCCACAACTTCATGGTCTCTGAAGAAAAGAGGCCAAGTCCAGGGTCAGCCTAGCATTGGAAGTTACATTTAGACCTGTCTGTGTATGCTTAGTGGCTGAGACTCTTTTTCCAGCGAGGGCCCTGAGGAAGAACTCCCATAAAAAGTTACTCCATAGTTGAATTTCAGCCTGAACCTGCCAGCCGATGATGAAATGAAATGAAATGGAGGATGAAATGACCCCATGGGCTCCTAGGTTGGAACACTCGTTCCCCCAGCTGGTGGCGCTGTTTTGGAAGGTTGTGGAACCTCCTAAAAGGAAAACCCAACCTAGCTCTAGGCAGCTGGCGGGGTGACCCGTGGGTCCTGTGTGGGCAGGCTCCCTTACTCCACCCCAAGCTCTCTGCTTTACTGTCCACTGAAAGGAGCACGTGGGACCTCACGCTGTCACACTGGGCCTTTTCCACGAGACCACCCCCTGAATCAAGAACAAGAATATATTCTAATTAGCTAGATACTGATGGGTCACCCTTTAGTCCCAGCGCTTGGGAGGCAGACGCAGCCAGATCTCTGGGAGTCTGAGGCAGCCTGGGCTAAAAAGGGAGTTCCAGGACAGCTAGGGTGCTTACACAGAGAAACCCTGTCTCAAAAAACCAAAAAGAAAAATAAAAGCCAAATATATTCTTAAGTTACTTTTTCCAGGTGTTTGTCATTGTGATATCAAGGTAACTAAGGCTGATATGAATTAATGTGCGGGGACTGGAGGGTGTCCTGCACATGCAGGGGAAACATGCCGGATGGACGCGCCATGCGGGCAGGGCCATAATTCACAACCCAGATGCTGCATCCACATGGAGAGTTTATTATAACAGAGAGATGAAGAGCCAGATAGGAAAGAGAGAGACAGAAGAAGAGGAGAGAGGTCAAGGGTGAGTACATCATGGGAGGAAAAGCAGGAGAGAGAGAGAGGAAGGGACGGAGTTTTTCCTTAAAGAGAGGCTTTTAGGTCAGGATGCGAGGTGGCCCCAAGGATTTCAAGGGGGCAGTCAGAACATTAACAAAGGCAGTATGGAAAAAACAAAAATTCACAAAAACCTCAAGCCATGATTTTAATTTAAGATGGTACCAGGACTCAGCAGGCAAGCTGCCAAGCCTCACAACCTTTGTTCTAACTCTGGAACCCCGGTGGCAGAGCCAAGTGGATCTCTGTGAGTTCGAGACCAGCCTGGGCTACAGAGTGGGTTCCAGGAAAAGTGTAAAGCTACACAAGCCCTGTCTCGGAGGAAGAAAACAACAACTTTGGAACCTGAATGGTTGAAAGAGAGAATCTATTCCTTTGCCTCCACATGCTCTGTGGTGCCCCAAACCCCTACAAAACTAAGTAAAATACTTAGAAGTAAAAGTATTAAATGGTACTCAAATTAGGCAGATATGTAGGCGCCTGATAGACATGAACAGAAATTTAGAACAAGCACCTTCAACACAGACCTCCAGAGAGATCTGAGTAGCATACGGAATGTCCGCTCATCCTCAGGAGTCTCCAGCAGGCTAGGCTCACAGAAGCACCATCCCGTGAGAACTTGCCGAGAAAAAAATTTGAGAGGATTAAGAGCCACCAGGACACACTGACTTTGCCCACATTCTTAAGTATTTTAAAGAAGGGAACTGCATAAATTCCAAGAAACAGCAGCAAGCCGGAGAGTCATACAGAGCTTGTCAGTGAAAAACAGTCATTGAAATTAAAGTGCAGGGGATGAGAAGTCAATGTGGATAAAAACCCTGCTGAGTGAAACTAATGCTAAACCTCTAATTAAGGGTTTTTTCCCTTTCCAATTTCAGCCTTAAAACTTCATTCATCCCGTATCATTTCTTCACAGACCACAATAGTTTAGATTAACTGGGTAAATCTAGCCCCAAGCTCTGCTATGGCTTGATTAGATGCCCAAACCTAGGCTTTATTTCTAAAGATAAGTATGCAAGGATTTGGCCAGTGTTTCCAAAGGACTGAGAGGTAATCAGAATAACAATAAACTTAAACTGGGCATGGTGGTTCACGCCTTGGAGCGCTAGAATTTGAGAGATGAAGGCAGCAAGCAGGAGCCTGGAGAGCCTGAGGCCAGCCTGGGCTACAGAGAGCCTGTCCAAAAAAGAAGCTGAAAACTCCTGCCATTGGCTGAGATTATTTTGTTTTTGCCATAAAATTTCCATAAAGTAAAAACAAGTATGATAGCGCGGGAAAGCTACGTTTCAGAATTCAGTGTTTCCTGTTACACCACAAAATGTTTTCTAAACTGCAATTTATGATCCATTCGGGTCTTTGCTAGCATTTTTTTTTTAACAGAATGTAAGACTAGAACTGAGCAAAAAATACCTTCATGCCCTCTACCGTTTATGGGTGTTTTCTTCCTTGTGAAAGCTTGTTTGGGTTTCTGTGCTGGAGGGGCCGCTGAGTCATGATATCTAAATTATTAGGGAAGCAGAATTATAAATAAGAATCTGAAAGCCACTGATCATAAAGGCCCAAAGACGGAATTTTTTCAAGCGTAATGTGTCTGCAAAGCACTGAGGACTTTTATCACTCCTAAGGACTAAGGAAGGAAAGCCACAAACACCCACCAGAAGAGGAACTGTTAAAAGAGTGGGATTGTGAATGGATTTGTAAACATGAAGATCCTTATGTGAGGGTTTTTGCTGATGGGAGGAGTCGGAGAGGACATTTCGGGCAAAGGCAGATAAGTACTTTTAATTGTTCTTGTCTCTTGCTGAATGAGTATCCCAAAGAGTACCATTTCCACTTGCTAAGCTTCCTGTGTGGGGCTAGTTTGTAAGATAGTTTGTTTTAATGGACCCAAGGAGGAGAAGGAGCAGACAGGAAACAGCCCACCCTGCCTGTTTTTCCGCTGTGACTCCAGGTCTCTCGGAGTAGGAAGAGATCCCCCAGACTTTCTTGCAGCTCTTGCTTGCTAGGTAGGCCTGCTGAGGCTCTGTCCTTGACTTCTGAACAGCACTTTCTAGGCTGTTCTCCTTCCTTTAGTAAAAGAAAATGTTATCTTAGAGAAGTAGGAAAATACCCATGAGATAGAGAAATACAGATTAAAAACTTCAAAAAAATTGGGGGGAGGGCGTTGGAAATTGAGCCTTGGGGTTCAGGCAGTTGCCCTGCCATAGAGCTGCATCCACAGCACCTAGTTCCGGGGCTCTGTCACCCTCTTCTGGGTTCCATGGGCACCTGCATGCATGTGGGACATACATACTCAGGCACCACATTTAAGAATGATAAGCGCCACTGGTTACTGGTGCTGGTTACCACGTCACGACAAGACCCAGTATCAGTATCAGAGCTTGATTAGGAGGAAGAGGGGACAGGGGGTGGGACTAGAGAACCAGGCCTGGGGAAGGAGCACGTGCAGAGAGAGAGAGAAAGATGTTGAGGGGAAGAGAGAACAGAACAGAGAGAGGCTGGGGTCTGAGTCACAGCTCTTTACGGCAGAGGTGGGCTTACAGAGCTATGCCACACATGTGCAGATTGTGTGACCATGCCACGTATATAATCACCAGTGCACACTGGTGATGTAAGACGAAAGACCCCTTGTCAAGCTCCTGAACTGCGCATGTGCAATCATGCATCTGGAGCGCAGCAGAATCCCAATACCAGACACAATGAAAAATAAATCTTCTTCTAAAAATTAAGCTTGAAAGTTTTAATATTTTTCTACAGTACACAAAGACATACAAAGAAAGATCTTCAAGGCCGGGAGATGGTTCAGCCATTAAGACTGCTTGCTGCTCTTACAGAGGACCCAAGTTCAGTACCCAACACCCCATCAGACAGTTCACAACCACCTGTATCCAGTTCCAAGGGATCTTAGACACTCATTGGGTCTGCATGTGTACCTGCACCCACATCAGGGGCACATAAATAAATATTTTTTTAAGAAGAAGGATCTTCATTGATGATAGTGTGAGAACTTGAGTTACATTTTAAGTTTTAATTACTATGCCTAAGACATCCTTGAAACAAAAATGCCTCTGATCTACAAGCCCAATAGCTGGAGGCTATTTTTTATAGGAGATAACAAGCCACGTGTTTTCACTTCGCTAAACAAGTTTGTTTGACCCATCTGCACCGGATGTGCATGATTGCACGTGGGTGGGAGGCTCACAGGCAGAAAATACATCAGGATGTACGCTTGATTCTGACTGGCTGTAGGCTAGAGGTACATCAGGGATGTATGCTTGCCCCTGATTGGACCTGATGGGAAATGCAATGAATTATGGGTTTTCCTTTTTAAGCCGCTGCAAACTGATTCTGGGCTATTTCCAGGGAACCTGGGTATGGACCTTGTTTAATTAAAGCTTGCTTCAAAATTGGCTTTAAAGTGTGGTAGTGGTCTTATTCTTGAACAGTGGGATTAACAGTAGGTGTGAAATTGCAGGAGACTGAGCCTTCCCGCTTACAGACTGAAGATGTTTCTCTTGGGCTTGCCCATGCTTCATTCTCCTTCTTATACTGCAGGGTGAAACTGGAGGACCTATGATTGATTGTTTTGCAGAGGACCAAAGGCATTCTGGTTGCCTGTGGCCAGATCCCTGTTGCCTGGGGAGAGTCCTTCAGTGAACACAGTTGGCCCCATATTCTCCGACTGTCTTGTGTTCTCAGAATCCTACTTCTCTCCATTTCTACCAGTACAATGACTTTTAAAGTATGAAAATGGAAGCAACTAAAAACTGCCAAAACGGTTTCTTTTGTTATTCTTTTTTCTGAAAATCTATAGTGCGTCGGTTTTCCATTTTACTTGACAAATGCCTTCCAGGGTTGGCTCAAAAATTTAAAGTTTACAGTGTTCTGCCTGCATGTATTCCTGTAAGCCAGAAGAGGGCACCAGATCTCATTGCAGATGGTTGTGAGCCACCATGTGGTTTCTGGGAATTGAACTCAGGACCTCTGGAAGAGCAGAGGTGCATGCTTTCAAACCCAGCACTTGGGGAGGCAGAGGCAGGTGGATGGATCTCTGAGTTCGAGGCCAGCCTGGTCTACAGAACAAGATACAGGACAGGCTCCAAACTTGTTCAATTGTCCCTCAGTGTCCGGATTTTTCTGTGTCCCCTCCTATGTGATGATCTTGTAAGCATATACAACCACCAGCCACAGATACATGTTTTAAGGACTTATTCTTATTTTCTGTGTATGAATGTTTTTCCTGTGTATATGTTTGTACATCATGTGCATGCCTGATGTCATTGAAGGCCAAAAGAAGATGTCAGATCTCCTGGAACCGGAGTTACAGGTGGTTGTGAGCATCGTGTGGGAACTGGGAATCAAACCTGAGCACATTGGTAGCTTATCCAGTATTTATCCAGCTCCCAAATAAATACACAGAGACTTATTATTATTATTGAATGCTCACCCTTAGCTTGGCTTGTTTCTAGCCAGTTTTTCTTTACTTAAGTGATCCCATCTACCTTTTTCTTCTCAGCTTTTACCTTTATCTATTCTATATGTCTTTCTTCTTACTCCTTTGCTGGCTGGGTGGCTGTTCCCTGGCATCCTCCACTCCTCTTCCTTTTCTTGCTCCTCCTTCTTTTCTCTTATTTATTCTCTCCACCCTTCAGCTCCACCTATTTCTCTTTCTTGCCTAGCTATTGACTCTTCAGCTTTTTTTTTTTTTTTAAGCTGAGGATCAAACCCAGGGCCTTGCTCTTGCTAGGCAAACACTCTACCACTGAGCTAAATCCCCAACCCAACTCTTCAGCTCTTTATTAGACTAGTCAGGTGTTTTAGGCAGACAAAGTAACACAGCTTCACAGAATTAAACAAATGCAACATAAAAGAATGCAACACATCTTTGCATCATTAAACAAATGTTCCACAGCATAAACGAATGTAACATATCTTCAACTAATATTCCACAGCAGAAGAGAAACCAGTTTTATTTATTTATTTATTTCTCTTTCTCCCTCCCTTCTTCCCTTTTTCCTTCCTTCCTTCCTTCCTCTTCCTTCTTTCCTTCCTTCCTCTTCCTTCCTTCCTCTTCCTTCTTTCCTTCCTTCTTTCCTTCCTTCCTTCCTTCCTTCTTTCCTTCCTTCCTTCCTTCTTTCCTTCCTTCCTTCCTTCCTTCCTTCCTTCCTTCCTTCCTTCCTTTTTTGTTGTTTTGGGGTTCTGTTGTTGTTTTTGAGACAAGGCTTCATCATGTCATTCTGGCTGTCCTATAGAGACCGGACTGGTGGTGTGGGATATTTGTTTGCACTGACACTCCAGACTCCCAATAAAGTTAAACCTTGAATCAGAGGGTAGAGTCAGCAATCAGCTGGCCAGAATTAGCCATAGATATGTTGAAGGATGAAGGGAGTCCAATAGAGAGGTACAAGAAGAGATAAGGAGGGGCTTGGAGAGGTCTCACAGGTTTTTCAATCTGGGAAACGTGGAGAGTAGGGTTAACCAGTCATTCCCCTGCTGTTCTTTGGATTTATCAGGTTTTTATCTCTATTTCTGACTTCCCGAGTTTTTATTAATACTAGAACAATTAAGAAAAACACATTATCTGGTACCCCATGTTGGTGCCAAATGTAGTCAGACTTTTCTTTGGACCACTAGCTCTCAAATAGCAACATAGAGACTTATTATTAGTTATGCAAGCTTGCCCTTAGCTTTGGTTTTTTCCCAGCCAGTTCTTATAACTTAAATTAACCCATTTTTATTAATCTACGTTCTTTCACATGGCTCAGTTACCTCTTCCCTGTACCGAATGTCCCACTTCTTCAGTGTCTCACTGGCATCTCCCCCGTGCCTAGATTCATCCCCCCCCTTCCTCTCTTTCTTTCTGGAAGTCACACCTGTTCTCTCCTGCCGAGCTATTGGCCATTCAGTTCTTTGTTAAACCAATCACAATGATACATCTTCACACAGTATAAACAAATATTTCTCAACAAGCTGGCCTCAAACGCACAGAGACCCACCTCCTTTTGCCTCCTGAGTGCTGGCATTAAAGGCATGTGCCAGTACACCTGGTGAGAAACCAATTTCTTAAGGGAAACCAAGCACCAGACCAACTACAAAAAGTCTTAAAACAACTGGACAACTGCTTAGTGAACATATTTCAAGCAGCACAAAATTAAATAAGACTAATTGTGGTGATATTTTATTTGTGCTGAAATGTGGTGATATTTTATTTGTATGTTAGTAAATAAAGTTTGCCTGGAGATCACAGGAAATAACAAGTCATTTTAAGTAAACACAAAAGTCAGGCAGGGGTAGCACACACCCTTAATCCGATCCCTTGGCAGGCAGGTTCTGTGTGTGTTCAAGGCCATACTAGGGAACAGAGCCAAGCATGGTGATATACACCTCTAATCTTAGTACCAACTATAGAGACCTGGAGGTCTGTACAGACAGGCAGTGACAAGGAAGTGATGTGGCTGGGCTAAGAGCCAATGACAGGGCAGAAGAGCAAGGCAATAAAGGTGCAGGTAGATAGGAAGTAGCTCACTCTGGAAGCTGTGGCGTGGTGAGGTAAGGTTGGCTGGTGGCTGCTCCTATTTCCCTGATCTCTAAGGCTTTCACCCCATATATGGCTCGATGTATTTTATTTAAAAAGACCACTTAGAAATTCATCTACAATTAATTACTGAAAAAGTAAATAAATGAGCAAAATAAAAATTGAAAGCCAGGTGTGGTGGTGCCTGTCTGTATTCCTAACAGCCACACACAAGCCTTTATATACAAAGCTGTGGTCTGACTGATCCCATGGGACTTGGAGTTGGAGACACTGGTTCTGTCACACTGAGCTGCTAAACTGTCTTGCTCTGGTCCAATGTGCCTCCTTCAGCAACTGTGGCACTATGACACATCCATTTATTTGCGTGCCTAGCCATCTGGAATCGGGTTACTTCTTACCTTCCTCTATGAGGTTGGAGTTCTTCCTATGAAGGGAATAAATAGCATCCCAAACTATAGGTTGTTAGGAAGAAAAAAAAAGCCAAGAGCCTGCCATAACGATGGAGCAGGCTTAAGTAATAGACTGGTTTTTAAGCAGCAAGCTGGGGAAGTAGCTCAGTTGGCAGAGCACCTGCCCAGCAGCATCAAAGCCCTGGGTTTGACCCAGCACGGCATAAACCACAATGGCGATGTGTACCTATGATCCCAGCACTGGGGAGGCAGAGACAGGAGGACTGAGGGTTTCTGCTAACCATGCAACAAGATCAAGTCCAGCCTGGGATATGTGAAACCCTGTCCCAAGCAAACAAACACCAGGCGTAGGAGGTTTATCTCAGTGATGGAGTTCATACCCAGCATGCTCTCAAACCTAAGAGTAATCCTTCATCCCATAGAGAGACGGAGAGACAGAGACAGAGAGAGAAAGAGATGAGAGAGACAGAGAGACAGACAGACAGAGAGAAAGAGAGAGAAATAAAATATGATAGTTTTATCATCTTTATTCTTTAATTCAAATGCCCTAACATATCAATATCAGGGATTGCCTAGTTTATAAAACCTTGCCTCTCATACTATGTAGATACCTAAAATGAGAATCTGTCTTCCCAACCTATGTGTGCTTCCAAACTGGCTCACAACCCATTCATTATAGAAGCAATTGGATGGGCTTTTAGCAGCCTCTTTTTAAAGTGAACAAAAGAGATTGAATGTCATATATATTTTAAGACTAGATTATGTTTTATGAGACATTTTCCACTCATGCCAGAATGGATGGCTCTGAACGTACTCCGTTCTGATGTAAAAGCCGGGAGTTCCATGACAAACAAATCAAAACCCATTTTCCTCAGCCCTCCGTTGCTACTGGTCTTGAAGGTGTGTGACGGTGTGAGTAGACTCAGATGCTGTGACCTTGTGTGTGACCCCAGCGGTGCTAAGATGGGACTGAAAGGGGCAGAATCAGTAAGAATGAGTTCCAACAAATTAGCCAGCCAGCATCCTGAGAGCCCTACGCCACTCCCCACCCCCAGCCAAGAGATGTAGAAGGTTGGAAGTCCCAAGAGGGTCCAGGCCGATATTAAAGCAAACAAACAAACAACAACAAAAAAAAAATCCACAGCTTTTCTTGTCGGCAAATGGATTCTGCATAATTGTATTTTCAATACAGAGCAAAATTAGGCACCCCATGGAAGCACTCCGGAGGTTCCTTTCCTACGCTGCGGAACTGGTTGTACAATGCTCCCCACCTGAGTCATTCTGAGCACGTCATGCTTTACGGCAGGACACCCACTTTACTACTGTGTTGAGTCGGTGATTAAAAACAAAAATAGACTCAGCCATTTCACCCACGGTGTGATGCTTTCATCTGAGCGCGAGAGAAGCGTCATTTAGAAGCCGTTGATTATCGCTTCAAATATCATCTTTCTAAGTGGTACCCCCCTGTTGGGTGATTTTCCGTCTCCAGGCACAGTGGCGCTTTTCTTATTGCTGCAAGAACTGCTGAGGTCCTGAAAGACCTGTCAGCAATCTCCACTTAGACAGCGGGGGCCCAGATCTGACTGAAAAATAAACATGTGAATGTATGTTCAGATCTAGCTGTCCCGGTTAGTTGTTCTCAGCTAGACGCGAACTAAGAGTCCCCTGGGAAGAGGAGCCTCAGTGGAGGAATTGCCACCATCAGACTGGCCTGTGAGCGGAGCCACCCCTTGGCAGGTTGTCCTGGGAGGAAGAGGAAGCACGCTGAGCGAGCCAGAAGGCAGCCTTCCTCCATGGTTCTGCTTCCGTTCCTGGCTCCGGGTTCCTGCCGCCTGCTCCTCCCCTGGCTTCCCTCTGTGATGGACTATGGTTTGTGTACACCGTAACAAACTCTTTCCTCCGCAAGTTGGTTTTGGTCAATGTTCTGTCACAGCAACAAACGAAGACATCCTTTCTCCTCGGCTACTGGGAGTAGGTAGTTTTTCTGGCTGTTTTCTTAACTCACCGCCACTGCTGGGAACTATGCTTTGGTTTGGTTTGAATGGTTATTGATAGGCTTCATCAAGGATTTAGAATGAGATCCGAAACAGGAAATCTATGGGTGGATGCTGGTGAGTGGAAACCTAGACTACAACCATGCATTTATTTAAAACCGCAAACGTTGGGAACTGCACTTTCCACCGCTGATGTCTCTCTCCTGTCACACACACTCTCCGCCCCCAGACACTATCAGAAACCCTCAATTTCCTTCTCCATGGCCTCATCCTCTCTCAGCCCCTGTGGATCACAGCCATCACTTCAAAACCTCTTTGTCTATAAAAGCTCATCAATACCTCTGATTAAGTGCCACTCAGGGTGTGGAGGAAAATCGCTTGCTGAAAGTAATTAATTCATCTTTGTTCCACCCCAGCTCCCATCCGTCACCCCTGGTGCATCCACACCCACCGTCACCCCTGGTGCATTGTTGGGAGCACAGCACAAAGATCCTTGTAGCCACAGACCTCCAGAGAAACCGGGAATGTTAAGCACACAGGATTATCCTCTCAAAGGGATGGATGTAAAAACCTATTCATCCATCCAGAAAGCTGGGAATTGAAAGTGATTCAAAGCCTGGTCACTCTACGTTATCCGTCGGGCCAGGCCATATCAAGCTCCTACAACCTAATAATCTAATCATCTAGATGACCCTTAACAGCCTGGGGCTCCCCAAACTCCCACAACCAGGACCAGAGGTAGTTAATAGCCCAAATGATCTCTATGCTATCTGTGTGACGGAGACCAGGCCAGACCCTTAGACCCTTAAGCTAACACAGGTAGCCTATCTCTAGAACCCATCTTTGTGGAAGGAATGACGTGTGCCCTGAGCTGAGTTCTCATTCTTGCCTCTTCATGGTTCATGTCCCTACCTGCCTTGACCACCTCCAGGGTCCCCCTCAGTGCACCTTATGAAATGCCCACCCCTCTACTTGGGTTCTATGTCCCATACTCTCTAACATTCTTGCTAACTCCTGCAGCACACACACACACACACACACACACACACACACACACACACACACTGTTTCACCATCAGTTCCTGCCTCCTGGATGGTTCCTGTCAACACTAGTATGCTCTATCTAGTGTTTCCTTACAGACAACCCTGTCTTCCTCTTCCACCTAGCTCTGATGTGTGCTGGTCTCTCTGCTCACCTGACCAACAATGTCCCCGTTCATTGTTGATCATACTGTGCATCACTGAGGACAAACTGTCCTGCTGTGCACACTGAGTGGAACTCCATTTGCTTCCCACTTTCCAGTGGATCCCTTCACTCCCGTTGCCTCTGACTTGCCTTGGCTGGTGTGTCCTTCAAACACAACAAACTGAAGACATTGGCTCTAAACACCTGCCATTTTACTTCATATGTCACTAGCAAGCCCGTTCCTTCACTGAGTGCCGCCCTCTCTCCCCAGAGAGACTCATTAGCTCACCCAGTTGTGACCTGACCTGATAGAAGACTCTGCTGACTAGAATACTAGGATAGTGTCTTCTTAGCTTCTGGATAGCCACTGAAGGGCAAGCCCCCCAACACTCCCAAAATACTAACATCAGGTCTGGCACCCACAGAAGTAAGTGCTTTTTTGTTTTGTATCCTTTGGGGCATTCCTACAACTTGGCATCAGCAGTCAGAGCAGATGGCTTTGATTTTAGCAAATGTTTCTGCTGTCAGCTTATAGAAGCCCAGATAGCATCAGGCTACAGAGCAAGAGGGGGAAATGTAGGAAAGAAATAGTCAGAGGAGTCTTTGGGAATGCCAAGACAAGCACTCTCCTGCCTTGTCCTACCCTCAGCCTGAAGGGTCACCCATCTCCTGTGTTCCCTCGCTTCCTTCAAATTATGGCTCTCAGAAACCTTCTTCTCCCTTGATTTAAACACGAGCATGGTAAATACAGCATCCTGTTCCTCCTGTTACCCTAAAGACAAGAGAAATGTGACATTTCAAACAAATGGACGTCACCCTCCTGTGCTGTGATGTTTTGTCTGTCCCTTACCAGCCAACAGAATGCAGTGAAAGTCCACCACTTTCCAAGGTGCTTTTACCGAAGCCTAGAAGCTGTAAGGTTTGAACTTGCTGCTGTCACTCTGGGGCCCAAAAGAGAATCATGCCAGCAGGGACTGTGTTCCTTAAAGCCTGCAAGGGACCAGCCAGGAAGTCACCAAAGGGATATAGGTTAGAATCAGGAAAAGCTTGTTTGTTTGTTTTTTAGTTTTTCGAGACGGGGTTTCTCTGTGTAGCTTTTTGCCTGTCCTGGATCTTGGTCTGTAGACCAGGCTGGCCTCGAACTCACAGAGATCCGCCTGCCTCTGCCTCCAGAGTGCTGGGATTAAAGGTGTGTGCCACCACCACCTGCCACTCAGCCAGAACACACTCTTGTTTGGTAATAGCCAGACAGGGGGAAAGTGCATTCTGGGAAGTGGGAACCATGTGCCATCAGCCGGCCTTGGCATGAGTGACCCATGTTCTGGAGAGGTAGTCTCCTGCCTGTGGAAGAGGGAGGAGAAACCACTGGTGGGAAAAACACCCCCTGGATTTCCTTTTGTTTTTAATTATGTGTATACATGTGGGTTTGCACATGTGAGTACGGGTGCCTGCAGGGGCCAGAGGCATCGGACCCCCGGAGCTAAAAATTACAGGTAGTTCTGAGCTGAGACTCCAACTCTGGTCCTCTGCAAGACAATATTTGCTCTTAACTGCTAAGCCATCTCTCCAGCCCCAACACCAGCTGACTGAACTTTTCTTTAGTTTTCAAAGATGGAAATGAAGGTGATTGCATCAGACACTTTAAAATTAAAATTGTTTGAGAATTTCAGATGTACATATAATGTGTTTTGATGAAGTCTCCCCCATCCCCTCACCCTCTAAGCCATGCCCAATACTCCCCCAGTTCCCTCCCAATTTTATACGCTCTTCTCTTAAATTCCACAGAGTTCACTCAGTGCTGCCAGGGCCTGGCAGCCTGGCAGGGGCTGCATCCCTGAAGGAAATTGACTTTCTCTTCCTCTCCTCAGCTAGGTGTGGTGGTATTTTGTTCCCAAAAATATTGTGCAGGTAATAAACTTATCTGGGGTCAGAGAACAGACAGCCACTAGATACAGAACCAAAAATGATGACTAGAAAATGAGTCAGAGCAAGCCATTAGCAGAAGCTGGGTGGTGGTGGTGCACGACTTTAATCCCAGCACTTGGGAGGCAGAGCCAGGCGGATCTCTGTGTGTTCAGGGATACAGCCAGCATGGAAACACACACCTTTAATCCCAGAAAGTGAGTCTTTAATCCCAGGGAGTGGGGACAAAAAGAGAAAGATATATAAGGCGTGAAAACCAGGCACCAGAGTTAGTTAAGCATTTGGCTGGTTAAGCATTCAGGCTTTGGAGCAACAAAATTCAGCTGAGATTCATGTGGATGAGGACTGAGAAGCTTGCAGTCTGAGGAAACAAGACCAGCTGAGGAACTGGCAAGGTGAGGAAACTGTGGTTTGTTCTGCTTCTCTGATCTTCCAGCAGTCACCCCAATAACTGGCCTCGGGTTTGTTTTTATTAACAAGACTCTTTAAGATTCCTGCTACAGCTAGGGGTGGGGCTTTGTGATATCTGCTGTTTTGATTATTACCTTGTCATTAAACTTTCTGTGACCTGAGTCCAATCATGGCATACACACACACACACACACACACACAGACAGACAGACAGATAGATAGATGGGTAGGTGGATGGATGGGTGGATAGGTGGATGGGGGGTGGATGGATGGATGGATGGATAGGTAGGAAGGAAGGTAGATAGATGGATAGATAGATAGATAGATAGATAGATAGATAGATGTAAAAAGGAATCATGTTTGGAATTTGGGAATAAAAGAGCTTTGCAGTGGGACTAGACACTATATGGTGAACACATTCAAACAGGTTGAGACAAGAAAAAGTTTTAAAAGACAGAAGTGAAGCTGGTAACATCATGTATTTTGAAATTACGATCTTTGGCCACCATGATTAATGACCTCTGTGAAAAGAGAGAGTTGCTGGGCAGAGGTCCTTGCGGAAGTTCTCTTTGTACCAGGTTGTAAGGGAGCTGTTGGAGTTTGCTTTTCTGTGTCTGTGGTAAACACCGTTTTAGCTTACAAGTTACAGCCCATCAGCTAGGAAGGCCAAGGCAGGGACTCAAGGCAGAAGCTTCAAGTGGAAATGAATGGGGGAACACTGCTCACTGGCTTGCTTTCAAGCTAATAGTCTGCTGCTTGTCATGTATTCCCTGGGTACACCTGCCTAGGAATGGTACCGCCCACGGTAGACTGGGTTTCCTCTCATCAAGAAATACTGACACAGACCTGCCCACAGGCCACTCTGATGGAGATAATTTGTCTATTGAGGTTTCAGGCTCGAACTCACAGAAATCTGCCTGGCTCTGCCTCCTGAGTGCTAGGATCAAACGCCTGTGCCAACACCGCCCCAACAAATGCCCTTGTTTTAAAGAAGCACACACTGAGGGACTGGAAAGACTGCTCAGTGGTTAGAGCACCAGCTGCACTCACAGAAGACCCATGTTCAGTTCCCAGCACCCACCTCGGGTGGCTCACCAGCACCTGTAACTCCAGCTTCTTCCTGGGTACCCACATCCACACACATGCACATAATTGCAGATGGTTTTGAGCTACCACATGCATACTGAGAACTGAACCCTTATCTCCTGGAAGAGCAGCCTTTGCTCTTAACTGCTAAGACATAACTCCAGCCCCATATAATTAACAAAACAAAACAAAAAACCCACTGTTTTAAAAGACATACACATTGAAGAATTTAGAAGTAAAGGAGCATAGTGTTTCCAAAAAAGGTATATATACTATGTGTGTTGGTATATGTATATATATGTATATATTTTCTTTATCTCTTGGTCCAATTATATATAAATTGAGATATAAGTGTTTAGAGAGAGAAACAGAGACAGAATGAGGGGTACTTTCACAGTAAAACAACACATTTAACAACAGGGCAATCTGTGAAGAGTGTGTGAGACTTTGGATTCTTCATATTATTTTTGTTATTTTTCTGTGGGTCTGAGATTATTTCAAAATAAAATTACCAGCAGGGTTTAGGGCTGTTACTCTGGCTCCAAACTCCAGCATCACAAAACAAAAGCAAAAAGAAATGGAACAAATCCCAGACATCAGCTTACACAGCCATCGATGAAATCGCTTTGTCCCAGCGTGAAACTTAACATAAGCAGGTTGCCATGGCGGTAAATGCTTTAAGAGCCTGGGCTTTTCCCAGAGAGGATGTGGTTTCTCCTTCAGCTTACTAAAAGGAGATGACTTACCCCCTTTTTTCTTTGATTTGCAGAAAGTTCAAAGCTAACTTGCTGGCTAGCTATTGTAAGTGCATAGAACTCTACAGAAACTTCTCTGCGTTCTCTGTATCCACTGATTCTATTTGTCCGGTAGTTCCCAGACCAGATGCTTTTCTGTTTACACATCCTCTGTCAGGAACTGCACAATCTTCAGACAGGTCCCCACCATACCTCCCTAATTCTTCACTTGCTGGCACATCAACGTACAAGAGGTTATTTCTCAGTAATTTCATAAAGCAAAATCCTAAAATGTGGCTCCATGAAAGCAAGTCTGTAGACAGCCAAGACTCTGGGATCTAGAATTACTGATGGTGAGTTTTGTTTGGCCCAAGGTTAAAACTCAGAGTAATCTGAGGAACCCGCACCCATCCACCAACCTGCAATAAACAGTGCTTCTTTTGAAAGGGCTTCTGATGAGAAGTGGGCATCGGCCAATTCCAGGCTTTGTTTTCTGCCCAAGATCAGCATAACAGTCCAATATAACCTTCCTTTGTGATAGAAGTATGCTACAGCTGTGTCAACCCCATGAGATAGCCACTAGCTGCATGCCGCTGCTGGACGTGGATATTTAAGTGCATGTGGCTAGTGTAACCGAGAAACTTAACTGCTAATTCATAGTAGGTCATTACAGGGTCTGGAGCATAGTTCAGATAGGATGTTCGCCACATTTCTCCAGAACCCACAGAAAAAATAAAATCTAAATGGGTTGGTTGGTTCCTCCAGCCCCATATAATTAAAAAAACAGCTTGACTCAAACTAGGGTCGCCTAGGAAGGAGAAATCTCAGTTGAGAAAATACCCCATTAGATTGGCCCGAATGAAGGCCAATGGGGTATTTTCTTGACAAATGATTGGTCAGGGAGGGTCCAGCCCCCTGTGGGTGGTGCCACACCCGGGCAGGTGGTCCTTGGTCTACAAGGTAACAAATGGGAGCAAGCCTTGGGGAGGAGCGAATGAGGAGTGTTCCTCCATGGTTGCGGCTTTAGATTCTGCCTCAGTTCCTGGCTCCTTGCTTGAGTTTCTGCATCGATTTCCCTCGGTGATTGACTGTGATGGTGACTTGTAAGCCAAATAAACCTTTGCTTGCCCCCAGCTGTTTTTGGTTGGTGTTTTAGCACAGCATTAGAAACCAAATTAGAGACACTAGCTAATCCGAATGTAGAAAACTGCCTTTGGTTAATGGGTAAATACCTAGTTGAATACTCAGGGAGAGAGTGAGGGTTTTATATGGAATTGACAGGGGGTGGTTTAAAATACACTAGATGTGTAAAATAAATAAGTAAATAAATAAATAAATAGCCTTAAATAATTAAAGAGTTTTGTAGGGAATCATGACTATCAGCTTGAAGGGATTTGAAATCACCTAGGAGTCCCACTCTGGGTATGACTATGAGGGCATCAATTCTCAGTCAAATGTCTGGAGAGGGAAAACCCACCCTGAAGATGAACAGCACCATTTTCTGGGCTGGGGTACCAGACTGAATCAAAGAAGAAAGGGAGGGACTTCAAAATGACTCAGTGGGGGAAAGGCACCTGCCACCAAGCCTGATGACCTGAGTTCACTCCTGAGACCCTCACAGTGAAAGAAGAGAATTGACCGCCGCTCTGACCTCCACATGTGCACTTTGACACAACAAATCAATACATGTTTTTTGTTTTTTAATGTTAAGAAGGAAGGATACCGAACACCCATGTTGGCTCACTTCCAGGCTGTGGATACAATGTAACCAGTTGCCTCACTTTCTTGTCAACAAGCCTTCCTGGCCATGACCACTGTACTCCTTAAACCATGAGCAAAAAAGAAACCTATCCCCGGGCGGTGGGGGCGCACGCCTGTAATCCCAGCACTCGGGAGGCAGAGGCAGGTGGATCTCTGTGAGTTCGAGGCCAGCCTGGTCTACACAGCTAGTCCAGGACAGGCTCCAAAGCTACAGAGAAACCCTGTCTCAAAAAACCAAAAAAAGAAAAAAGAAAGGAAGGGAGGGAGGGGGAGAGAGAGAGAGAGAGAAACCTATTAAGTGAGTGTTGCCATGCAGTTTATCACAACATTGAGAAAAGGAAGTGGTGATACACTAGTGTTATTAACCCCCAAACTACTTAAATCACCTACAGTTACAGCATTATCTGAACAGTAGGTTGTAATGTCACCATGCACCACGGAGGCCACCTCCAGTTGGTGGCAATATCATCCAAGCGTCATCTTATGGGACACTTACTCCTGGGATCTTGCTTTTGGTTTTTGGTGCTGAGGATGAAACCTGTCAATCATGCACACTAGGCAAGTGTCTCACCACGGAGCCTCATCCCCAGCCCAGTTCTCTGTGTTCTTTCTCACAAGGACTCTATATGTAGATCATCGAAATGCTGTTTGAAACTGGTAACACTTGTGATGGGAATTTTACTTAAATATGTCTATTCATGAGTTTTCTATATACGTTGTGGAAAGGAAGACAGACTTGACTCTGAATGCTAGAACAAATCTAATGAGCCCCAACCTCCTCCTGGTCCACAGCAGGAGGGGCTGTGCTCAAATTCAATGGCCTACAAGGTCAACAGGTGCTGGCAACAGGCAGTCTAGACAGCCAACTCCCTAAGCAGCTGTCAGCTGCCTTCAACCTGCTGGCCGCCCAAGCTGGCATTTTGTCTCCCTTGGCAAATCTGCTCTCAGGCTTGCTCTATGAAAAGAAGAAGGAACCATTAGTGTGGGTGAGGCCCTCGCTCATCTTGGAGTCCTGAGCCACGCTAGTCCGACGCCATACTGGCCTGACCTGTGCGAGCCAATGTCCTCCCATGGAGCGCTAAGAGGCAGGAGCCCTGTGTGCAGCGCCTTCACTCACAAGTTCCAGCACGGCATCCATAATGAGATCAACCTGTATTTTCCTCTGAAGACTGGAAATCATCATGGGAAAGGTAATACATGACCAAAGAGAGAAGAGGGCCAAAATTGCCATTGATCTAAGATCATGCAACCCGTTTTCTAACGAGATTTTGTGGAAAGTCAAATCAGCTAAGAGTTGATTAATTATTGCTGGTTAACCATCACTAAGAAAACATTAAGTCAAATGCTTGAAATTGCCTGCAAAGAAAATCAATGTTGCTTTCAAAGCAGATATTTCTGCTGGTCCTCTGTATGTGTTGGCTGGGCTAGACATTCATGCCTAGTTGTGTTCAAACACTGATCTAGGAGCTGCTGTAAAGGAAAGTTGCAGTGACAATAATGTTTACAATCAGATGACTTTAATAGTGTGGATGAACACCCTCCAACTGATGGAACCCCAAAGAAGAAAGAATTCCACTCTAAGAGAGAAATATGGGAACAATGCCTACATGTCCAGCCTGCCTGGCCTGGCCTGCAAATTTTAGACCCAAGCCTATACCACCTACAGATATCTGCATTTCCTCCATGCAGGCCTTCCTTAGGAATTCAGTCCTTCATGATCCACAAGCTCATGAGCAACTTTAAATAATAAATCTCTTTCTGTGTCTTTCTCATATGTGTGCATACACACACATATCACATCATATATACACACACCACATCACATCCACATGAATATTTACTTCTCATTGGTTCTATTTCTCTAGAGAACTCTAACAAACACAGATGTATTCTGAAGTTAAAGATTCACAGAAATTTACTTGGCTAATTTTGTTAATTTGTTTGTTTGTTTTTCAAGAGAAGGGTTTCTCTGTGTAACAGTCCTGACTGTTCTGGAACTCACTCTGTAGACAAGGCTGGCCTCAAACTCACAGGGATCTACCTTCCTCTGCCTCCTGAGTGCTGGGATTAAAGGCGTGCACCACCACTGCCCTGGAGAGTAAGGAATTTTTTATTATTATTATTATTATTATTATTATTATTATTATTTATTATTATTATTATTATTATTGTTAAGACTGGGTTTCTCTGTGTAGCTTTGCACCTTTCCTGGATCTCTCTCTCTGTAGACCAGGCTGGCCTCAAACTCACAGAGATCCGCCTGACTCTGCCTCCCAGTGCTGGGATTAAAGGCATGTGCCATCACCGCCCAGATGAGAGTAAAGAATTTTTAATGGTTCAGTCTCACTACACTTGGTTGCTGAAGAACACTAGTCAAGGAACTTCCTCTAGGTGGCCATTTACTTCAGTGTTAAAATCTATTTGCTGGAATTTTGTCCAAATGTGTAATCGGACTTTCATCACTGTTAAAACCCATTCTCAAACATGCTCAATGTCTCTGCACTGTAAAATGAGAGCATGAAGCTGTACCTGACTCATGTTATATTCTTTTCTAGCCAACTGTAACTACTCTAATCCAATCTGGGATGCTGGCAAATTTGGATGAATTTTTTCCTTAGCTTTCAGCAAGACACATTATTCAAAGCAACAATGGAACTTTTCAGAAGTCACCGTATTTTTCCCCAAATACTAAAGTAACTAATGTCCCTTGTAACCTAACTGCAGTAGCTTGACTAGGCATGGCCCCCATAAGCTCATGGGTTTGAGTGCTTGGCCCATAGGGTATGGGACTATTAGGAGGTGTGGCCTTGTAGGAGGAAGTATGTCAGTGTGGAGGCAGGCTTTGAGGTCTCATATATGTTCAAGCCATGCCCAGTGTGGCATGCAGTTAACTTCCTGTTGCCTGGAGATCAAGATGTAGAACTCTCAGCCCCTTTTCCAGCACCACATCTGCTTGCATGCCACCATGTTCCCCACCATGGTGATAATGGACTAAACCTCTGAAACTATAAGCCAGGCCCAATTAATTGTTTTCCTTTATAAGAGTTGTCATGGTTACAGCGTCTCTCCACAGCAATAGAAATTCTAAGACACCAACAAACCTAGGCACTGGAGTGATAAATAGCTCAGGAGCAGAGTGTTTGCCAAGCATATGAAAGGCCCAACTGAACACACACTCACACACACATACACACACACACACACACACACACACACACACACACACACACACACGGTTTATAAATCCAATGCCATCAGGCAGTGCTGAGCAAAGCACACATATGAGTCGGGTTTGACCAGAGGTTGGTAGGTAAATGTTTGAAAGATGATTGGGGGGCATTGAAGACTTGATTTCTAATCTTTGCCAATTACTGTGGTGTAAAAACATCTAGCGTGGCCAATTCTAAGCTGGCAACATGACCTGAGTGCAGAGTTGGGAGTGATATCACAACTGGTGATCTAAAGCTTCTGGGAGCAAGCCCCAGCATTCCTTTGGGCGGATTGGCCAGTGTGGGGTGTTTGCAGCCTCTATGGGGTGAGGAAGGAGATCCTATGGGAGACTGGATCATCAGGGCCTGCCACAGGTTGCTGGAGCCAAGAGGAATGTGTAGGGAGATTGGGAAGAGGAGGGGAGAACAGAGACAGCCTCTCCACATAATATGTGAGACCCTGGCATGGTGCGGAGAACAGCCACAGGGCTCATCCTATGCTCTTGGCATCTAGCAGAGGAAGAGGCATTCACAGGCAGGACAGGGCTGGAGCAGGTCGCCTGAAGTCAACAGGATGATGTGACCATGTAGCCTGGCACATGCCGTAGGAGGCCAGGAGTGAGGAGAGGGTCTCTGCATTAGGTGTCTGTGGCAGGGATGGGAATCTGGGACTTGTTGATGACAGTCCAACATGCCAAGACTAGTGAGAGCCACCTTTTCAATTATTGGAAAAGAGGTAGGAACGCAAAGGATGAGGAAATGAATCTGAAACTTATGAGGTTGGATTGGAATTCCAAGTGCTGCTGCTGGGAACTCATGATTTTAAGTGGATAGATATGGCTAGCATATAATATATAATACATTGCACAGCTGTATATGAGTTTGAGTATGTAATATGTGTGTGCATGTGTCTATATCTGTATGTATAGGTTCCTGGGAGGTCTTAACAGTAGCAGCATCCTAGTAATACTGAGATGGCTGCTGCCAGTGGTCTTGTTTTTGCTATTTTTTCCCTGCTGTTCATTTTCCTGTGGTGCTGAGGATGGGAACTAGAACTTCACACAGGCTAGGCAAGCACTCTACCACAGGTTTGTATCTTTAGAGATCTTTTTAAAATCTCTTATTTTGAGGCAGCATCTTGCTAAATTGCTGAGACTGGCCTTGAACTCTTGAAGCTGAAGGTGGCCTTGAATTAATGATCCTCCTCTTTCAGCCTTCCAAAGCACTGGGATGAATGGGTTGTACCACCAGACCTAGGTCTAAAGTCGATTCTTGCTTTACCAGGCTCCATTGAGCAGAGTCAGGGTTTCTGGGGGAAATACCTGACACTACAACTGCAGCATGGGAGGTTCAGAATGAGTCTGTAATGCGTTGTTTTGCCCCAAATTAAGCATGGTCCTAAAACATGATGGAAATGTGATAAAAGGACTTAACCCACTTGAAGGACCTCCTTAAGGCCAGCAGCAGGTCCTAATCCATGGGATCAAGTGGGAATCCATGAATCAGTATCAGAGAGAGAGGTGAAGACAAAGATGATGATGAAGGTAGATAGAAAGATGACAGGTAGACAAGTAGATAAAGGGTAAGTAGAAGATAGATAGATAGATAGATAGATAGATAGATAGATAGATATAGTTGACAAAAAGACAGATGATATATATATATATGATAGGTTAAAACATATAAATAGATTATAGATTAATAGATGTTAGAAAAATAACAGATACAGATAGGTAAATAGATAATAGAAAGATATGGATGATGGATAGATAGACATATAGATGACAGGAATGGATGATATACATATAGATATATAGATATATAGATATATATATGAGATAGATGTTATAAATATAGATCAATGATACATACATACGTACATACATACAAGATAGACAGATAGATAGATAGATAGATAGATAGATAGAATATTTTCTTCCAACAGGCTGAATAAGCAGAACGGAGGCCCCAAAGACACAAGTGTGCTAATTCCCATGACCTATGAATGTATGGCTTTGCACTGTAAAAGGGACTTTGCATGTATAATTGAGCTAGAGGGCTTCGGGTGGACATTTTATCCCAGGTTATTCACATGGGCCCTGTGTGGTCACAGAGTCCTTCAAAAAGCAAGCATGAGAGCCAGAGTCAGAAGACGCAAAGATGGAAGCAGAGGTTGGAGGGGGCGGAGACGCTATGCAGTGCACTCAGAGGTGATGCCGATGTCCTTCTGGAATCTGGGAAGGCCAGAGAGAAGGAGCGTGGCCTGCCACACCGCTGTTAGCCTAGTGAAACTGATTTAATTTGACCCTCAGAGTTGTAAAATACTAACTGTACATTATTTTCAAGAACGTTTCTTACAACTATAATAGATATGATACAAAACAGGACATGAATACCGATGCCAACAGAGAAACGGAGAAACTAGGAAGCAACCACAAGATCACTTCGAGTAAGGAATATAATAATAATTACTTCAGGAAGTTTCGGCCAGTTGGGGCTGGGTGGCCCTGTACAGCTATAACCGAGCACTTGAAAACCTGAAGCAAGATTAAAAAACAAAAACAAAAAAAAAAACTGAAGGCTAGACTGCCTATGTAGTAAGGCTTTGTCACGGAAAGAGAGAGACAGAGACAGAAAGACAGTGGGACAGAAAGACAGTGGGACAGAAAGACAGTGGGACAGAAAGACAGTGGGACAGAAACAGAGAAGAGAAACGAAGCCACAAAAAGACAGCCCTGTTATGAAATCAGTGGATCAGATTTGATCTTTTTTTAAAATGGGGTATTTAAGCCAGGTGCATTCCTTCGAGCCCAACTCTCAGGACCCAGAGGCAGATGGATCTCTGGCAGTTAGAGGCCAGCCCAGTGTACACAGCAAGTGTCAGGCCAGCCAGGGCTACACAGTGATAGCCTATCTCGAAACAATGAAAAGAAACGTGATACTTTAGCCACTGCGTGTTTCATTTCTGATTTCAAAGGCATCACTGGAAGTGGCAAGGCTTGACAAGTGCCACCTTATCAAGTAATTGCACTTCGTCTCCTCAGTGACGGCGCATCCAATGTGCGCCACTGCACAGACCGTACTGAAGGAGAGTCGAGACACTTGACAGGGGATGCCGCAGAAAGCCTGCTCCTGGACCTTTGGTTATTAAGAGGGACCTTAGAGCCGGACGGTGGAGGTGCACGCCTTTAATCCCTGCACTTGGGAGGCAGAGGCAGGTGGATCTCTGTGAGTTTGAGGCCAGCCTGGGCTACAGAGTGAGTTCCAGGATAGCAAGGACTAAACAGAGAAACCCTGTCTTGAAAAACAAAAAACCCAACAAAAACAAAAACAAAAGGGACCTTAGAGCAAGGAAGAGACCTGAGGATTAGGTGGTAAGGGTACTCTGTTCCTTTCTGATTCTGACTATAGTGTGTTTTGTATATACAGGAGAATGACCTTGTTTACAGAAATTATTAGCCAAAGAATTTGGGGGTAATAAGGTATTCTGTCAGAAGTTTACTCTCAAGTGGGAAAAAAAGTTTATTGCTGTGTTTAGGGGTTCCTGAGGCCACAACCTTTCCTGGGGAGCTATTGGTAGTTAATGGATGCTGGAGAAGGTAGAGACATTTCCCACAGTGGTGTAGCAACTGGTTAGTTGTCCATGCTCCCGTAAGTCCCCTCAGCCATGTTCCTATAAGCAGCCGTAACCCAAAACTCGCTGGTTCACACACACAAAGGGACACGAAGCTACAACGGTCTAGAAAGAGGAAGGGCATTAGCAGGTAGGCGGGTCAAGAGAGGATGATGGGGGCATGTGGTCAAACTATGTTACATGTATGTGTAATGAAACAATGATACTTGTTCCATTGGAAGCCCCACCTCAGCCTCCCTCCTTCCCCTTCAAACCCTGCCCCTCAGAAAGCCCACCAAGCAGAGACTTCTCCCCTGGAGCTGCTCAAGACTTCGCCCACAGGGTATTTAAGCTCTGGTCCAAAGACCTGCCACATGATTTCTCCTCCTCCCTTCCCCGCCTCACTCCTGGGGGCTTGAGAGTCACCCCAGAGTGCTTTGCTCATTAAATCTGGATTTTCAGTTTGATCTGGCTTATTGCATCAGTGGAGACTCCTACAACAGGAGATTCAAGAACACTTATCAATACTCCTTTTGTTGGTGTTGGTGTTGGTGTTGGTGTTGGTGGTGGTGGTGGTGGTGGTGGTGGTGTTTTTTTGTTTGTTTGTTTTGTTTTGTTTTGGAGATAGGGTTTTTCTGTGTAACAGTCCTGGCTGTCCTGGAACTCACCTTGTAGACCAGGCTGGCCTCAGATTCATGGAGATTCTCCTGCCTTTGCCTCCTGAGTGCTGGGACTAAAAGTCACCACACCTGAAACTCACTATGTGTAATCAGTATATGCTAATTTAAAAAGTTTTTTAAAAAAGAAGTAATGGTGATGTACCTCCATTAGTAAAGTGCTTGCCATATAAACATGAAGACCTGTGTTGAGAAGCCCAGCATCCACATAAAAAACAGGTTAGATGGTTTAACCTCAGAACTGGCAGGGTCAGGGACAGGGACAGATGGATCTCTGGAGCTCAGTGGCTAGCCAGTCTAGCCAAATTGATAAGCTCTAGGTTCAGTGAGAGAGCTAGAGGTTGGAGGAACTGAGGAAGGTGCCCTACACACACATGTACATATGGACCTGTACTTGCATATGCACATGGTCAAACACCCATACTCTGCTGTGGAATAATCCTTCTGTACACTGTGAAAATGCATTGCTCTTATTGTTAATAAAAAGCTGATTGGCCCATTGCTAGGCAGGATTTGGGGGGGTGGCAGAGAGAATGCTGGGAAGAAGAAGATGAGCAGTGTTTCAGGAGTCCAGAGAGTTGCAGAGAGAAGCAAGGTGAACTGGATGTACCATGTTGAAAGAAGGTACTGCCACATGGCAGAGGGTGGATAAGAAATATGGGTTAATTTAAAATGTAAGAGTTAGCTAGTAACCAGCCTGAGCATGTATAATTACTAATAAGTCTCTGAGTGGTTATTTGGAATAGGCTGATGGGACAGAAAAGTCCACCTACAATACTCCATACACACACATACACACACAAACTTTCTTAAGAGGAAAAAAAGGTATTTCTACTATATTTGCAACTTGTTTGTGTACATGATTATTTAAAAATCAACAACAGGGGCTGCAAAGATGACACAGAGATTAAGAGCTCCGGCTGTTCTCCAGAGGACCCAGTTGTTGTTTTGTTTTGTTTTGTTTTGTTTTTTATTTGTTTGTTTTTCGAGACAGGGTTTCTCTGTAGCTTTGGAGCCTGTCCTGGACTAGCTCTGCAGCCCAGGCTGGCCTCGAACTCACAGAGATCCACCTGCTTCTGCCTCCCAAGTGCTGGGATTACAGGCGTATGCCACCACCGCCCTGCTAGGACCCAGGTTTTATTCCTAGCAACCATGTGGTGGTTTGCTGTGGTCTATAACTCTAATTGCAGGGGAAATAATGCCCTCTTCTGGCCTTTCTGGGCACCAAACACATTCATGAAACACAGACATTGGTGTTTCTACTTCTTCGCCATTGAAACAATGTTGCATCCTCCTCCTTATGTCCATATTTCTGTAGAAAATTCCCGGAACTGCTGGATCAAGCTATGCACCTGATACTTTGTTTCACGCTGACATTGTGGCTCCCAAAGACTGACCCTTCAATTTCCTTCCAATAGAGAGAGTTCGCACACACTCTTATCTAAATGGACAGTAAGCTTTTTCAAAGAGTAAACTATGGTATAATGTTATTCCATGGCCCTTCCTTACTAGAAATTTTGACCATATGTTCATCTGTATTTCTTCTGACTGTTAGTGTCCCTCACACATTTTCTTCCCTGGCTGGCCTTTTGCCAGATGAGCAGAATTTTACATGCAATCTGGGCCAGCAGGGCAAGCCTTCCCGCTCTTCCGTCTCCAGATAATGGTGGTATTGTTGCTATTCTTGCTGAGTTTGGGGTTTCTCTGGGACTGTTTGGAGAACATGGCTTTGCTCCATGAATAAACTTCTCTCTTTCCTGTGCTGAGTGCTATAACTCTTGCCTTGGCATTCAAACAAATTTTGAGGCTTCCAGGATTCCAGAACCCGCACCATAAACACCCAGAATGCTCAATCACTAGCTGCATCTTGCTTTGTCCCCCGCCCCATCTGGTATTGATTAATTAAAGCTTATATTCTGTATTATTGTCACCAGCTTTAGGGAACAAAGGAAGGAAGATAAAGACAAACACTGGGAGAGATGGCTCAATAATTGAGGGGACACACTGCTCTTGCAGAGGACCCAAGTTCAATTCCCAGCATCACATAGGGCAGCTCACTACATTCCAGCCAGGGCATCCACTGTCCTCCTCTGACCTTCATGAGTACTGTACACATGTGCACAAAACCCACAGCAGTCACACATATACATAATTTAAAATATACAAATACACAAATAAATACAATTTTAAAGACAAACACTAACCAGAGTGTCCTCAAACAGGAAGGCCACTCTCTTTTCTACTGGTCTCTGCAGACATGTTCAAATGCGAGCTTTCAAGTAATATAGAAGAGCGGATTCTCTCTCTCAAAAGGAAGGCAGCACAAATATCAAGAGTTGCTAATAGGCATGTGTGGATTTTACACAAAAGAAGAAAGGTAAAAGTCACTCACTCCCAAAGGCAACAGCCACGACATGCTTAAGTGATAAGACTAATCAATTATTAAAGAAACGCCTTCTCCATTAGTTTTTAATTAAATGTGAGCATCCCTGGGGCACTGACAGGGGATCCAAAGCTCAATTTTTCCAAATGATGGTGAATTTAACCTCAGGACTAGAACATCAAATATTAAAACTGAGCGTGTAACTAGAAATCTGCATGAGCACGGAAGAAATCGTTTGATGATTGAGAGAATTCGCAGTGGTATTGGATGTCTCAGAAAGGCAACCCAGTTGAATAGATGAATCTCTCTCTCTCTTTTTTCTTTTCAGAAATAAGCTCTTGATACTGCTGAAGATAGTTTCCCCTAGAAACAAGCTTCAAAGCTCTTGAGGAGGAGACTGTAGGCCTGAAGGATCTGATGCTAAGGTTCCTTAGAGACTGCACCGAGTGAGCCCTGCCTGACGCTTCCTTACAAGGATGCTGGTTGAGGGGCAGAGTCTATCAGAGCAAGGATGAAAGAGACACAGAGGAGTGTGTTGTGTGGTATTTTGTTTGTGTTCTGACAAAGCTTGCTTGGAGTCAGGGGGCAGAGCTAGCCACTGGTTAACCATAGAGGTCTAGAGGTCCGTACAGAGAGGAGACAGGAAGTGATAAGTCAGGGCAGAGTGGTCTTGACCCTTTTGGATGGAGGAATAAAAGAGGTATGTATGAGGCTGCTGGTGGCTGCTCCTGGTTCTCTGATCTTTCAAGTTTTTACCCCAATATTTGACTCCTGACTTTTCATTGATTAAGTTTATATCACAGCTCATATGCCTGTAGATCCTGGGAGGTCAAACTCCTACAGAGAAGACAGGCAGGCTGGAGCCCCTGAGAAGGAGAAGGGCAGATGTTGTAGTTCAAATCCAAAGGCATCTGCTACCTGAATTCCTTCTTTCCCAGACCTTGGTCTTACTGATGTCTCAGGAGAACTTCAAACTGACTGGATGAGGCCTACATACATTGTAGAGGCTAATCCACTTCATTCAAAATCCAGTTTAACTGTTCCTGTTATTGAAAGAACACCTTCAGCCAGGTGGTGGTGGCTCATGTCTTTAATCCCAGCACTTGGGATGCAGAGGCAGCCTGGTCTACAGAGTGAGTTCCAGGGGAAAAAAAAAGAAAAGAAAGAACACTTTCATCAGAGCTGAGGAGATTGCTCATTCTGTACCATAGTTGCTGAGCAAGCATGAGGACCTGAATTCAACTCCCAGAACCCATGTAAAAAGCCAGGTACAATAGAGTATGTCTGGATAGCAGCACTGTGAAGTCGTGACAGGAGGATCCCTGGAGTTTGCTGGTAGGTCACCTTAGGCAAAATGGTGGGCTCAGGGTTCAATGAAACACCCTGTGTCAAAAGATGAGGCAGAAGACCCCGACATCAACTGTCAAGGACCAAGACGTCAGGAACCAAACATGAACCATGGAAAGTACTAGCTAGGCAGGGAACAAGTTATAAGTCCACTGCCCTTCCCCAGAGCAGTAACACCTGTTTACTAACCAGAGGCTCCCAAAGATAAGAACATTCCACAGTCAGGTGCCATGACAACTGAATGTAAGAGCATTTCATGGTCAGGTAGCCTAGCAACAGAACAAATGGCCCCTGACCAGTGACCTTAGCTGACATCTTGCAGTTGCAGGACCTGCATGTCTCCCACATCCTGCACCCCTTCCACATCTCTTCCCCTTTCCTCCTTCATTCCCCCTCCCCTCCTATGCTATATAAGCCTTGGGGGTAAAAGTAAAATCTGCAGCTTGATCAGAATCTTGTCTTGCTGTCTCCCCTTGTGTCCCTTGTCTCTTTCATTTCCTCCCACAGGTGGGTTGCCCCCGCTGAAACCCCCGCTGGCCGGGGCAATCAACCTCTGGCATATACATACAACAACTTCACACATACATATACAGCAACAAACACCAGGTTCACAGAAACATCAAAAATGGTGTTGGACGAGGGCATACCCAAGATGACACATAAAATAAACATTGTGATCACCTCCCTCCTGGGCTCTTCCTGTTACTGAGGACATTTGAGGCTTGGAGGCCTGTGATACCTGAGATTATGAAGCCAGCAAAGGAAGGCTACTTGTTTTTTGCTGTTACTGATTAGAAAGTAATCACACTGTGTTAAAAGTCAACACCACTAACTCAGGCCATGACAGGAGCAGGCCTAGCAAGTCGACTGGAAACAAATCCTACTCTTGTTGCTGAAGCCCATCCCTTAAGCCTTGCTCCTCAAGGTGTCACAAGACAAAGAAGCCATACAGTATAGGTTTTGTTTGTTTGTTTGTTTTTATTGCAGAAGGAGAAACTATCTAAGCTCCCCATTTTTCCTTTTCCTTGAAAGAGCAAAGACTTAGTCTGAACTCTCTGGGCCTCACATTTCTTCTGAAGCAAATGCTTCTGGGAAGAAAAAAAATATGTGTTTCTGAGATCAAAAGGTGACAGGAAAATAGTTTTCTGTTATAAAGGATTTGGCCGAGAGCAAGTTTGGCTAGAGTAGAGCGGAACCTGTATATATGAGGGCTTTGTATGTGTGAATTCAACTCCGGGTCAAAAATGTGGTTTGGCCTCTAGTGGCTGCATCTGTATTGCACATGTACACAATTCTTTTCCTTCTCTTTATTCCTTAGGATTTACATTTTAACAATGGCTTAAACAGCATTTGAATAATCCTCTTGTACACTGTAAAGATTTGCGACTTGAATTGGTTTAATAAAATGCTGATTGGCCAGTAGCCAGGCAGGAACTATAGGTGGGCCAATCCTTAGTTTTAAGGATGATGGGAAGGAGAAAGGTGGAGTCAGGATTCACCAGCCAGACGCAGAGGGAGTAGGAAATAAACGTGCCATACTAATAAAGGTACCACCACATGGCAAAGTATAAATAGAAATATGTGTTAATTTATGTGTAAGAGTTAGCTAGTAACCAGCCTGAGCTATTGGCCAAGTATTTATAATTCATATAAGCTTCTGTGTATTTATTTGGGACTAAGTGGTCAGGACAGGAAACATCTGTCTACACATTTGCATTGTATGAGGTATTATACATAATCTAAAGAAGATTGTGTGCACACAGGAGTATATGAATAGATTATATATTCACATCCCAGGCCATTTAGATAAGAAGGAACTTGAGCATCAGCAGAGTTCTTAGCTCTGGGGATCTTCTAGCCAATATCCATTGAACAACAACAAATGACTAGCCTCTCTGTTGTGGTTCAAACAGGAAATGTCCCCCATAGGCTCATGTGTTTGAATACATGGTCCCCAGATGG
The DNA here is from genome assembly GCF_903995425.1 of Onychomys torridus. Lineage (NCBI taxonomy): Eukaryota > Metazoa > Chordata > Mammalia > Rodentia > Cricetidae > Onychomys > Onychomys torridus. The sequence continues at coordinate 40,949,880 of NC_050459.1, forward strand.
TGGTGATGTTTCGGAAGGTAATGGAATCTTTAGGGTATGGAGCTTTACTGGAGGAAGTACATCACTGGTCATGGGCTTTGAGGGGTTTTGTTGTTATTATATTTTTGTTTTTTTGGTTTTTTGTGGAGGAGGGGATCAAGACAGGGTTTCTCTGTATCCCTGGTTGTATTAGAACTCACTCTGTAAACCAGGCTGGCCTTGAACTCACAGAGATCCACCTGCCTCTGCCTTCTGAGTGCTGGGATTACAGGTGTGCACCACTACTGCCCAGCAGTCTCTAAGGTTCTATAACCTGATTGTACTTCCTATAGAGCATGTCAGGAGGACATCTTGCTTACAGTACATTTTATAGTCTATAGAACTGTTGATTGCAATTTTTACTTTTCCTTTAGCTCTGGACCCAGAGTGAGCTGAAGTGGTGTTGAGGGACTGGGCTTATGTAGCACACATACCATCTGTCCAGCCTTCTTGTCTTTGGAAGACTTTTGTTCTCTGGTAACTCTAAGAAGGCTGTCAATCATGTGGGTTCTCTTGACCCAGTGCAAGTGAGTATATGACTCAGGCTAGCCGATCTAAATGCTCTCTTCCATTGAAACTGTGATGGGGTGTATATGTGTCATGTGACCTCAGGTTAATGCCTGAGCTATTTATAGAATAGATATAAATGTGGATGAAGAAAATCTCCCCCCTTTAGTATTTGGAGATGTCATTTTTATCTTTTTTCTTAAACAAATACTTCAGAGTGCTCTCCTGACCATTTCCACCCAGAACCTCAGAGTGTGACCCTATTAAGAAATAGAGTCTCAGAAGAAATCATTTGTTAAGGATTATGACATGAAGCTGGGCGCTGGTGGCGCATGCCTTTAATCCCAGCACTTGGGAGGCAGAGCCAGGTGGATCTCTGTGAGTTCGAGGCCAGCCTGGTCTACAGAGCGAGATCCAGGAAAGGCACCAAAACTACACAGAGAAACCCTGTCTCAAAAACAAACGAACAAACAAAAAAAGGATTATGACATGAAATTTCCTTTGATCTAAGGAGGATCCTAAATCCCATGACCAGTATCTTACTAAGAGACAAAAACAGAATGCACAGAAAAGCAGGGGAATGTAAAGGTGGGAATGACCAGAAGCTGGAGAAGAGTGACCTTGGTCGTCTCTGAAACCTCCCTATCCAGGTGGCATCATGTCTGGATTGGGGTAAGGGCTCTCTCTTACTTTCCTGTTACTGTAATGAAATAGCCTGACAGAAGCCGCTGAAGGAGAAAGGGCTCACTCTGGCTCACACATTCAGGGTCTGTAGATACAGTCAGCCCATCACAGTATAGAGGTCATGTAGCGGGAGGGAGAGCACTCTGAGGCAGCTGGCCACATTGTATCCACCTTGTATCAGCAGAGAACAGTGAATACTGTCCTCAGCTTGTTTGCTCCCGGGGCCAAGGAAGGGAGCCACATCAATCTAATCTAAATAGCACCTCAGCCATGCCTGGAAGCCTGTCTACCATGTGATTCTAGACCCCATCAAGTCGAAATCTAGATTAATTATCACAGGCTCCCTACTGGACAGAAGACTTGTTGACTCTGTGTACATTTACTTGGCAGAAAACAAACAAACAAACAAACAAACAAACAAACAAAAAAACATGACGAAGAGAAAAAAAAAAAAAAAAAACCCACGACGAAGCTCTCTGGTGTCTTCTTTTACAACGGCATTAATGCCATTCATGAGAATTTTGCTGTTAGCTCCCCAGGCAAGCGCTAAATCCCACTGAGCTAAATCCCCAACCCGCCTTTCTTTTTTTTCAATCCTTCATTTAACTTAATTTCTTCCTTATGTCCTCAGCTTCTGGTGTCATCACAGTGGGGTTAGTTGATTCAACACACGTGTTGGGCTGGGATCTCCTGATCGGCCCCATTCCAAACCCCACTCTCTCAGAAAGACCGCCAAAAAGTCCAATTCCGCATTCCTGGCGGTCACAGCAGCTCCTGCTCTGAGGCTGCCAGCTCCCCAAGTCCCCACCCAAAGCTTATGATTGGGTACAAACTATATGTGGCAGTTGCGTTGTTGCCCCATGCCTACAGGGTATTTAAATCCCCTCCTCTAGACAGGCTGTGGGATCTCCCTCCTGCCTTCCTCCGCTACCTGGTGACTGGGAGTGCTTTGCTCAATACACCTGATCTTTTACTTTTTGATTTGGCTTGATCTGGCTTACTGTGTTGGTGGGGAAACCTATTATTGGGGTAAGGAAACCTCTCAATAGGAAACTGCTACATAGCTAGACAAGGATCAACATGCTTGGAAGCCATTGAGGATGGATCCCTCCCTTATGATCAGCCTTGCCCCCAGCTCCTGATTCCCTGGTAACCCTTGAAAGGAAAGCATCATAATTTCTCCCTGAAGATTTAAAATTCCGGGCTGGAGAGATGGCTCAGAGGTTAAGAGTACTGACTGGTCTTTCAAAGGTCCTGAGTTCAATTCCCAGCAACCACAGGGTGGCTCACAATCATTTGTAATGAGATCTGGTGCCCTCTTCTGCAGGCATATATGCAGGAAGAACACTGTATACATAATAAATACATAAAATCTAAAAAGTAAAAAAAAAAAAAAAAAAGATTTAAAATTCTAAGAGATTTCAAGGCTTCATTGAGGTCTAGTAAGGAAAAACTACCTCCTCCCAGTCAAAAGAAAGGACCTGAGTTCTACTTCTGCCCCTGAGTAGAAACTCAACATTCTGCTCTGCTCCAAAGATTAGAGCATCAAGAATGACTGTCTCCTCCTTTAAGAGCTGATCTAACTGGACCTGTCAATCACCTGGCCAAGAGACCATGTCTCAGTAAAGCTAATTCACCTGAAGACAAACTAAGGAGATGGGAGGAATAATTATCCCCTTAACGAGATAATGCATTCATCCTTTCCAGAAGTCTGTCATCCACCCCTCACAGAACGCTCCACCATGTAACTCGGCTAAGCTGCCCACTGCTTCTGAGTTGCTCAGAAAAGCATGACTTTTCCTTTTCTTTTTATCTCTTTTTCTTTTGAACTGCCCAAATCCTGAGCATGTTTTCCCTGACACCTTAGGCTTTTTCGATTTTTCTCTGAAGTCCTTCCCCACCCCCACTGCACCTCTTGCTGTGGTAGATGCTCACCCACCCTGTGGCTGATTATTGACCTTCGTTATTGAACCCGAATGCTTTCTTAGACCCTAACTCAAAAGGCATGGCTTTCTACCCTGTTTTTCTAAATATCTAGCCTGCTTGTGTTACAGAGGCCAAACTCCTTTACCTAGGACATCATCAAAAGACACATCTACAGTAACCTCCTGCTCCAGGATTTCTGTTTCCAAAGACTGCCCCAAAACTCATCTGATAAAAATGATGTCTCAGTTAATGTTCAATTGCTGTGAAGAGACACCATGACCAAGGCAACTCTTAAAAGTAAAGCATTTAATTGGGGCTTGCTTATAGTTTTACAGTTAGTCGGTGATCATTATGGTGGGGAGCAGATGGGGCATGGCTGTAGAGCAGCAGCTGAGAACTTCAGATTCTGATCTGTAGGCAGCAGGCAGAGAGCAAGACACTGGGCCTTAGCCGGGCATTGGTGACACACGCCTTTAATCAGGAGGCAGAGCCAGGTGGATCTCTGTGAGTTCCAGGCCAGTCTGGTCTACAGAGTGAGATCCAGGACAGGCACCAAAACTACACAGAGAAACCCTGTCTCAAAAAACCAAAACAACAAAAAAGACACTGGGCCTGACACATGCCTTTGAAATCTCAAAGCTGGCCGCTAGTGACACGGGTTCTCCAGCAAGGCCACACCTACTCCAAGGCTACCCCTCCTAATCCGTCCCAAACAGTCCCCCTAACTGGTGACCAAGCATTCAAATGTATCAGCCTTTGGGAGGACATTGTCAATCAAATCACCACAGATGCTCCGCCTTTTCAACAGAAAGTAGTTGGAATGAAAACTATTCTTTTTCCATGGATCTAATAAAATCCAAGGGTAAGAATGTTATGCCTGAACACAACATTTTGCAAAGCTCTCCCATTTTGACTAAGCAATGCCATTCCCAAAACCCATTTGGTTCCCACTTGTTTCTCTAGCTACCCTGTAGATGAATTTCTAAACAGTCTTATTAAATAAGAAATACAGAGCCAAACACAGAGGTAATAGCCCAAGAGATCAGAGCGATTAGTCACGACTATCCTTAGCTTACCACCTGCAGTAGCTTCCACAGAGAGAGCTGCTTCCTGTGTGACTTGTGTTTTAATTGCCTTTCTGTTGTGCCTTCTCATTGGCTCTTAAGCCCAGCCACATGACTTCTCATCACTGCCTGTCTATACAGACCTCCAGGTCTCTATGGTTGGTACTGGGATTAAAGGCTCTTGTCACCACACTCGGCTATGTCCTTGACCACACAGAGACTCTGCCAGGTGATCGGATGAAGGACGTGTGCTACCACTGCCTGACTCTGCTTATGGCTCACTATGTGACCTCTGATCTCTAGGCAAACTTTATTTATTATCATACAAATAAAATCACATTTCAGCACAATTAAAATATCACCACACTACCCGATTCCCCATCCTATTGACCCCGGTAATGGCTGTTGACAAGAGACATTTCCTGGTCACCTGACCTCCTTCCACTCACCACTTCCTTTCCAGCCACCCCAATAACTGCTGACCATAGGCCCAAAATGGGAAGACTTCAGCCCCCTTACCCCCCCGCTTTACATCCTATAACTACCCCAGCTTGAAAGGGGACTGTGGGCTCTGGTTCTTACACTGGAGGCCCCTTCCACATATCCCTTCTGGTCACTCATCACAGTCACTAATCTTTTGTCTTTCCTCCTCAAAGACCTCAGGGTACAGCTTGAACTGGGCCTTGGAGGAAGGAAGCATTGGATGCTGTTGGCACAAATCCAAGCAGATCCTTAGAAAGATTCTTTGAGTCCTCATAATTGCACTGTACTCTCCACCCAAAAATCGACGTGAAGGAAACACAAGTAGGTGTGTGGAATGATTCATTTGAGCAACTTGATTTTCCTGTATCAGTTTGCCTTTGAATCTACTGCTTACCATTGCATCATATTAATGAATCAGCTAATTTTATCCCTGTTCCAAAGAGAACCATGTAATAAGCTGGGGGAGGGGAGGGTGGAAATCGGGGCACATCACTCTGGTATTCACAGATTTTAATGGAACACCGTGAACTCTGCCTTGCAGCATCTTGATTTAAATCAGCATTTAATGATGAGAATACTGAGGATCTGCGGGCAACCAGGAACAAAATCTATTTCAGTGGATTAGCCAGAAGTAACTCATCAATTTCTGATTGATAGAAATATGTTTTTCTTCATTCTTGCTGAAAAGAGTGCTTTTGGGTTGTTCCTGTTTGAATGTGTACTACAAAGGCCATGTGGTGAAAACTTAGTCCTTGAAGCAACGATATGGGGAAGTGAAGTTTAACCGGGGGGTTCGGGTTGTGAAGACAGAGCAACATCAGATCAATCGTTGCTGGGGTAGGATCCTTAACATGGGAGTGGGTTTGTTATAAAGTCAAGGTTTATGCCCTCTTGCTCTCTCTTGTCCTCTTGGACTTCCCAGCCTCCAGAACCATAAGCTAAATAAATTTCAGATCATTGAGAATGACCCAGTCTGAGCTGGACAGTGGTGGCACACGCCTTTTATCCCAGCTCTTGGGAGGCAGAGGCAGGCTGATACCTATGGATTCAAAGCCAACCTGGTTTACATAAGAGAGTTCCAGAGAAGCCAGGGCTGCAGAATGAGGCCCTGTCTCAAACACCAGAACAAAATCGAACAAAAATTACTCACCCTGTGGTATGCTGTTACAACAGCATAAATAGACTAAGAATCATTGATGTGTTCTGTGCTGGAAGCTATGCTGAAAACCCAGATGCATTCCTGGTATTTGTTTACAGAGGTTGAAGTTTTGTGAAACACACACACACACACACACACACACACACACACACACCCTCTCTCTCAGTCTACTCCCCCCCCCCCAAGTCATCTATGACCAACTTCCGTTTAGTCTTTACTTTATATAGAATTGAAGATTTTGTGACAAGAAGAGCCCTTTGTAATTCAACCGGTAGGCAACCGGATGAAGCAGGATAGACAGACACAGAAAGTTTTGGGGACCTGGCAAGGAAAAGGAGACCTTTACTCCGGAATCTGGATGAAGCCACTCACCAGCAGGAACTCAAGAATTCCAAAACACATTTGCTATGAAAGTTGCCAACACAGGGCAGTGTTTACTGTTGTTAGAACTCAAAGAAGCTCTCAGTGCCTGAGGCTCCCCCCAGCACCCTCGCCCCACCCCCTAGCCTAAACCCCTCCTCTCAGGGGCTGGATTTCTGCTTCCCTTCCACCAGCCTGATCCCTCTATGACTCAGCCGTTTGGGGTACACCAGTCCCTTGGCCTCTTTTGGTTAGAGGCCCCTGTCTCACTCCCCACCCCCTTCCCCAGTCTCCACTCATGGTCTGGTTTAGTCTGTCAGCCATGTTCAGCCTGGACTCTCCCCACTGCCTTCTTCTTTATTATCTACAATTAAAAAAATCTTCTCCATATTTTGGGAGTCGTCATGTCCACCTCCTTTTTATTTCATGTTTTCATTGGTTTTTTGTTTTTGTTTTCCCAGAGCTGAGGACCAAACCCAGGGCCTTGCGCTTGCTAGGCAAGCTCTCTGCCACTGAGCTAAATCCCCAGCCCCTTCATTCAGTTTTATAAGGAGAAATTCATTGAAATATGAAAGTTAAAATAGCAGTGAACCGTGTTGGCTTGGATTTCCTCCTTTCCCAGAGGTAAGCCAGCAATTTTCTAGGAATCTCACAAAAAAAACCCATTTCCAGCAAAAGACACCCTTTCACCTCCTTGTGTAACTACTGACATTCACGATGTTAACTTATCTGATTACTGTGTCACCCAGAGGATCAGACCCTAGAATCCCCCTGACCAAAAGGGGAAGGAGGCTGAAGTGGCGTTCATTTTCCCAGTTTCCTAAACCCTACATTCAGCTATCCCTAAGACACATGAGAGAGAAGCCCACTCCTACGCTCCTGAGTGCACCTTATACTTTCCCTGAGCATATTTTTTTCTATTAACCCCCCTCCCATGGACATCAAAAACTCCATTTAATAACCTCCAACCCTGCTTCACCGTGGCTGGCCCTGGAATTCCTCTGTAGTCAAAGATCCGGCTTTAGTCAAAGATTTTTTTTTTTTTACTGAGCAGTTCTGTTCTTACTTTTAAAAGATAAAAGAACTCCTCACACTGTTTGGAGGCAGTTCTGGGCTGTGATGCCTGTTGCACTGCATTGACGAGAGGAATCGGAATTTTATCGTCTTGTGACTGAGCCTGTGAACAGTGAGCATCACTCAGATTGCTCACCCCACAGATGCTGCTGTTTTATCTTTGAGGCTGAACAGAAAGAAAGGCAGGGAAGACTGTGAGGATGTGGGAAAGAGAAGGGAGGCCCCATCCTCACACCCTGGAATTGAAGCCTCTCACAAGATGAAAAGCAAAAATTCCAGTATAAGAAACAGCATTTGCTGTAAAGGTTCTAGACATACAGATATCATTCCTTTCAAATATAGCTATTTTGTGGGGGAACAGCTAGGAACAAGGATTAAGGCCCAAATATGTATAACTTGGCCTCATTCCTTCCCAGACATTTTCTGGGACTCTGATAAGCAAGACATTAACGTTGTTTATATAACTGAAGATATCCTAACTCCATACTTCTCTGTGTCCAGGCCTAGGAGCTTATCAATTGTAATCTTGGAAATGTAGAGAAGTCTCCTCTGGGACGCCACATGTTACTAGGGAAACTGAGGTCCTTTCTCGAGATTCATAGTTCGTTAATAGAAGAATTTTAAATCAGACTCAGAATGACGCTCGTGTGCAGTTTTCTTAGAGAAACCACAGGGCAGGTGAGCTGGAAGTTGAGGCAGCTGGCTCAGAGCATGAAGTTGGAGACTAGGAGAAAAAGCCGTGGAGTTTATAAGTAACCACAGGGCAGATAAGCAGCCCCATGGCAAGGGAGGTGTGGGAGCGTCAGAGAGAGAAATGTACACTGAGGCTTGCATGAGTATCCAAAAGAAAGAGCTAGAGAGAGGGAGAAAGGGAAAATTCAGAAATGCAAACAGATCTCAGCAATGCTGCAGGGTCACAGCCCTGTAAGTGACTGTACCCAAACAGGCTTTCCGGGAGGGAAAAGTACATTGTTGCCTTAAAGGGCCAATTATTCCTCCCAATTTCTTTTTGAGACAGGGCTTCTCTGTCTGGCCCTGGCTGTCCTGTCCTCACTCTGTAGACCAGACTGGCCTCAAACTCAGAGATCCGCCTGCCTCTGCCTCCTGAGTGCTGGGATTAAAGGCGTGCCACCACCCCCCAGCTGTTCCTCTCACTTTTTGGTTTAAAGTGAATCCACCAGGCTGGGGGGATACTACCAGCGGAAAAGAGTGCTTGCTGCTCTTGTGGAGGACCTGAGTGGATTCCCAGCATCCACATGGTGGTTCACAACTACCCATAACTCCAGTTCCAGGGGATCTGATGCCCTCTTCTGACTGCCGTGGACACCACATACGAATATGGTACACATACATGCATGCAGGCAAAACATTCACACAGAAAATTAGTAACTCTAACTTAAAAAAAAAAAAAAAAAGTGAATACACCTTGCTGAGAAAAAGTTTTTTGGCCAGGTGATTGACAGGACCGATTAACTCATTCCATTCTTTTTACTTGTTTGTTTGTGTGTTTTTTTGTTTTGTTTTTTAAGACAGGGTTTCTTTATGGGAAGCCTTGGTTGTCCTGGAACTCCCTCTGTAGACCAGGCTGGCCTCGAACTCACAGATCCACCTGCCTCTGCCTCGCAAGTGCTAGGATCAAAGGCGTGCGCCACCACCACCCAGCACATTCCATTCTTTGGATCAGGAAGAAATAGCTTTTCCTTCATGTGCCTCAAAAGAGAATTGACTGAGGTTACCATAACTTTGCCCCTTGGAAGAGGTAACCCTAATGTCAGGGATGGTCTGAAGTTGGGGAGCAGAGAGAACCATTTCCACCATGGAAATCCAGAGACCCAGCTCCACACTGCGCTTTCAGCCCACTCTCACAAGCAGCCTCAGGAGGTAAAGATAAAGTAAGCACAAGCTGGGCGGTGGTGGCACACGCCTTTAATCCCAGCACTCGGGAGGCAGAGCCAGGTGGATCTCTGTGAGTTTGAGGCCAGCCTGGGCTACCAAATGAGTTCCAGGAAAGGCACAAAGCTACACAGGGAAACCCTGTCTCGAAAAACCAAAACAACACCAAACCAAAACACTAAAGTAAGCAGTCCAAGGATAAGAACCCGCACTCCCTCTGACAACTGTGGAGGAATAAGTGAGGACTTGTGTGGAGCTGCTGCTTCCCAGGTTCCTGCTCCAGGCTGCCTGTCTGGGTTCTCTTTACCTTCTCACCACTTCTGTCAGGCTCCTCTCAAGAACCAGCCTGTCAGTTGGGGTCCTTGGCCACCGTTTGAAGAGAAAGACTTCAAAATGAACAAAAAACCCAAATAAAGATAATGATCTCAAAAAATCACGCATCTTGGGGCTGGAGAGATGGCTCAGCAGTTAAGAGCACTGGCTAGTCTTCCAGAGGTCCTGAGTTCAATTCCCAGCAACCACATGGTGGCTCACAACCATCTGTAATGAGATCTGGTGACCTCTTCTGGCCTGCAGAATACTGTATGCAGGATAAATAAATTAATCTTTAAAAAAAAATCACGGATCTCACATGTGACTTCTGAGACCCACATCCACACTCCCTGGTGCAGCGAACTTCCCTCTCAGGTACCTCCCTCTTCCTCTTAATGCTTGTGCTTAAGATGTTCCAGAATCTTTTTTCACCAACCACTCTCCCTTATATTTGGCTCATCATGAGGTTCTTTTCTGGGTGGAATCTAAGGATCTAGTTTTACCTTAGACAGCACCCCTAAAACAGTGAGGGAATGCCTCCCTCAGGCTGCCGCAGATGTCAATGTGGAGCTGCGTCCATATCCATGCCACCACTGACAATTTGACATTTTTCCCCCCCACTGGCTTTGTGCTCTTCCACCGAGATATTCCCAGTCCTGGTGTGAATGCTTTTATTCAGAAAACTGGCACACCAGTCACACAGCTGGGGCGTGGTCCCTCGGGTTCAAACACAGATCGGCTGGTTTTCTAGAACTATGGTGTAACAAGAAATGCATTTGGCCTTTGTCTCGGGGAAACGTTCTTGGAATTTAGGCGTGGTTTTGTTATTTTTTCACACCTAAGTTTATACAAGCGAAAAGCTGATGCCCTTGATCGCTTCAGGACACCTACTGCCAGAAACAGTGAGTAAGGAGAAAGACAGACGAGGAGGCAACCCAGCGGCCTCCTAGAATAAGGAGAACGCTCTAGGATGAACTCCAAAAACGCAGCAGCGGTTGATGAGCGAGCGTCCAGTGTGTGGACTCACAGGTCTAAGTGTGCCAGGAAAATGGGGTTTGAATGTGACATGGCCCTCACAGTCTCACGCACTTGAACATTAGTTTTCCAGCTGGTGGCGCTGTTTAGGAGAGCTGTGTAGCTTTTGAGCAGAAGCGATTTGATGGGCCTGGCCTAGAAGCTGTCCACTCCTGCACTTGATCTTAGCCGAACGACTGAAAAAACGCTTGTTCATCTTTCCTGGTTCGGGTCTGAGCTCTCTGTGTCTTTCCTGAGCTATCGACGGGAGAGCAAGCCGTGCCATAAGCTTCGGCTGCCAAGGAATGAGCCATCATGCATTCTCCATCACGATGTACCGCTAAACTGTGCCCCACCCCACCCCAAAAAAATCTATTTTCTGTTAATTCGCCTCTGCCGGGTATTCTGTCACGATGATGAGAGAAGAGAACTAACGTGAGGCATGCTGAGAAGCTCTCTGCACTCCTCACCTAATACCCACACATCACTTCCGTTGGCTGTCTGAAGTCCACCTTTTTTTTTTTTTTTTTTTTTGGTTTTTCGAGACAGAGTTTCTCTATGTAGCTTTGCGCCTTTTCCTGGAACTCACTTGGTTGCCCAGGCTGGCCTCCAACTCACAGAGATCCGCCTGCCTCTGCCTCCCGAGTGCTGAGATTAAAGGTGTGCGCCACCACCGCCCGGCTGAATTCCACTTTTTATTGGCAACTAGGAAATACTAGGGAACTCTTCCCCTGGGTTTGAGAGATATTACTGAGCCTGATGAGTGATGAGTCTTAGACCAGGGACAAATGGTGAGATACCTCTTTAACATATCAAAGAGGCTGATGGCAGCATCCTTAGTTCATTCATTTTGGCTCCTGCTGCTGTTTTAACGGTATTGAAAGGAGGAGGGAGAGAGGGAGGAAGGGATATTTGAGAACAGACTTTGTGCTTGTAGGTACAATCACTTTAGATGGAAGGAAGCCACCTTCACGTGAAAAATGAAACAAACACCTTCTTCTCGTTTACAGTATTTCCTTTTTTTGCTATTATTTTTTTTTTGTTATTATATCAATCTGATCGTATTGCTTGAAGCTTGGTGTTATTCATTTATTCTTCAGCAAATATGTGTGTGATGCCCATTTCCCATAGGTGCCTGCTGCCGGCTCCTGAACACACACAAAGCTGCTTCAACAATTTTATCTTCTATATCTACACGGCTTTCTTTACAACTCCTCCCATAGATCCCCACCCCCACCCCAGTCCTCGGATAACCGATGAAGCTACTAATGCAAGATTACTGCAATTTCCTATGCATTTAATCTAATACGGAGACCCTGTCCATGTCTGGTCTCTGATCTCCAAACCTGTCATTTAGAGCAGTGGTTCTCAACTTGTGGGTCTTGACCCCTTTGGGGGGTGTCATATAGCTGATATTCTGTACATTACAATTCATAACAGTACCCCCAAAAATCATACTTTGCAGTTATGAAGTATCAATGAAAATCATTTTCTGGTTGGGGGTCACCACAGCATGAGGAGCTGTATTAAAGGGTCGCAGTGTTAGGAAGGTTGAGAACCCCTGATTTAGAGGCAGCAGTATGAAGCTAAAGACCACAGAATTAGTGTTATGAGTTGTCTCTAAAGTGTCTCCCCAAAAGGTTCAGCCTTAACCTTATTCCTATTTAAAATATGTCATTTCAGGGCTACAGAAGTAGCTTGGCAGTTAAGAACATTTGCTCAAACAGAAAAGCTGGATTCAGTTCCCAGCACCTGTGGGAGTTGTTACAATTGCCTGTGACTCCCGTTCCAGGGCATCTGACACCCTCCTCTCGCCATGGTGGGTCTGACACTCCTATGCTGCACACACACATGTACATGCCAGCAACCAGGCAGGCACACAAAACAAAAGTAAATTAAGTCATTAAAAAACAAAATACACCTTTTCAAAGATCTTCAAGAGTAGATCTGCTGATGACAAACTCCCAAGGAACTTTTGTAGCACGAATCTTAAAAGTTCTTATTAATAAAAACAAACCCAGGGCCTGGTATTGGGGTGACTGCTGGGAGATCAGAGAAGCAGAACAAGCCACAGCCACCTCACCTCGCCAATTCCTTAGCTGATCCTGTTTCCTCAGACTGGAAGCCTCTGAGTCCTCATCCAGAATGAATCTCAGCTGAACAGTTGCTCAAAAGCCTAAAAGCCTAACCAGGCTCTAGTTCCTGGTCCTCACTCCTTATATACGTTTCTGCCTCCTGCCATCACTTCCTGGGATTAAAAGCATGAGTCACCATGTTTAGCTGTTTCCAGTGTGGCTTTGAACTCACAGAGATCCAGACGGATTTCTGCCTCTGGAATGCTAGGATTAAAGGCATGTGGGCCACCATTCTCTGGCCTCTCTATCTAGTGGCTGTTCTGTTCTCTGACCCCCGGTAAATTTATTAGGGTGCACAATATTTTGGCAAACACAATATCACCACAAACTTTTTGTTTCTTGAAACTTAGTCTCATTACTTAAAAATACCTACCCCAGATATAGAGTTCTAGGCTGGCTGGTACTTTCTCTCAGCACAAAAAGATGCCATTGCACCATTTCTGCGGCTGTCACTGCTGAAGTCAGAGTGATTAAACTTTCTTCTTAAGGAAGTAGGTTTTTTACTTTATGTAACTTCTTCCCTTATATCTCTAGCTTTCTTTCTTTCTTTCTTTCTTTCTTTCTTTCTTTCTTTCTTTCTTTCTTTTTTCTTCTCATTATTATGTGTCCAGGGTGGATATCTTTTTGCTATTATACTAAAGCTGCATTAGGCTTCATAAAAACATGTGCTAAGGTTTTAATCAGCTCTCAGGATTCCCAGAATTGATCATCAGACTCGGGTGACTTCCTGCAGGACCTTTGCATTTTAACCCCTATGCTCTATGACACAACCGTCACTCACAAGTCACTACTCAGCCTTCCCACTGGTGCTGAAGTTGAAATTATTCTCTCTGTTATCAAGACGTTAACTATGGGATAAGTTTTAGAGAGATTTCCGAGAGTCTAATCCCCAGTGTGACATCAGCCATAAACTGAGTGTTGGGACTTGTGCCCATAGTCCCAACATTCAGGGGGTGGAAGCATGGGATGGAAAGTTTACAGTTACCCTCAGCTACATAATGAGTTAAATAAAGGTTGGCCTGGGTTACATGAGACCCTGAATCAAGTACATATTTTTGGTTATGAGCCTAGCCTTTAATGGCTGAGCCATCTCTCCAGCCCTGACTCAAATATATAAATATATATTTCAGACCTTAAAATAAGTTTCAAATATTTGAGGAAAATGTGTTTACTGCCTCATTCTCGATAATAATGCTCAGTGCGTGTGTTATTACTATACACTTATTAGCCTTAAAATTTAATATTCATTTGTTTAAGTGTGTGTGTGTGTGTGTGTGTGTGTGTGTGTGTGTGTGTGTGTACCTGGGTGTATATATGAGCACCATGTACATGTAGGAATATGAGGAGGTCAGAAGAGGCACTGGGTTCCCTGGAACTGGAGTCGCAGATGGTTTGTGAGCCACCCTGTGAGTGTTGGGAACTGAACCCGGGTCCCCTGCTACTGCAGTAAGCATTCTTAACCACTGAGCCATCTCGCCAGCACCTGCTTAATTAGTCTTACTAGTTTAGTCCAGTACTTTATTTCAGAGAGAAAACGGTTGAAGTCACACAGTGAATTTCTACAGAAATGGGTGGCAGAGTCTAAGCTTTTTCATTTTCTGTGTATTGAACCATTGCTCGAGACACCAAAGCAACCCAAGATGTACACAGGCCACTTTCCTGCTGCCATGGAGTGGGATCTCATCTGCATTCTCGTCAGCACTAAGCCGCTGCTACAGAGGGGGCAGAGTGCATTTGCTCTCGTTAATATGCTGGAAATATTTGCTCTCCGACATCTGTCATTTCGCATAACTATGAACACAAACCGTCGGCACCATCTGGGATGTCGGGGCCGAGGGGAGCGTGACTGTTTGAAATTCCCTTCCAATTTAATTTCGCAGTTTTCAAAAGCCTTGTTTCTCTTCCATGATAATCACAGGGAAAAAATAATTAACAATTATCCTCTGAGTGATAAAATTACTACAGATTAAGAAACAGTTATGAATGTAAATTATAAATAATTATGTAACAGGAGCACGGGAGTGGAGAACTAATGAAACAAAATTAATTGGAGCCACTGAGACATCATTTTGTTTCATATTTATTTGTGTGGTCCCTTAAGGACAGGCTACCGCAAGATGCTTTGCAATACCTGGAATTACAATTCAGAAGGTTATCCGAAAGTCTGCTCACAAATACCCATTGCCTGTGGTGCACGTCCGTAAGTCTTTTGGGGACACTCAAAAGAACAGTGATATCCTACTACAAAACGGTAAAATGATTCACAGGAAGTGTATGGGTGAATTGATGGTGTGGGTCAGCCTCTCTCTCTCTCTCTCTCTCTCTCTCTCTCTCTCTCACTCTCTCATTTTTTTTTCCTTGTTGTAGGGGTAGGGCAGTGTTTTCTTACTGTGTGGTGATGTCAAGAAAAATGACCCACTAAAACAAAACAAAACAAAAAAGAAAAACAAGACCTGAACAAGCATCACATCAATGGACATGATATCATGATATGTGTGTTGGGGTGCCTCACAGGCCTCACCCCTACAGGTAACTGAGGAATATACTGAGAGTGGAAGAAATAGTCTCCCTCTGGGTGAGAGCCCCCTAATTGGTCATCCAATACCAAGTTGTCAGCCCTGAAATCATATGTATGCAAACGACATTGAAAGACTCAGAAGGTTGCATGTGTATTGTGTGCATGTGCATGTGTGTATTTAAAATAATAACAAAGACAAGGAGGCCAGGAATTTGAGAGAAACTGGTTGGGGAACGTGGGAGACGTTGAAGGAAGGAAACAGAATGGGGGGAAATCATGTAATTATATGTTGTTTAAAAAAAATTTTTTTTACATATATTTTATTACTATATGTGTATGAGTGTCTTTGCCTGTATGTATGTGTGTGCACCACATCTGTGCCTGCTTCCTGCAGAGGTCATCAAATCCCTTGGAACTGGAGGTACAGATGGTTGTAAACCACCTTGTGGGCTTTGGGCATTGTTATGCCCAGATCACTGGGACCCCCAAAAGACCACTACGGAGACCAAATCCTGCATGTAAATGCAAAGAGCCATTATTTCAAGCTCGGGGCTTGGTCCCTCTGTCTCTCTGACACAGTGGTGAGAGCAGAGAGCCCTGAGCTCAGGTGGGGCGGAGTTTTTATCATAACAGAGGTTGGGGTGAGAGGATTTCCAGGATTCAGGACACTGATTGGCTGACATTTGTCTAGGGGGTGTCTGTAAAACAAAAACAGGTGTGTGCTAGACTCCAGGACATCTGGCCACCTTATCTAATGGTTGGAATGTTTGGGGTGTCAGGCACTTCCTCATCCCTGGGTGGTATCAGTTTAAGGCTTTTCCTGGATCTGGGCGTTGCCTGTCACGGAGGCTGTGTCTAGGCCCCTAAGCTGTCATGGCTGCTGTGTGGTCAAGATGTTTTGGGGCCCTCCACAGGCATCAAACCCGAGTCCTTTGTAAGTGCCTTAACCACTGAGCCAACTCTCCAGCCCCGTATTTTAATATTTTAAAAAGATAGAAGAGAACAGGGAAAGATTACCAATATCCCGGATATTGCTGGGTATGCATTGTGCTTTCATCTGTCTTGACTACTTCACAGATTCTTTAAAAACATCTATCAATCATCTTTAATCCTCAAAACTCTGTACCCCAGGCCAACCAACAAAAAAGTACCAAGTTTGTAGGAAAAAGAAAAAGAAAGACAGAAGGAAAAATAGCAAAGAACCGCGGGATATTCTTCAGTAAAATCAATGAGAAAAAGGGCAAAAATGGTCAGAACCAATTTTTTCTCTCTCCAGAACTCTGAAAATTAGCTACAGGTTTGCAGCAAACCAAGGAGTATTTATTCAAGAAAGATGACTGAAGCCTGAAAAGAAAGCTGCTACCCCCAGACGGTGTTAGCTTTGAAAACCCTCAGCCTTGGGATCACAAAGAAAGCCAGCAGCCAGGAGGCCATGGGAGGGGCCGCCTGAGTTAGAGTTCTTCAAAACTGTCCTGGAGAGCAGGCATCATTTCACCTGTTTGCTTAGTCCCCGGAGACTGTCCTCCAAGACTGTCCTTTGTTATGATTCTGAGCACACCAGTACTACAGCCTGTTCTTAGAGATGTTTGTTGAGAACATTTAAAAGCAATTGCTGGGCTTGGGGGATGGCTCCTTGGATAGAAGGCCTCCCCACGCAAGCCCGGTGACCTGAGTTTGATCCATGGAGAAAACCAAACACACACACACACACACACACACACACACACACACACACACACACACACATTTTAAAAATGTAATTGTTTTAAGGCTTCATGGTGGTGGTGGTGGCGGCGGCAGTGGCGGCACAAGCCTTTAATCCCAGCACTGGGGAGGCAGAGGCAGGCAGATCTCTGTGAGTTCAAGGTCTGCCTGGTCTACCAAGCAAGTTCCAGGAAAGGCTCCAAAGCTACACAGAGAAACCCTGTCTTGAAAACAACAACAACAACAAATGTAATTGTTTTACATCATAGCTGCACAGGTAGTAGACAACTATGCAATGACTACTAGCCAAAAATATAAAGAAAAGCTGGAAAATCAGATGTACAAAGACTTGTAGTATTGGGAACTGGAAGTACATACAGGGAGATATATATATGTGTGTGTGTGTGTGTGTGTGTGTGTGTATGTATATATATACACATATGTGTGTATATATACATATATGTGCATATATATGTGTGTGTGTATATACATATATATATATACACACACACACACATTTTTTTTTTCTTTTTCTTCCAGAATGACTAAAGAAGGTTCTAAATTCTGGCTTCTAGTTGATCTTGGGGTTTTGCATAAGAAGGGTGTGTAAGCTAGGTCAGAATTTTTAGCTGCCTGGCTGAGTGCTGAAGGTGTACCTAGCACACAGAGACAGCCTACCTGCAGGCGCTTGGAGGGCTATTAAGGGTATCTCTCTCTCTCTAATTAAAAGCTTGTGCTATACCTGAGAAAAGACACAGATTATAGGATGAACTCAGGAAAGACACTGAACAACACTGTAACACAGTAACAATAACAATGATAATAGAACCCAGGAAGTGCAGAGAATATGGTTTCTAGAGTTGCCATGTTATCTTGTTTCAAATGTACTGAAGCTTGTTAAGACGTACCAAGGAGCAGGAAGGCATGGCACATAGTCAGGAGAGCAGCAACTGAAAGGAGGTGTCTAGCAAGGGTTACCATCGCTGCTACCAGACACCATGACCCAAGAGGAAACAGTTTACACACTTCCACAGCACTGTTCTCCATTGAAAGAAGTCAGGACAGGAAATAGGGGAGGAATCTGGAGGCAAGAGCTGAAGGGAGCTGCTTACTGGCCCTCCCCATCAATCACTAATTAAGAAAATGCCAGCTGGATCTTATGGAGGCATTTTCTCAGCTGAGGCTCCCGCCTTTCTGATAACTCTAATTTGTGTCCAGTTGACTTAAGACTAGCCAGCAAAGTATTGTTTATAGAGCCCAGGTGCTGAACTGATGTAAAGAGGGTGGGTGAGGGACTGGAGTTCAGTAGTTAAGAACACTGGCTGCTCTTCCCCCGAGTACCTGGATTCAATTTCCAGCACCCACGTAGCAGCTAACAACCATTTATAACTCCAATTCCTAAGGATCTGAAGCCCTCTTCTGGCCTCCAAGGGCACCAGATATTCATGAGGTACATAAACTTACATGCAGACAAAACTCTCATACATATAAAATAATAATAATAAAATAGTTAAAAATAACAGTAACAATGACTAAGATGCCTATTTAAAACATCCTCAAAAGACTAAAGAAAATTACATCTAAGCTGGGCAGTAGTGGCGCATGCCTTTAATCCCAGCACTCGGGAGGCAGAGGCAGGCGGATCTTTGTGAGTTCGAGGCCAGCCTGGTCTACCAAGCAAGATCCAAGGAAGGTACAAAGCTACACAGAGAAACCCTGTCTCGGAAAAAAAAAAAAAAAGAAAGAAAGAAAGAAAGTTACATCTAAAGGATTAAAAGAAGCTTTGAGCGGGATAGCTCCTCAACAAATTGATATTTCTACATCAATATAGAAATAAAAAAGATTTTAAAAAGAACCAAAGCTGGGTGTGGAGGCACATGCCTTTAATCCCAGCACGTGAAAGGCAGAGGCAGAAGGCACTCTGATGTTTGGCTTGTTTATGTGGGAGACGGAGATCTGAACTCACCACAGCAAAGCACTCTAACTCACTAAACCATCTCCCCAGCCCCTTATGTAGGTTTGAAAGGGTTCTGCGTACAGAATACCACTTTCTTTTTTCCCATTCATCCCATAGGGCTTTTACATTTTTTTTTCTTGTCTTTTTGTACTGGCTAAGGTCTCTAAACATGTTGAGATAAGCAGTGTGAACAGGTGTCTTGGCCCAGGTGGGACTATTATTCATAGGCTGTGACAACATTAAGACACATTTACAATAAACTGTTTTGAAATAAACTGTTTATCAGGTTAGGATAGTTGTCATAGAATAGTTTTTCTTAAAAAAGATTTAACAAACAAAAAAAAATTTCAAAAACAGTTTTTGTTCTAAACTAAATTTGATCTTAAATATAACTTTCTATGTTGGGATTTCAAGGTTTTCTCTGATGTTTTCTCTAATTTGTAGGGTGTTGTGGGATGTTTGTACACTGTGTGAAGTTATATTGCTGTGGTTGGTGTAATAAAAAGCTGAATGGCCAATAGCTAGGCAGGAGGTATAGGCGGGACTTCCTGGCAGAGAGGAAGTAGGAGGAAATAATTAAGGCACAGAAGAGATGCCAATATGACATGGAGGGAGTCAGACATACATAATGAAAGGTAAAAAGCCACATGATAAGATGTAGATTAATAAAAGCAGGTTAATTTAAGTTATAAAAGCTAAAGAAGCAAGCCTAAGCTAAGGTTGAGCTTTCATACTTAGCAGTAAGTCTCCATGTCATTATTTTTGGACTGGCAGCCGATAAGAAACTACAACAGTAGGGGTCATTTGCAGTTGGCTTCATAATTTTTATAGAATATAGCATACTTATTAAGAATTTGATCACCAGGCAGTGGTGGCACATGCACTTGGGAGGCAGAGCCAGGCGGATCTCTGTGAGTTCGAGGCCAGCCTGGTCTACAGAGTGAGATCCAAGACAGGCACCAAAACTATACAGAGAAACCCTGTGTCAAAAACAAAAACAAAAACAAAAAGGAATCTGATCATGTGTCTTCAATTACAGGGAAAATTTAATCTTAACATTTTCTTTCTCAATAATAGCTTCTTAGACACTTCTCATAATGATACCTGGTCTTTTCCACTGAATGCAGTGACTTTTAATTTTGTTTGTAAGCCTCTGGGGATTTGCTTTGTGATCGTCCAGCATTTAGAAAAAAAATAGAGATTGCATACTCTGCAAATTCTAATCACTCCCGCGTGTGCTTCCTGGCAATGCCCAGGTGCATGTTTCAATGATTTACTGCTGGTTTGCTGCCTAGTCAGATGCACTTCCTGTTTCTGCACTTAACCCAAGAGTTGATGTTTGTTCAGACTACAGGGAGATAGAGGAGCAAACAGTGTCCCACCTCTGGTCCTGGCTACCCCACTATGGAGCCCCCCCCCCCCTTTTTTTAATCATGACTGCAATTGTGGCAGCTGCCACTGTGGTCACCTCCACTCAGGTCCCAGTTCCTGCACTGGCTACCAAGGAACTCCACAGAGCACTTGACTGCCTGGCTGTACCTCAGAACCTAAGCCCCTGGCATATCCCTACTGCCCACATGCATGCATGCCTCTGTGTCCCATCAACCTCCATTCACTCAAATGCAAATAAGAATTTCCAGATTATGAGAACAGAATTAAACAGAAAACAGTCACACAACACCTCCTACACAATATGATCTTGTTTTTAAAAGGCAAAGTCACATACTCGTGAAACCAGGTCATTTCTCAATTGAATGCTACCTCCTGTCAATAGCCCCGAGGGCCACTGGAACAGGTGCCAGGCATCATTTACACTGTCACCCCACATGCTGTCACCCAGGGCTGTCTCTATGAAGTCCCCCAGTGATAGTCACACCTATCTTAACTATAAAATTTGAGACTATTGCTTCACAGTTCTGACCGCCCTTCCCATTCAGCAGACCTCTCTGACTAATACCTTCTCTTCTCCCCTTAAACATGCTACCTTTTTGCCTTGCATCCTGGCCCTGATGGAACTCTACTTTTCTCTTTCCACTCATGAGCCCACACCTGTCCCTTCTGCTGGGGGTGATGTCTGGAAGAGCAGGGCTCAGGCAACCTCAAGATATAGCATTCTATGATGCAGGGACCAGCTAGAGGGAACCAGAGAAGACATGCTTGGCTGATGTGTTGGGTATGTATTTAAGCTGCACCATTCCAAAGAAGAGTTAAGCTGACAAGAAAAGTCACTAACCATGCTTTCTCGAAGAGACTGGAAGGGACTTGAACCTGGGCTATGGTTCATTGTGCTTTGTCTCCTGAAGGTTGATGTGTTGGAAGCTGGAAGGCACTGTGGGAGGTGATGGAACTGTGTAAGACAACAGTTCTCAACCTGTGGGTCTCAACCCCACAGGGTCACATACCGGATATCCTGCATATCAGATATTCACATTATAATCCATAACAGTAGCACTCAGGAAGCAGAGATCCATCTGGATCTCTGTGAGTTCAAAGCCACCCCGGACTACACAAGATTAATCGAGTCTAAAAGAGAAACAGAGCCAGGCAGTAGTGGCACACACTTTTAATCCCAGTACTTGGGAGTCACACACCTTTCATCCCAGCACCAGGAAGGTTGGGACAGAAAGTGATATGGCTGGACAGAGAAAGGAATATAAGGCAGGAGGAGACAGGAATTAGGCCCTTTAGTCATGGGGCATTCACTCTGAGGATTCGTGGAGACAGGATCTTCTTTCAGCTGAGGAGTTGGTGAGGTGAGAAGTGGCTGTGGCTTGTTTCCTCTGATCTTTCAGCATTTACCCCAATATCTGGTTCCGGGTTTTTATTATAGGACCAATTAGGAATCATGCAACATAGTACATGGTAAGGTTACCTCTGACCACCTACTGCTTCATGTGTTTGTCCCCAAGTGTTCTTGCCGATGATGCCATGTTAAAGAGAACTAGCCAAACTCAAGAATCTCTCCACTGATTGCATAGTGCAAAAGCTTTCAAAACTGCTGCAGTGGGTGACTGTGTGTGGTTGTGTGTGTGTGTACACTCACCTGTTCATGCACATGTGTAACAGGAATCTTAAAAGGTCTTATTAATGAAATCAAACCTGAGGCCAGTTATTAGGGTGAATGCTGGAAGATCAGAGAAGCAGAACAAGCCACGGCTATTTCACCTTGCTAGTTCCTCAGGTGATCCTGTTTCCTCAGGCTGGAAGCTTCTGAGTCCTCCTCCACATGAATCTCAGCTGAACTGTGTTGCTCCAAAGCCTGAACGTTTAACCAACCAAACGCTTAACTAACTACATGCTTTACTCCTCTAGTTCCTGGTCCTCATGCCTTATATACCTTTCTCTTTCTGCCCCCACTCTCTGGGATTAAAGGTTGAGTTTCTGGGATTAAAGGCATGGGTCACCTTGTTTAGCTGTTTCTAAAGTGGCCTTGAACTCAGAGATCCCGCTAGCTCTGCCTCCCAAGTGCTGGGATTAAAGGTGTGCACCACCACTGCCCAACTTCTGCTATGGCTTACTCTTCCCATTTTCTAGCCACCATTTTTGGCTTTGTTCTAGTGGCTGTCTGTTCTCTGACCCCAGATATGTTTATTTTGGGGAACACACAATATTTCATGGAACACAATACCCACCACACACATGAGGTCAGAGGTTGCAGGAGGTCGCTCTCTGAACCTGGACTCACTGATGGGCAGGGCTGGCTGGCCAACAAGTCCCTGGGATCCTCCAGTGCCGAGTCTGCAGATGTGCACCAAGCCTGGCCTTTTACCTGTCTACCAGGCATCGGAAATCAGGTCTTCATGTTCGTGTGGCAAGCACTAAACACACTGTGTCATCTCCCCAGCTCCGGAAACTGTTTCATAAAACAAAGATTTCCACACTGGCACCTGACTTGGGCCAAACGGGAATCCTTCTAGATTTGGTTTATAGTTGTAGCACGCCTGCGGTGCTCTAGGCACTGTGTATACATGATTTTAATTCACTGCTCTTCACACCATCTGCGTTTACACTTCAGTAAACAGATGTGATAGCCTGGTGTCACATTAGCTGAGCCTGCACCGGAACACAGCGCTTGTGTCTCCCTGTGGTGCCTGCCTGAGTTTGAGTTTGACTGCCCTCCCGGCGTCTCCACCCGTTTGCCTCTACACCCTGCTCTGCCATGTTTTACTCATAAATCTTTCGACCCGGTCCAACCTGCCTGTACCCGCTTTGAGGTGCCTTCTCTTTCATACAGTAATTGAGGCTGCTGTATCGCAATGGCTATTCGGCCACTACAGAACGTGTTGTAAGTCTTAGCCTTCAGGCAACAAACATGCCATCATTTACGGAAATGATGATCGACAGGTAAACAACACATCTCTACAAAAATTGGTTGTGTTGTGTTTTCAAAATGAGGCCCAGTTTGTCCTTTATAGACACTGGGTTGTCACTTCTAGGAGGGCTCCATTTAGGCTTCCATTCCTCTGCATCCTGAGAATCCATGCAAATATGTCCTCACTATAGAAGGAACTGCACAGTCACTTGAAGGCTTGGATATAAAGAGCGGACACAGTTTGGGGTAGTCTGGAAGTTTCTAGCTATCTAGGTCCTTGTCCTCTGTGGAAACACTACCAGGTCAACATTGCCTTGAGTTCGCTGATGCATCCTGCATGGGCTGTTTAAGCACACCCATCCAACTGCCAAGGCAGGACCAGAAGATTGTCAGATGTGATACAGGCAAATGTCAGGGAAAAGTCTCCACTAATCCAGAGAAGCTTGAATAAAACGCTGCATGCTCTATAATCCATGTTCTGTGTCACAGATCATACCCAGACTTCTAAGGAAATATACATCAACTAGGATTATTAAATTACTGAAGAGGAGCTGGAGAGATGGTGGTTCAGCAGCTAAGAGCACTTGCTGCTCCTTCTGAGGACCCAGGTTCTGTTGCCAGCACAGCAGTCTGTGACTCTAGCTCCGGTGGCTCTGACTCCCTCTTCTGGACTCCATGAGCACTGCACTCACACACACACACACACACACACACACACACACACACACACATAGACACACAAGTACACATAAGTAAAAATAAAAGTAAAGTAAAATTTTAAAACAATTAATAAGAAACAGAAGCCAGTGTAAATTCTGTGATTATAAATGGTTTTCTGGCCAGGTGGTGTGCCACAGATCTTTAATCCCAGCACTCGGGAGGCAGAGGTAGGTGGATCTCTGTGAGTTCGAGGCCAGTCTGGTCTACAAAGCGAGTTCCAGGACAGCCTCCAAAGCTACAGAGAAACCCTGTCTCGAAAAAGCAAAAAAAAAAAAAAAAAAAAAAAAAAAGTTTTCTGGTTTATTTATTTATTTATTTTTGAGTCAGGTCTTGGTTGTAATCTGAGGTGTTTTCAAACTCATGACACCTCAGCTTCCTAAGTGCTGGGTGTTCAGGCAGGGGCCACCACAGGTACTTTAACACCCAGCTTTTTATTTGTTTTAAATAGAAAAATTTTATACTGGGTGTCTGCCACCTGATAAGCAATTTGTTGTGGCGGATTCAGACATTGGAATATTATTTGTCAATTAAAAGAAATGAAATTTTGACATGTGGTGTAACATCAATGAGCCTTCAAATCTTTCGAAGTGAAAAAAGCCAGTTGGAGGAACACACATGTGGCACGATGTCTTTATTACAGCACTTCCGGAAGACAGGATGCCTGTCGCACCATCCGGCGATTGTGTAAGAGAAACTTGAATTATGTACTTTGAAAGGGTGGACGGTGTGATAGGCACCTCACATCTCTAAAAAGCTCCACACTTTTGCTCTGAGCTTTTTAAAGTGTTAACAGCTCATTCCTAATTGGAATGTAAGGCTAACCATTAGAATCGCCGTTGAGAAAGTGGGTCACTTGGGTCGCTCACTCCAGGTTGAAGCCATGGAGTAGGCACTGAGCACTACCGTTTAAAAGGGCAAGGTTATAAATAGCCTGGCTGTGGCGGCCCTCCTGCTGTGTAACATGATACCTGTGCTTCCCTGACATCCTGTCAAATCTGCAGTGAGGATCTAAAGAAAGCTGTTACGGAGGGAGCGGCTATGGTGGGAAAGTGAGCCCGGGCCAGCGTCATGTGCTCCTGGACACCCGAGTTGACAAAGCCAGTTAAAGCAGTGGTTCTCAACCTGTGGTCCACAGCCCCTTTGGGGTCCACAGCCCCTTTCCCAGGGGTTGCATACCAGATATTTACATTGCAACTTGTAACAGTAGCAAAATTACAGTTATGAAGGAGCAACGAAATAATTTTGTGGTTGCGGGTCACCACGACGTGAGAGGTGCTATTGAAGTGTCACAGTGTTAGGAAGACTGAGAAGCACTGAGTTAAAGGCTGAATGGTGGCGGTGATCTGTGGCTCAGGTGCAAAGGCTAACTAACCTGCCTGTAAACGGATGAAGCCACCGAACTGAGCCCCACGTTCTCACACCACACTGTGTGCGGCGTCAGGCACGGTCTTTGGGGAGAATTAACTGAAGCACGGTTAACGTCAGTGGAGGCTTCTCCAACTGCACAGAACCCTTTCCCAAGCAGTTCGATGTGGTCTGGGACCAGTGTGCCCAAGTGTGGGAAAAGGTGCTCCAGGAAGGACATCTTCAGCTAGAACAGTGGAAGAGATTTGGAGGACAATTTATTAAATAAATTCTCAAAACGTTACTATGGAACCCATAATAAATCTGTGCAACTCTTTACTTCAATTTAACTTCACCTAACCATTTAAAGCAAGTATGAAGAAACTCTATGACTTTATTTACAAGCCTCGGAGGATTGCAATTTGAGATTATTACTCCATGAATGTCTTCGAGAGGTGGGGTGTATGTGATCGTGTAGGCGTGGAGAGACCAGAAGTTGACGTTGGTTGTCTCTCTGGATCTCTCTCCTTGCTTTTTTGAGACAGGATCTCTCACTGAACCTAGAACGCATCATTCAGCAGGGCTAGCTGGCCAGTGAGCTTCAGGGCTCCTCTGACTTGGCCCCTCACCTCACTCTAGGGTTACAGGCCTGCACTACTGTACCTCACTTTTTAACGCGGATTCTAGGGGTATGGGCTCGGCTCTCTGGCTTGCATGGCTGCAAGCGCTTGCTGATCAAGCCATTCTCCCAGTACCAACCTTGCGTCAACGCAAGCTCAAGGCAGTAGCTTTTTTTTTATTTTCCTGGCAATGCTGGGAGTTGAACCACGGACTTTACTCACGCTAGATAAGTGCTTTCCACTGATGACTGCCCCAGTTCTCCACGAGTGTCTATATGATATAACTCTTTTGGGTTGTCTGTTTCTTACATACCTCTACTTACAGTGGTTGTAATTGCTTTCAAAATACCTGAGTCCAAGTGTATTTCAGAAGTCTTTTGCAGGGACCAACTTTACCTCCTAAGCATAATTCAATAGAACATGAGATTTATATGTACCAAACCATGAGAGATCATGTATACATTTGCCTTAAATTTAGCTAGACTTAACCTTTTAGATGATAAGATTAGTCTAACTGAATTAATCTACTTCAAATAAATTAGATCTCTTAATTACTAATAAAAATGAATCTAATTAAAAGTAAAAGATTAAGAGCCAACATCTTCTGTTCCTTTTTCTCCTTTACTTTCCCTATGGAGTGATTTGTATCCTTTCATGCTGTTCAGCCTCCTTGGATGTTGTCTTAGAATATTATTGGGATTAAATCGCTAGCAATCCAGAGTCAACTTAATGATCAAAGGAATTTATTTGGGGGTTAACTCACAACCACAGGAGAGATTTATCGTAGGGTCTGGGAAAGCTGAGCTATGTCTCATGCTGAACGGCTTAGTCCAAGATCTCAGCATTCACACCATGAGGTAGCCAAGAGAGAGCTGCGTTAACACATCCCAGGTCTTAATGGTCACCCCCCATCTCTCACCCCCCACTCCCATGTACCTCTGGGGCAGATACCTCAAGGTCATAGGTAGGTGTGATTGTTACTAGGGGCGGTGCTTCAGGGCATGGCTTAAACAACCACCCACTACAGAATATTTGGCTTTCTGTTGCTATAACAAAATGCCTGGAGACGGAGTACTTCATACAGAAAAGAGGTTTATCTGCTCACGGTTCTGAAGATTCAAGAGGGTGGCATTAGTGTCTTCTGGAGACTGTAGGGCTGCCTCATACCTAGTGGGAGTCATCCCCTAGCAGGAGCAGGCACAATAGTTAACACGTTGAGCAAGAGAAGCAGCTAAGGAAGCCTAATTTACATTGTAACAACTAGCTCTCTCCCTGACCAGTCCAATCCCACAAAATCAAGAACTTTCAACATGAAGGCAGAAATCCCCTGATTATATAATAATTCCTGAAAGGCACCATCTCCTAACACTACCTCATTGGGAACCAATAGCCCAACAACTGAACTTCCAGGTCACACCACGCCCGTAGCAACCTGCCTAACCAGCTCTGCCTAAACACCAGGAAAGGCTCCACCAGAAGCTTTGGGCTGTTTATTCTTCCCTCTGAGCCTTATGGTATTTAAACAGTGACACCCCACCCCCTCCCCTGAGTCTCTTTGTACTTTGAACTCATGATATAGTATTTGTTGTTTTGCATTTCGAATTGTACCTTTGCATGGTTTAAAACCACCCATCACTAGACTCGGTTCCCACGACCGGTAGGACGCTCTCGTAGACTGTCACTCACTGGAAATCGAAGGGAGCTACTCACAGATTCATGGTCTGTCTACTCTGCTTATATCTTAGGAGACCGTTTTCAAGTCTAATCTGTGCCAGAAACCCCAAGATTCAAACAAGCCTCGCCCCTCTTTCTCTGCCTTTTCATATCCGAAGCTCTCACTCTTTCTTTTCAAAAGCCTAGGTCTAAAATAAACATATGACTTACTAGTCTATGTATGCCCTGGGAAACCTTACATCCCGACTCCTGAGTCAGGAAACAGCTTCATCTGATGTGGTGGTTCTAAGTCTGCATTCATAATACAAACTTCTAACCTAATCCGTTTCAGTGGCGTCCTCAAAGCCAGTTACAACGGGAGGTGTATCTTTCAGAGTTGGGAACACGATAACCTTGTTAATTTAAGTTAAAAAGTTAAAGCGGGGGCTGGAGAGATGGCTCAGAGGTTAAGAGCACTGCCTGTTCTTCCAGAGGTCCTGAGTTCAAGTCCCAGCACCCACATGGTGGTTCACAACCATCTGTAATGAGATCTGGTGCCCTCTTCTAGTGTGCAGGCATGTATGCAGATAGAACACCGTATACATAAATAAATAAATCTTTTAAAAAAATTAAAAAGAAAAAACGAAGGAAGAAGGGGTCAGTGAGATGGCTCATCGGCTAGGGGTGCTTGCCGCCAAGCCTAAAGATGTGGGTTTGATTCTCGGATCTCACAGGATAGAAGGAGAGAATTGATTCGGGCAAGTTGCTCTCTCTGACCTCAACATGCTCACTATGATGCATAAGAAATAAATGCAAAAAAGAATTGAGTAAAGGAAGAAGATAATAAGGAGGAAATTTTTTTTAAAAGCAGATGGCTAAAAATACCAATTCCAGGGTAGGGATGAAGTCAGTGGTTCAGCATTTGCCTAATGAGGCCGTGAGATTGACCCTCAGCTCTGCCAAAAGAAAGAGAAATAAAATCATTTTATTTTTAGTAACAGCTTTATTAAGACATATTTCACACAGCAAACAATTTGCCCATTTAGAGTGCTCAATTCAGTGACTTAATATATGCACAGAGTTGCACAGCCATCGTGGAATAATTTTAGAATACCTCATCATCCCAGAGAAATTTCACAGCTGAGCAGTCCATCCATCTCCATCCTTGTAACACCTGGCCCCTCAGATACTCTAGGACCAGCGGTTCCTTGTGTCTGTATGGATTTGACTATTCTGCACACTGCATGTAAATGGATCATGCAACATGCAATTGGGAGGGGGCTGGCTTCTTTCGTTAAGCATACTATCCTCAGGGTCCATCTGTGGCGTAGCATCATCTATCAATAGTTAATGGACTCTTGAGTCGTTAAATGTCTTAGCTAGTCAGCTACACGTGATTATAATATCTCACCTGTTTTCTTTCCTTTTGTGTCCTGGATGCTAGGTAAGTGCTTTGCCATGGAGGCATATTCCCAACTTTGAGTGATAATATTACAATGTTAGGGGATATTCGACCACACCATGAACCCGAGTTTGCATTTGCATTGATTAAATAAAATTAACCTTGGGTCAGGAGGCTGAGTTGGCAAGTAGTTGACAGAAAGTAATCATAGAGCATCAGTCATCCAGGAGAGAGAGAGAGACACAGGAAGTAGTATGGAGAGATTTGGAGTGGCGGGGCTTTTCCTGGTTTGGGGAAGCAGAAGCAAGGAGAGGGAGTTACCTACTTGCTACTCGGCTTCTCTGAGCTCCCAGGTTTGCACCCTGGCCTTGAATCTCAAGTGATATTTATAAAGAGAACGATAGAGATTTAGCTAAAGCTGCCTTTAGCAGCAGCGACAGGACTGGTGCCTTTAGGACAGAACTCCCTGCAGACTGAGGCCTGAGGGGCCAGGCCACTGCTAGGGAGGCAGGCTGGTAAGTGCAGAGTTGCAATTGCTGGCTGAAATAGCCATAGATTGAGGCACAGCCACTGTGCCAAAGATAGAACATTACACTGCTCTGAGTTTTGTGTATACTTTTCAGTTCTCGTGAGTACCTGTCTAGACATGGGCTTGCTGATCACATGACAATTCTAGGCTTGTTGTATTCAAAGAACTACCAGGCTGCTGTCCCAACAGGCTGCTCCATTTTATGTCCCCATCCGTCATAGATGAAGGTCCAGTGTCTCCACACCAGGCCCGGCATATGTTATTTTATTTTTCATTACAGCCATCTTTGTGGGCATAAAGTAGTATCTTGTGTGACTATCTACTCTCACCGAGACCTTAAGAGCTAGTGGGCCGTTACAAGGAGAACAAAGGAAGACCTGTCCAATCCTGGATGTCACCTGATAGGTTTATGTTCCTCAAACTGGTTCCCTTGTCTTTCAGGTCAGTATTTCTCAATCTGTTCTTTTTGTGCCCCATGTCCTCCTTCAAAAAAAAAAAAAAAAGTATTAAAAGCTTTATGCCATTGTGAGAGTCTCACATGTTCCTAGTTGGGAATCATCTTGGCCTGTTATCTGAGACTTTTTTTTTTTTTTATTTTACAGACCAGTAAAATAAACTTGCTAACTTTGTACTGGCTACTTACCAAGAACAATACACATGATTTCATCAATAGAGGACACTGAACTTCCAGAAAGAAGAGAGAGGAATGACTGCAAAATAAAAAGTCCTTTCTAAGATGATTTTATCTGAACACATGCATGCACACACCACAAACCATCCCTTACTGAGCTTAATTTCCAGGATTAAAAGTCTAATGTCTTCTATGACTTTGCATGACTCCTCTGCTGGAAACGTACACTGGAATAATGTTGTTGACACTCTTAACAGGCCAATAGATCCCTGATACGGGTCAGGCAAATTGGTGAACAGAGAAAGAGATGTCGCCTCAACCTGAGCCAAGAATATTCTTATAGCCGCCCTCATACCATCTCAAGCAGTTTCATCCCTAAAATAACTAGCCCCACTTAACCAATCTTAATAAGACTGTTCTTCTTTGAAGGATGTCTAGACCATTAGATAAAGTGCTGATGAGGTCGTCTTAACAGATGGATCGGTTTGATGTGTCTGGCACGCACTGGCCAATCTTAGCCTTTCTAAGAAGGGAACAGAAGTCATTAGTAATATAATGCCTGAAGACGTACATAGGACCTTCTATAAATGGATCTTGGCTGGAAAACTGAACTGGGAGAAGGTGTAAAAGGGCAATTCAAAAGGTAAAAGTACTTACTGCTTTCTCCAGAGGACCTGGGTTCAATTCCCAGCACACCCCTGAAGGTTCACAACCATCTGGAACTCCAGTTCCAGGGTATCTGATGCCCTCTTCTCATCTCCATGGGGACCAGGCATGACACGGTATGCAGATGTACACGCAGGCAAAACACCAAAACACATAAAATAAAATGTAAATTTTTAAAATTGAACCCAAGCTACTCTTTAGACTTCTAGGTCCAACTATCAATTTGGATGGAGGTCTAAGAGTTTGCCCCACATCTGAAATGATAATACAAGGGAAGAATCAAAAAAATGTAGACTGGGAGATAGTTTACAGACAAGAGAACCACCTTTTCTAATGTACTGTAAATGTGGAAAAGGACTGTTAGAGCATCCAAGATTTGAGAGCTGCTATGAGCTGATGTAAACTATGAGAATTGTGTGAGTGTGGATTGTCACAGATCATCTACCCAAAGGAGGCTAGAGAACGGTGGAGGTGGAGTTCCTGCTTTGTGTGTGCATAGTTTTAGCTTCAATCCCAAGAGCTCGAGAAGGAAAGGGAGGGAGGGAAAGAGAATTTAGGTAAGGCAATTCACACCCAGTTTCAATATTAGATGGTATTCAAGAATGGTTACTGATCTCCTTGACTGATGAGGGGCAGAGTATTACATTTCTTAATGTCTTAACTAATTATCATCAAGACTTGTGCACTCAAGTATTTACAAGACACATGTCGAGGACTGCTTCAGACTGCTCAAGGGAAAAGAATTTCATTGGGGAAGCACGCAACGTAAGATTAGGGAAATTCTGACAGCAATTGCAGATGGATACGAGAACACATTTTACTACTTTCTTTACTGTTGTGGATGTATGAAAGATTGGATCATCAAAAGCTAAATAATAAATGGTGCCCCTATGTACGATTGCCTCATTTAGCAATTTGGGAAGAGTTTCCTGACCACTGGCCACAGTATAGGAGAGGTGGGGAAGTGGGGCTGAAGGCCTACCACCCCTTCTGAGTCCAAGAGACAGCTGGGAAGTGGTCAAGGTGGCGAGCATTTAGAGGTTGGCATTCCAGAGTAGAGAGAGCTCCACAGGAAGGGATGGGGGGCTCTCAGATGGAACGCCTATCAGAGTAGATGGTGAATGGCTTATGGGTTTAGAGGAATCATCTACAGCTGAGGAGAGAACATCTGTTAAGGATGAAGCAGAAGAAACCCTCAGCTTACACAAGCCAGGGAGTCATTGACATCCCCAGGACGGGTGGATAAACCTTGTCATACACAGGGCACTGGGAAGGGTGCCTAGCACGAACATTAGATAATGTCTTAGTATCCAGGCCAAACCAGTCTTACGTTAAGATTTTGTTAATTCCATCCAGAAAGTGTTTAAGTAAGCTGTAAAAAGATTAAATTATTCCTCTTTGGGGGGGTTATTATTTTTATTTTATGTATATGGGTGTTTTGTCTGCATGTGTTCGTGTGTACCACATGTATGCAGTGTCTGTGGAGGCCAGAAGAGGGCTTTGGATCTTTTGGCGTTGGAGTTACAGATGGTTGTGAACAGCCATGTGGGTGCAGGGAATTGAACCCGTGTCCTCTGCCAGAGCAGCCAGTGCTGTTAACCACTGAGCCATCTCTCCAGCCTTAGACTGAACTATTCCTAAATATCAGCATTCTAGAACAGAGCTCAAGAACAGCTAGAGAAATACAGGGCCCGAGAGGGTAAAGGCACCTGCCACTAGTCCCGGTGACCTGAGTTCAAGACCCACAGGTAGATAAGAAAACCACTCAGTTGTCCCCTGATCTCCACACAGTGGCGTGCACTCATGTGTGTATGCATACATACACACACACACACACACACACACACACACACACACACACACACACGTAATCAGGAAAAAAAAAAAAAAACCTAAGAAATGGATAAGAAAATATCTAGCGGCCGGGCAGAGGTGGCACATGCCTTTAATCCCAGCACTTGTGAGGCAGAGCCAGGTGGATCTCTGTGAGTTCGAGGCCAGGCTGGTCTACAGAGCGAGAACCAGGATAAGCACCAAAACTACACATAGAAACCCTGTCTCGAAAAAACCAAAAAAAAAAAAAAAAAAAAAAAAGAAAGAAAGAAAGAAAAGAAAAAGAAAAAAATATCTAGCATTCAATCAGACAAATTTTAGAAGATATCTGACATTCAATTAAAAAATCACTAGATTGGGGTGGGGAAGTAATAATTTATAATGAATAGAAATGCCAGTCAACATAAGCAGCCCCACGAATGTGAGAGATAGTAGTAAACAAGGACATTTAGCAAATATAGTGATTATTATATGTTCAAGATAAAAAAAAAAGGCATATGCCAAAAGGTAAATATCAGCATGATATTTGTTGTTTTAAAAATGATAAGCAGCGCTGGTTACCATACAGAAAGGTCATGAATCACGACAAAATCCAGTATCAGAACTTTATTAGGTGGTGTGGGGAGACAAAAGAACCAGGCCAGGGGAAGAAGCACATGCAGGGGGTTGGGAAGGAGAGAACAGAGGAAAGAGGAAGAGTCTGTGTCTGGCTTTTTAAGGATTCCCGAGCACATGCGCAGGTGGGCTTATGGAGCTACACCACGCATGCGCTGATTGCATGACCACGCTGTGCACATTTGCATGATCACGGATGACCCCTTACTTAGCTACTGAACTGTGCTTGTGTGGTCATGCAGCTGGAGGAGCGGCAGAATCCCAACAACCATGCTTTAAAATGACACTGGAAATAAGAAGGTTCATATGCCAAGCATGATCACACACACCCATAATTCCATCTGGTCAGCGGGGCAGAAGCAGGGGGCTGGACACCAGAGTAGAAAGCGCAGAAAAAATGGATTAGCAGATGTGGGCATACAGCAAAGGGATGATTTCAGTTCACGGAGGAGGTGGGAGGGAGGAGGGACAAAGAGCAGCCCCGTGTGAACTGTGGGATTGCTCCAGCCACTCAGTACTGTGTGATGGGGGAGCTGGAGTTTGCTGAGGAGAAACAGAGGCTTCTAGAACTGTTTAGGTAAGTTAGAACTGCACCTGCCGAGTATGATGTGGAACTACACGGCTGTCGTTCTAAGAAGCTCAGCAGAGTCCAATCACACGAAAGGAGAAGGGAGCAACCCTGGAGGACACCAGAGGAAATTGTGAAATAAGAACAAGAGGGCTTGTCGGGGAAAGGGGCTTGTCACCAAACCTGTTGACCTGAGTTCCGTCCCCTGGACCTATAGGGTCAAAGGAGAGAACGGACTCCTTCAAGCTGTCCTCTGACCTCCACAGGCACACCATGACTTGCACACACACACACACACACACACACACACAGTGTGGTGAGATGTTTTTAAAAACAGAAACACAAAACCAAAATCTCAACAAAGCACAAGATACTGTCAACCTAGACTGTAGTCGAAATTATTTTGTCCCGCCTGCCAGCTCCCAAATAACCATATGAAGATTTCTTATTAATTGTGAAGGCTCAGTTGATAGCTTAGGCTTATTTCTAACTAGCTCTTATAACTTCAACTAAGCCTATCTTTTAATCTATGTTCTTTGACATGACTCAGTTACTTTTACTTTATAATGCCCATGTTGCTCTGTGTCCCTGGCATCTCCCCTTCTTCTTCCCAGCATCCTCTCTGCCCCCCAAATCCTGCCTAGCCATTGGCCTTTCAGCTTTTTATTAAACCAATCTGAGTGACACATCTTCATGACATACAAAAAGAGTATTCCACCACACTAGTGAC
The DNA here is from genome assembly GCF_903995425.1 of Onychomys torridus. NCBI lineage: Eukaryota > Metazoa > Chordata > Mammalia > Rodentia > Cricetidae > Onychomys > Onychomys torridus. The sequence goes on from NC_050459.1 coordinate 40,984,311, forward strand.
AGCCTCAAAGGCACAGTGAAAACATTCCAACAGGGAAAGCCTGATCAAATTCATCACCACCAGATTCACACCACAGGAAATGTAAAAGGAGGACCAGGATGCAGCTTGGCTGGTAAAGGGCTTGCCTGACACAAGCAAAGCTCTGGGTTAGGATCCCGGCATGGTAGGATAATCCCCAGCTCTCAGGAGGTGAATTCAGGAGGGTCAGAAGTTCAAGGTCATCTGCATCCTCCATAATGAATTTGAGGCCAGCCTGGGCTACATGAGCCTTGCCTCAGAAAACAGAAAACAACCAAATACAAAAGGGATTCCCTGAGGAGAAAGCCTAACACCAAAGTCTGAAAAAAGGAATATCAGAAGTGACAATAATGTAAGGAATACACTAAAAACAATTTTTTTATTTTGCATTTTACTCACCTTACATATCTAAAACTCTATTTATAGTTATATCTTAAAAAAACAAAACAAAACAAAACAAAAACAAGAAAAAAACCAATCGAGGGCTGGAAAGATGACCCAGCAAGTCAAGAGTACTTGTTGTTCTTGCAGAGGGCCGGGGTTCAAATTCTCAGCACTCACATGGTGGCTTACAGAGTCCATAAACAAAAAAATTCCAAGGCATCCCATGCTCCCTTCCGACCTCTGAGGGCATCAGGCACACACAAGGTGCATGAAGACAAAACACTCAGACACATAAAATTAAAAAGCCAGGGGTGGTGATGTATACCTTTAATCTCAGCATTCCGGGAGGCTGAATGAAGCAAGATGTTTGTTCACAAGTTCAAGGCCAGCCTAGGATAAATAATGAAACTTGGTTTCAAAAGGAAACATGCTCTTTAAAAAGCAGTACAGTGGGGCTGGGGATTTAGCTCAGTGGTAGAACGCTTGCCTAGCAAGCGCAAGGCCCTGGGTTCGATCCTCAGCTTAAAAAAAAAAAAGTACAGTAACAGTTGTTTTTAAGATTTTTTTTTTTTTTAATTATGTGAATGTGTGTCTGTGCAGTTAAGTATCCCAGCGTGGATGCTGGGAATGTGAAGAGCAGTACATATTCCTAACCACCAAGCGGTCTCCCCAGTCCTATACTGTTGTCTTTGAAGTGTGTGTGTGTACACAGGAAGAATGGTAACGTGAAGTAGATGGGTTATGAATTAAAATGTATATGTGGAGTGGAAAAACGTTTCCTGTAAAGCATCAAGAAGTGAGTATTCTAAACTGGGCAGGCTGTGTCTTACCCACAGTGGCTCAGTACTATCCTTATGGCATGATAGCAAGTGAGATGATTTACCAGGTAAAAGCAAGGCAGCAAACTACGTTTGGCTCCTGGACTAGTTGAGAATCCTTAACACATGCTGTAAACCCCAAACCAAGGAGCTGAATAAAACAGAGGTATAACTAAAACCAAAGAGATAGAACACACTCATAAAAAGTATTCAACAAATTCTAGGGAAGAGAATATGGTTTCTGTTCTAGGTTCTGGACATGCTGGGGCCCGTAAGGGGGTCACAGGGAACCTCAGGGATGGACAGGCTAAGTGGAAATATTTCTTGGCCGCCTAAACCAGTCCAGCAACAGCTCGGTGTCTTCAGTAGCTGGAGGTCCGAGCAGATTTAAGTAGAAAGGTCAGGAACAGGAAGTTACGGCGGTCCCAGCCCTAATCTCAACACCGAGGGAACCTCAAATTTTGGCTGATATTCAATGACCTGTTTGTACGGAAGAGCTGGATGAGGAGCTTTTTTTTTTTTTTTTAAACAAACACAGTGTTTGACCTTGAACTGTATCGGCTTTCTGAGACTCACCGGCTAACAGGTACAGAGCCTGTCGTCATGGTTACTTGCAAGCAGCTATTGTTTGTGATAGTGAAGAGCCCAGTCTGCAGGGCAGAGGGAGAGGGGTTTGGGGGGTCTATTTGTTTTTGTTTTTTCTTTTCTCGGGTTAAAACTACTCCTGCACATTGTGTTTCGTGGTCTCTTTCTAAGCAGCACTTTGGGCAGGCAATGCCCATTTGATTCCATGCACTGTTTGTGTATGGTAATTGCATTGCCCGATGAGGAATCTTTGAAGACACATAATTTTTTTTTTCTCATTTGAACTTGATTTGTAGTCAGTTTATATTTGAAATATTTTCATCTCATATTCATTTACTTTTCTCTTATCTTTAAATTGAGTTTATGTAAAATAGGATTGTGTAGTCAATGTTTGTTTACTGGTGCATACCCTTTACCATAATCAGCTCTGTGGGTTATTTTCAGTCACTTTTAATTTTAACCAGGCATACTTCCCATTAAGTGATTGTTGCCAATTACACACTAATTTTTTGTAATGTCTCATTCAGAATGTAATTGAAATAAAAATCAGTAGATTTTTTGTAAAAATGTAAATAGTATTATCATAAATTTTTATTTTGCTCATTACATGAACTTATTATGCGATTGCCTCATTGTTATCCAATGACTCGGGATTGGAGCCTTTGAAAATTCAGGCCCACCAGATTTTACTATTTAAATCTGAAGGGAAAAGGGGGAGAAATTAACACTGAGAAATGATCTGGTTTCCCTGAAGATCATTAGTAATTGCTTAAACTAGCACGAAGGAGCAGAAGATTCAAGGCCCGTTGAGGTTAGAATCAGCAGAATTATGTCATAGTGAATTTGGAAGGTGAAAAAAAGCCGTTTGGAGACAGCATCCAGGGGATCTTCTTGCACACATGCATGGCGGTTCCTTTCACTAAGAAGAGGAGCAGCCGGGCGGTGGTGGCGGCACACGCCTTTAATCCCAGCACTCGGGAGGCAAAGGCAGGCGGTTCTCTGTGAGTTCGAGGCCAGCCTGGTCTATACAGAGTGAGATCCAGGACAGGCACCAAAACTACACGGAGAAACCCTGTCTAGAAAAACCAAAAGAAAAAAAAAAAAAAAAAAGCAATGGGAGAGGCCCAGCCCCAAGCAGAAAGACAACAAATTCAACCTTCAATGTGTTGAGCCTGAGGCATTTTTGAGGAACCCAAGCAGTCCACCCACGCATCAGCGTCTTGCTCTGTCCTCATCAGAGAAGAAGCTTCTTCCTCGTGCAGAAGGTAGGAACCACTACAAAGGCCAGCAACTGGACAGTGTTTACGGAGTGAGAGCGGTCCGAACACTCCGTTCTGGATGGGAGGTCTCCATCACACCCTTCCCCTCGGGGCTCCGGGATCTGTGCAGACAGGGAGGTGGAAAGCTGGTTAGAGCCAGCGGGGATGGATGCCGTCAAGGAAACAGTCTCTAATAAGTCTCCTCCAACCGGAGTTTCAGTGGGTATACAAACCACACTTTAGGGCAGGCTTCACGCCAGCTGTAAACAGCCAACACAAAATGAGCTCAGTGGTAAGTCGGGAGAGTTTTTTTCTTTCATGATACTTTGTTCGGGATTTTTAAATTGTATTTATTTATTTATTTACTCAATCTTACTGGTCTTTTGTTTATGTATTATGGTTTCTGGTTTTGTGTTTTTTATGAGGGGTGTGTGTGTGTGTGTGTGTGTGTGTGTGTGTGTGTGTTTCCCGTTTGTTTTGGGTTTTTTCTTTTCTTTTTTTCCCTTTTTTATTGGCTTGTTTTCTAAAGGGAGAGAAAAAGAAGGTGTGCAGTTGAGTAAGTAGGGAGAGGGTAGCTTCTGGTAGGGGACAGAGGGGAAACTGGGATCAGAAAGAATATATTGTATGAAAAAAATATTTTCAACTAAAAAAAAAATATAGATCCAAGCAGACAAGAGAAGTAACAAGATCCAGAGAAGACTCTAGAAGCTTGGGATAGCGACGTCACTGTGGAACTCATTCCCACCTAGTAGCCGGCAGAGCTTAGATTAATAGAGATCCATGAATTCACGGAGCGGTCAGGACAGAGCCTAGGGCGGAGCCTTGGGGCATCCCGGCACACCATAGCCGCAGGATGGAAATTTCAAGTAGGAACTGGATTGTTCTTGTGCTAAGTGTGGTTTAGAGCCCAGATGAGATGAACTAGGGGTAATGCTGAGGCCACGCAGTCCTGCTGGGAACACGGTTGTGCTGGGAATGGGTGGAGAAACCAGCAAAAAAGAAGAAGAAGAAACCATAAAACCAAGCACCTTCGGCCGCCTAGGGGCTGGAGGAGAGGGAGGGAGGGATGCGGTGATCCTAGGGAAAGCAAATTGGGGCAGGGCTTCTTCCTTTGCTGGCTTGCTTTTGCTGTGTAGAGAGATGAAAACGTCACCAGCAGCATCCAGTTGAAAGGGGATGGTTGAAACCGCGGCCGAGTGAGGAGGAGCTCTCCGGGAGAGAGCGGTGACAGTGGAGATTGGCAGGTTGTGGAGATGCAGGGGTGGAGATGCAGGTGCCAGGCAATTAGTTTAGAGGACATCGAGAGCTGTAGGCTGATGGCTTCGATTAAAGACGCAGAGGGCAGCCGGGCGGTGGTGGCACACACCTTTGTCCCAGCACTCGGGAGGCAGAGCCAGGAGGATCTCTGTGAGTTCGAGGCCAGCCTGGGCTACAGAGTGAGATCCAGGACAGGCACCAAAACTACACAGAGAAACCCTGTCTGGAAAAACCGGAGGAGGAGGAGGAGGAGGAGGAGGAGGAGGAGGAGGAGGAGGAGGAGGAAAGGGCCAGAGGTTTGAGGAAAACACAGCATCTGACAGGGGCGGGAAGTAAGGGGACCAGAGGAACATGCTCGGACAGCGCTGTCTATTGGAGCTGGGTGATGATTCACTAATGAACGCTCCTTTTCGCGGCTCTAATGGAAAGACTGCCCAGAGCTTGCTGAATAATGTATCTGTCTTGAAAATAGCACTGTATTTTTCAAACATCAGATTCAAAGCGTGAGAAAGAACGAGGGCAGACAAAATGTAACTTTTTTTTTTTTTGAAGTTGAAAGGAATGTGACAGAATTTCTAAAAAGCTGAATGATCTTTGAAATGCCCCAAAGTACTAATCTCCATATTAATGCTTGGAATGCTGATGAGGATTGGTAGATTAAAAACCACCGCTTGGAAGCAGCGGCCTTGGCAAGGTGCTCTTGGGGAAGTGTTAGCTTAGAGTGTCATGTTTCAACAATTCATGAGGGATGAATGACTTATTAAGGTTCAGTTAAGGAGCTGGAATTCAGGATGAAACTCAGAAAGTTAAATAAACCTTAGGTCCAAAAACAAAGTAGCTATACTACCTTAAAATGATGACGTATTGAAAAGGGCCATTGCCGGGCAGTGGTGGCGCACGCCTTTAATCCCAGCAGTCGGGAGGCAGAGGCAGGCGGATCTCTGTGAGTTCGAGGCCAGCCTGGTCTACAGAGTGAGATCCAGGACAGGCTCCAAAACTACACAGAGAAACCCTGTCTCGGAAAAAAAAAAAAAAGAAGAAGAAAGAAAGGAAGAAAAGAAAAGAAAAGAAAAGTGTTACAGAAGACTGGGCCTGGTTTCTGAATTCCTCATCAATTGTGACTGCTCTTGGGCACATACTCCTTCCATGGTTTCGCCCATCCAGGTGGTGACTCACCAAGGAGCCCCACATCATGCTACCCAAAGTTTAACCCTCCAAAACTGAATGAAACCTTTTGTGGTGATAACGGGCTCTGTCTTGGTCATTTTGTTATAGAATCAGAACATGGGAGAACACTGGCAGTTCCCAGGAGGGCTTGGAGACAAGAAAAAGGCAAAGGAGAGGCGAATTCTGTTTCTCCTTCTTAAGTTACGACATTTGCTTTCTCCCACCCTTAGACATCAGAGCCCCTGACTCGCGTGACTTCAGACTTCAGGATTCACCCAACAGCCCCTTACCTCAAGTTTCAGACCTGGACTGGACTTCCCAACTGGCATTCTGTGGCTTCGAGCTTGCAGACAGATATTTGTAGGACTTCTGGCCCCTGCAGTCATGTGAACAAATTCCCCTATGTATTTGTACACACACTATGGTTCTGTTTCTCTAGAGAACTCCAATGCAGGCTGGCATGGTAACAAGGCAATGAAATTAACCAAGCGTGACGATGATGAATCCTTCAGACAAGCATTCTGGAAGGGGTACAGAACATGAGAACAAAGACAGACTAAATGGAAGTATTTGAGATGAACCAAAACTTATTCTGTCACTTGGTTTCTCCCTACTAGGAGATTTCTGTCTCTTGGGGTTCTGTGGATAGAAGCAGAAAGGCACCTTTTTCCAGATGCTTCCATGCTAAACAGTGTAGAAGTCCTGAAGACTGGGCAAATGTTAAAATGGCCTGGTCCTCTCTGTCTTCAGCTGTCCTCTTCCTTCTGCGTTCTCTGGTGGGAGTGCATGTCTTTCTTTGGCGTGTATATTTGTATGCATGTTTGCGTGTGTAGGTACCCGTGCATGTATGTGCATGTGTGCATGGAGTGGAGGCCAGAGTTCAATATCAGGTGTACCCCTCAATCACTCGCCACTTTATATCTTGAGTCAGGGCCTCTCACTGTACCCTGAGTGTACTGATTCTCCTAGACCAGCTGCTGGCTAGCAAGCCTCGAGGATCCTGCTGTCTCCACACCAACCTCACCCTAGCACTGGGATTACAGTTTGGATGAAAGATACAGGTCCCACCTCAAAACAATACAAGATACAGTTTAAGTATAGATGAGTGACCACAGCCTGGCAACACAGACTCGGGTCGCCCCAAAATTCTGTCTTCTAACATTGAAGCATTTTCATGGGTTTTTTATACTTTTACAGAACAGAGAAAGTCATGAACCAAGGCAAGTCTAAAATACATTGGTGGTATTCTTAGCTTTTGGATTGGTAGAAGCTAGTGGTCTGCCAAGCCAATAGATTCCAGAAGGGCTTTTATCTATTTGCATGAGATGTTATTTCTGACACAGAGGGTAGCAATGAATGTCTGTTTTGGAGGGTCATAGCTTACCCCCAAATAAGAAAATTAATCTGTAACATTCCATCTCTCCACAGTACTGAAATTCTAATCAGCAGATTCATCCCTGTAGACATAGATTCAGGAGTTTTCACTCACAGCCAGATGCAGCTTTTTTTGAGGGGGATGGGGGGAAGGGTTTCATTCACAGTATCCCTTGGCCAACTGTCCCATTTTGGACATGAGGAGGCCACATATTGAATATTATAAGGTTCCTCATAGCTAGGAGGCTCATGCCCAGGCTCTGGTGTAGCTGAGGCTGAACAGTAGCCAGGACAGAAGTCTTCAGGAGAGAGGAACAGCCGGGAAAGGCCATTAAGAAAGAAACTCCTGGATTATATCAAAACTGCTACCCACCACCATCTTGACCTGACTTTTTTTTTTAAACACCCTGTGTATCTTAAATAACATTTACATGTGACATATAATAGGATTATTGTACCTAAAATTAAAATAATCAAAACACAGTCCGTGGTTGGAGAGATGGCTCAGAGGTTAAGAGCACTGGCTGTTCTTCCCAAGGACCTGAGTTCAATTCCCAGCAACCACATAGTAGCTCACAACAATCTGTAATGAGATCTGGTGCCGTCTTCTGGCATGCAGGTATTCATGCAGACAGAACATTGTATATAAAATATATAAGTAAATAAACAAATAATAAATGGTAAATTAATAAATCCATTTATTTGTCTTTTATGTGCATTATTTGTGTGACTGTGTCAGATCTTAGAATAACAGACAGCTGTTTTGTGGTCATAGCCGAATGTTATTGCTCATTTCACAGTCAGAGAGGGAATGGACTCCAGTAGGAGTTACTCTGTAACGCTGCCCCTCTATTTTCCACTGGCAGAATGCAGGCATAGTTTTGTGTTTTCCCAGTTCCAGTGAACTATGCTATATAACTTTCAGGATCCGTTTAGTCAGGGAACATGGGCCCTTAAGACACAATGTCTCAAGAAGCTTTGGCCACCGTCTGAATTAACATTATCCACGGTCCTTGTTGAGTTAAGGTACAGGCTTGTGGTGGTTTGAAAAGAAATGCCCCCCCCACGCTCATTTGTGAGGTCATTAGAGAGTAGCTGTACTTGAGAGGGATTAAGAGGTGTGGCCTTGTTGGAGTGGGTGTGGCCTTGTTGGAGTGGGTGTGGCCTTGTTGGAGTGGGTGTGGCCTTGTTGGAGTGGGTGTGGCCTTGTTGGAGTGGGTGTGGCCTTGTTGGAGTGGGTGTGGCCCTGTTAGAGGACATGTATCACTGAAGGCGGGCTTTGAGGTTTCAGAAGCCTAAACCAGGCCGAGGAGCTCCCCATCTCTCTCTTCCTGCTGCCTTAAGTCCAGATGCAGAACTCAGCCACTGTGTCTGCTTGGGAGCCGCCATGTTCTCCACCATGAGGATAATGGACTAAATCTCTGGAACTACAAGCCAGCCCCAAGTATAGGTTTTCTTCAATAAGTGTTGCCATGACCATGGTGTCTCTTCACAGCAATAGAACACTTACCAGGACAAGGCTCTTTCCCACGCCTGAGTTTGATAATAGTCCTGTAGAGTTTACCTAGTGTTTTCAATCCATTTCTGTAGAACACCATTTTCCTTTCGAAGAGTTTCCAACCCTTTGCCCTCTTCTGGAAACAGCATCCCTTCTATGCATCCTATTTTTGAAAGCAGTCCTTTTCTAAGGAATATCTTTGCTTATTTGCAGCTAATTCAGCTTGTGTGAGAATTCCTAGTCCAGTGTCTATACCTCCAATAAGATCTCTCTTTTGGCTCTGGCATTTAGCCAACTTGGTTAATGCACTAAGGATGTTGTTGCCACTGGAGACTGACAGCTTTGATACAATTTGGATAAAAAGTTCCTGGGTATCCCATACAAAAGCTAACAGTATAGAGGTCACTCCTGGTAGGCAGTAGTCTGGGTGTGCTATAGGACATCTCAGAGCCTTCCAAGTCTGACAGCAGTGTTATATCATTTGGAACTGAGTATCCCAATTTACTCCTGTGAATTGGAGTTCAGGTCATTAGTAAGTGTCCTCCTTAGGGGTTCTATTGCTGTGATGAAACACCATGACCAAATGTAAGTTGGGAGCCGGGCGGTGGAGGCACACGCCTGTAATCCCAGCACTCGGGAGGCAGAGGCAGATAGATCTCTGTGAGTTCGAGGCCAGCCTGGTCTACAGAGCTAGTCCAGGACAGGCTCCAAAGCTACAGAGAAACCCCGTCTTGAAAAACAAAAACAAACAAACACACAAAGGAAGTTGGGGAGGAAAGGGTTTATTTGGCTCATACTTCCACATCACTGTTCATCATCAAAGGAAGTCAGGACAGGAACTCAAACAGAGCAGGAACCTAGAGGCAGGAGCTGATGCAGAAGCCATAGAGGAATGCTGATTACTGACTTGCCCCTCATGGCTTGTTTTTTATAGAAACCAGGACCACCAGGGATGGCACCACCCACAATGAGTGCCTTCCTCCATTTCTAATTAAGAAAATGCCCTCCAGGCTTGCCTACAGCCCAGTCTTAAGAAGGCATTTTCTCAGTTGAGGTTCCCTCCTCTCAAATGGCTTTAGTCTGTGTCACATTGACATAAAACTAGCCAGCACATAAGTATGTGTAGTGGATACCTGTTCTGTCTATGACCTTGAAGCATTGCCCCTCGAGAAGTAGCAGGTAACTGTCCTACCTACCTATGACCTTGAAGTACCTGCCCCCCCCACATCTCTTCTCTCCCTCATGGGCTTGAATGCTGATACCAACCCAAGTGGAAGAACAGTGTTGGACTGTACCTCGGACTTCCAGGACCCTACGATAAGTGATAAATCTCCTGTGCGGTAGTGAGTCTTCCTCCCTGATAAATTCCTTTACTTTAGCCAGGCGGTGGTGGCGCACTCCTATAATCTCTGTGAGTTCAAGGCCAGCCTGGTCTACAGAGCTAGTCCAGGACAGGCTCCAAAGTTACAGAGAAACCCTGTCTCGGAAAAAATAAATAAATAAATAAACAAACAAACAAATAAATAACTAAAATAAAATAAACAAAATAAATTCCTTTATTCTTTAAGCAGACTCTGTGGATTTCTCACGTTAAGTATGAGTATGTCCCGTGCTGTGGGGCATCCAGCCACACTTCCAGGTGAAAGGTCATCAGGACAGGTGATGCTGTGGCAGGAAACACAGGCAGCTGCGATTGACTGGCCATGATGCTCGGGATTTGTTGTTACTAATCAGATGTAATATCAATGATGGCACACAGTAATCTAATTGGTTGAACCCAGTTAAACTGCTTTCTCTTTTTTCTTTTCTTTTTCTTTCTTTTTTTATTTGTTTATTTGTTTTTTGTTTGTTTGTTTTGGTTTTGGTTTTGGTTTTGGTTTTTTGAGACATGGTTTCTCTGTGTAACAGTCCTGTCTGTCCTGGAACTCACTCTGTAGACCAGGCTGGCCTCGAAGCGTCTTTCTTTCTTAAAGTGGGAAAAATTTCTGCTGCTTTGGGTATAGGGCTGTGGTTCTAAAATAGAGATACCCTAAACAAAAAAGAGGGGGCGGAATTCCCTTGGGTAGACTTACACTGGGACTCTGTCAGTCCAAAACCTGGAATTAATCAAAATCACACTGAATAATAAGAGAATTCTTTTCTGCAGGTAGTGAAAAATTTAAATCTTTCCAAGCATAAGGACTTGGCTCAAGTGAGATAGGAGGTCTGGGTAAGCAAAAAGGCGTAACAAAAAAACATGGCTAAGAAACATGTAATATGAAAGTCCCTAAGGTCAGCATTGTATCTGTCATTGAAGGATAAATTCTACAATAAATTTTAGACTTTTCAGAGAACTTCTGGAAGATGTCGCTAGTTCCCGCCCTAGAAGCGGCAGCAGACTGCTGGCTTCAGCCACCGAGGCTCGAGGTCACCATCTGCCCTCAGCTGCCTTCCCACACGCACCCCTTAAAAGTGCCTGTCCATCACAGTCCCCGCTGTTGCTTCTCCTGCCTTCCTACCTCTTCTTGTTCCTCTCTTGCCTGCCCTCTGTGTCTGTCTGTCTGTCTGCTTCTCCCAAGGCCCCCCTCCTAAACAGCCTTCTGTTCTTTCACTCCACCCCCCCCCCCCTACCCCTCCACTCCCCACCCCCGCCCCTGCCCCATAACCCTCTCACACAAACTCTGTGGCATGTGGCATGTTCTCTTAGGGGCACACCTTGGCAGGGCCCACCACAGGCATCCCCTCACTGCTTTTTATATTATACGATAGACATACAGATACCCATAGACATACATATGAGTTAGGGTTTGAGTTCACTAAATTATAGCTCTTGATTGACAAGGTAGAAAAGGTGAGTACTATCCAGTCCTTCTGAAGCCCACATGGATGCGTCCTAAGTCGGTACAGGTTTGACATGGGAAAAACCAAGTCGAGCCTCTGTCCCCTGACGTTTTGCAGTGAAGGAGGTAGGTGGAAGCACCAGATAAGGCACTTCCCAATGAGGCTGAGGAGGGAGTCTTCGATTGGGTGCCTTTCCCAATAGACCAAAACATCTCGATTTATTTCATTTAGTTCTTCCTGTCCCAGGAGTTCACTCTGGAAAGATCCCTGAGCTAAAGGCTTGCCGAGGTCAGGGGAGAAACATCAGAAAGATGAGGAAGTATGGATTTGAGGAGGAAGGTCAGGAGAAAAAGGCCAAGCAATTTCAAAAGCAACAAAAAAAAACAAGATAAACCACACAAAAGCAAAACGCCTTTAAAGTTCTAAAAGTGAACAAAATACTGAAAATGAGCTCAACCACTAAATAAAAAAATGCCTTTAGAGACCAGAAAGCAAGCAATGGAAACCAAATGTCTAGACCAAAATGTGTTCTAAGCAAGTCAGCGTCGATACCTTGAAGCGAAGCACTTGAAAACGAACCAACAAGTATTTAAGGGGGATCCTAAACTTCAGCTCAGGTCAGACCTATGGACCACCAACGAGATTTAGGGAAGAATTCACCAATCAACACCTAGGAAGGGAAGGCAGGATGGTGGGCAGCAAGGGAGCCCTGGGCTGCTACCTGGCACCGATCTGGTGCTATGGATGTCTGTCTGTACTCTGTGAATATATGCTGTTCCCAGTGGTTAGTAAATAAAGCTGGTTTGGCCGGGCAGTGGTGTTTCACACCTTTAATCCCAGCACTTGGGAGGCAGAGGCAGGTTAATCTCTGTGAGTTCGAGGCCAGTCTGGGCTACAGAGTGAGTTCCAGGAAAGGCGCAAAGCTACACAGAGAAACCCTGTCTCGAAAAACCAAAAAATAATAATAAATAAATAAGTAAGTAAATAAATAAATAAATAAAGCTTGTTTGGCTAGCTTTACTTAGATTAGAGAAGGAGGATTGTCTCTGGGGCATTGAACAGCCAGAACTGCCCAGGAAAGAAATAGCTCTTGCCTTGATGGAATAAAGATACCGTTTATTCTAAAGGATGTAGGGCTGGGCAGCACAGACTCGGATTACCCCAAAATTCTGTGTTCCAATATTGAAGTTATTTCACAAAGTTTTTAAGGTTTTACAGAACAGAGAACCTCATAAATTAAGGCAAGTTAAAAATATACTGGTGAGTACATCAGAGAGGTGGGTACTTGAGACGGGGGAGGCTTTTCTGTAGGCTCAAGGTGTTATCTGATGACATTCTTAGCTTTTGGATTGGTAGACGCTAATGATTGCTAAACTAATAGATTCCAGAAACAGGCTTTTATCTGTTTCTAACATGGAAGGTAGCGGGTGGCTGTTCTGGAGGGTCAGAACTTAGTCCAAACTAAGGTGATCAGTCTCGGTACCTGCAACATTCCATCTCTCCACAGTGCTGAAATTCTAGTCAGCCAGTCAGTTCCTGTAGACCTGGATCCTTTCAGGAGTTTTTACTCACAGCCAGATGCGGCTGCCACTCTACACACACACACACACACACACACACACACACACACACACACACGGAATTTTCATTCACCTTAGGCACACGCTGTCGCACCCAGCCTTTTCTGTGTATGCTGGTGATTTGAGCTCAGAGACTCAAGCTGGCTTCCACAGCAAACACATCAGTGACTGCTGAGCCATCTTTCTGGCCCCAAGACACTTCTCTTCACACATGTTCATCTTTCTCCTTTTCTGTAGGTTCAACACAAGTCTAAATAAGTCTAAGCAAGCACCCAGGTCACATGGTTCCCACACCATCCAGTCATTTGCCCAATCCAGCAGCCTGGATACAATATACCAACTCCCACCCCATTTCCCTCAAAACCCGCCCCCTATTTTCTTGATCTAAAAACCCTTCCAGTTATGGCTCTGAACTGTTTCTCTCTCCCCACCCCTGTTTGTCCCTCCGCTGTCACTGATGTCACTGGCTCGACGTCACCGTCACCTCTACAGTGGTCCCCCTTCAACAGTTCTGGCCACACCCCCACCTCTTCATCTTCCCTAGTCAAGTGACGGCCCCGGGGATTCTTCCGTGTCCATCTACTCATTCTAGCTCACTGCTGAGCTGTGCGGTGGCCTTCAACACAAATGTCAAGCGTCTCAATGTTTGCTCGCTGGGCCCTCATCTGCCCACGGTCTTGCTTCCGGCCAGTGCGTTTAAAGCGCCAGCCCACCTGAGCCTCTTCAGGGCTCTGGGCTCTCTCCACTGTCTTCTCTCTCCTCCCACCCGTCAGTTTGACGTTTGAATGCGTACTCCAGGGAGCTTTCCCGAGCCTACTCATTCCATTCAGACTCAGAATCCATACCCCTTCAAAGCCTGACACTTGTCACAGTTCCTAATACCTCTCTGCTGGAACGCTCACTGAGGTTCAGGATCAATCTCTTCTGCTCGATACTGTATTCCAAAGCACGGCAGTGGGGCCATAAGAAGCTTCCAGTGATGTGAGATTGAATGGCTAAGTGATCAAGTCAACTCCCAGGGCGGCCCACGGCTCTTTGGAACAAAGGAACTAGATGTGCTCCAGATTTGATCCAACGTGGGGAAAATGATGTGACTGTGTTGAGTTATATTCATCTGAATTCCAGTTTGTCATTAGGATTAGAAAGAGAATTGGCACCCGGGCCCAGAGTTCATGTGCATTTGGGAAGCTGCATCGCAGAATGTTGCTTAATAGGCATGGATTCCCAGAAAGGGACATTGATTATTCTCGTGTTTAATAGCATATGGCTTGACTTGCCTGCTTTCTTCATTTGTATACATAGTGGGCCTCTCAGTCAGGCGACATTCTACAGAGGTTCTGCCACCAGCCTTTTGGACCAGCTCTCAGCCCTCTCTATGCACAAACACACACATTATGATGACAGATTCTATGTAGACAAGCAATGTTGCCCTTAGTGTTTATTAGGGTCTTTATCTGTTCCAGAGCCACTGAGAGTAGTAGATTTGTTTGTTTGTTTGTTTGTTTGTTTTTTGAGACAGGGTTTCTTTGTGTAGCTTTTGTGCCTTTCCTGGGACTCACTCGGTAGCCTAGGCTGGCCTCGAACTCACAGAGATCGCCTGCCTCTGCCTCCCGAGTGCTGGGATTAAAGGCGTGCGCCACCACAGCCCGGCGTAGATTTCTATGCTGATGTTATCATGTAATGTTTTGGGCAACCCCATTTCCTTCATTTCCAAGTTCATGGGCTCCTTTCACACACACACACACACACACACACACACACACACACACGCACACAATCATCCACATCGGCATGCTCAGATGAAACCAGAGATTGTCGGCGATACAGACTTTCTTTGGGTCTTCTCCTGGGTAATGGATCTGCTTGGACCTGAGGGTTCTAGGACATGTGTTTGAAAAGAGCCATTGGGTCTAGGGTACCAATCAAGAGGAACAGCTTCTGAGGCCTTGAGTTCAAGTTGGCTGACAGTGCTTGATTTTCCTTTGACCTGAAGGGACAACTTCTCATTCCACTTTGCTGCACTTGTGAACTCTAACCCAGGTACTGTCAGGATAATTTTCTTAGGCTACCCTGAGCATTCGCTGCACCGGCTCTTGAAGATAGTTAATTGTGTGTCTCTGTGGTGTGCGAGCCTGCTCCAGGTCCTGAGCAGCAGAGCTGGATGGGAACAGGAGAGGTGAGGTTTGTAAAGGCTGAGGCCAAAGCCTAGTCATCTCAAAATAAAACCCCAAGGCCAGGCATAACGGCACATACCCCTAATCCCAGCACTTGAAAGACAGAGGTGGGCAGATCCTTATGAGTTCAAGGCCAGCCTGGTCTACATAATAGATTCCAGGCAAGAACTTTGAAACCCTGTCTCAAAACAAACAAACCCCTGTTTTGTAAAACGTCACACACAAACAGCACACTGTTGGTATCTTCCCTAATTACCCTCTTGTACGTATGCAAGTTTTTCTTTTTCCCTTCCTCCTTTCTTCCTTCTCATCCTCTAGCACTGGAGTTCCAGGTATGCAGCACCACCTCCAGCTACGCATCACCATGATCATAGAATGGCTCTCTGCTATAATTAATGGGGCTCTTTCCTCTGTATGCATCCCTACGATCTCTCTCACTGTAGTAACAGCGCCCATGCAGCTCTGCTGTTTGGGATCAGGAAGAGGCTCACATACCACAGAGACACACAATTAACTGTCTTAAAGTCGAAGCTGCCGGGCGGTGGCTCACGTCTTTAATCCCAGCATTTGGGATTGAACTCAGGATCTCTGAAAGAGCAGCCAGTGCTCTTAACCCCTGAGCCATCTCTCCAGCCCCTTGAACTTTACATTTCTATTAACAAATAAACCATTCAGCTAATTTATACTTAGAATTACATATGTATTTTTTTGTTTGTTGTTTTTTCTTTTTTTTTGAGCTGAGGATCGAACCCAGGGCCTTGCGCTTGCTAGGCAAGCACTCTACCACTGAGCTAAATCCCCAACCCTGTTTGTTGTTGTTTTTTCAAGACAGGGTTTCTCTGTGTAGTTTTGGTGCCTGTCTGGAACTCACTTGGTAGCTCGGGCTGGCCTTGAACTCACAGAGATCCGCCTGGCTCTGCCTCCCAAGTGCTGGGATTAAAGGCGTGCACCACTGCCCAGCTACATATGTATTTTGAGATATGAAAAAGCAATGATGGGGTTAACTACATGGTGGTCACTAACTGAAGATCATGCTCTCATGTTATACACTGTTATGATAGGTTCCAAAAGACAGGGAGGGTCACATGCAGGAAGGCAGACCATTAGCTCATCTGGGAATGGAAATGTACAGTTATTTCCCACCTTCGTGACATGCTTCTTATTAAACTATCCACACTTTAATTTTACTTTTTTTTTTTTTTTTTTGGAGCTGAGGATTGAACCCAGGGCCTTGCACTTTCTAGGGAAGCACTCTACCACTGAGCTAAATCCCCAACCAATTTACTCATTCTTTAAGTGGCTTCAACTCCTGAAGTCTTTTTTTTAAAAAAAAATTTTTTTAATGGGAAAGGGTGCCCACCTGCATGTATGTATGTGCACAAGCATGCAGTGCCTGCAGGCACCAGAAGAGGGCATCAGATCTCCTGAAACTGGAGTTATAGAAGGTTGTGGGAGCTAGGAAACTGAGTCCCAGACCTCTGGAAGAGCAGCAAGCACTCTTTAACTGCTGAGCCATCTCTCCCGCTCTCGGCCAGACTCTCCTTGAGAAGGATGGCTTTTAAAAAACAAATATAAGGCCGGGTGTTGGTGGTGCACGCCTTTAATCCCAGCACTCAGGAGGCAGAGGCAGGTGGATCTCTGTGAGTTCGAGGCCAGCCTGGGCTACAGAGCTAGTCCAGGACAGGCTCCAAAAAGCTACCGAGAAACCCTGTCTTGGAAAAAAAAAAGGGGGGGGCACTGGAGAGATGGCTCAGAGGTTAAGAGCACCAACTGTTCTTCCAGAAGTCCTGAGTTCAATTCCCAGCAACCACATGGTGGCTCTCAACCATCTGTAATGAGATCTGGCGCCCTCGTCTGTATACATAATAAATAAATAAATCCAAAATAAATAAAATTTAAAAAGAAGTTGCTTGATATATATATAAATATACATACACACACACATATATATATATATATATATATATATATATATATATATATATATATATATATATTCCAACCAAAACCTCAGGTTGGTGCATTGCTCAACCCCCAACAGAGAAGCTTCTTCTTGCAGGAGATCAGGAGATGGTAGGCAACACAGAGGCCCTCAACCTTACAACAGAAGGTGAGCAGCTTTGGAGTGCTCAGTCCTAAACAGATGTCCATATCTTACCCCTCTCCTGGAGGCTTAGGACCTATGCAGAAGAGTAGCCCGAAAGACTACATAAGAGCCGGAGGTAGTGGATGACTTCAAGGAAATAGCATTTTCCAGACGCATCAGGACGGATACTCATGTGAACTCACAGAGTTTATGACAGCATGTATAAGCTCAAGGCAGAAAAAAAATCCCGGCATGGAGGTGGAGAATCCAGCACAAAATCCCACTTGTACCCAAGAAGCTTTCTGTAATTCATCAATTGATAATATATGCAAATTATTGATCCCTTGGGGGGGTAGTTTCCGTCAATGGAGTGATACTAGGTATTTCAACCACACTCCAGGGTAGGCCCCATGCTCAGGAATAGCTGGCCAACTTAAACTGGACTCCATGGACTTCTTGCTGTTTGTTTTTTAGAGAAAGGGTCTTGCTGTGTAGCACTGGCTGTCCTGGAACTCACTATGCAGACCAGGCCGTTCTCAAACTCCCAGAAATCAGCCTGCCTCTGCTTCCCAAGGGCTGGAAATAAAGGTGTTCAATACTATGCCTGACCAGTTGTTTGTTTTTAAGAAAGAGAAAGGGAGGAGGGTGACGTCACGATGTACGAGAGGGTGTCCAAAGCCGTCTCCAAGTCTGAAGTAACCTGGTAAGAAGTCTTTGGCCTCTACCGGAGCATTTTCAGGCTTGCATGAAAGTGTAGGGCAGCATTTGGGCACATGGAAAACACTATCAAAGAAAAACAGTACATACTACATGAAGCCAGAACACTGTTCCAGAAAAACAAAAATCTCACAGTCCCAGATCTGATTAAACAGTGTATAGATGAATGCACAGCCAGTATTGAGATTGCACTGCATTACAAGATTCCTTATCCAAGGTCTGTTCATCTGCCTCCAATGGCTCTCACCCCGTCAGGAGGCCGGAGACTTCAAACCCAAGAGAAACTGAGAAAACTTTCCAAGCCAGTGTATCTGCAGTCTCATGATGACGTTTCCTGATGGGTAGGACAGTTGACTTTTTTTTAAGATTCATTTTTTTTTATTATGTATACAGCATGTATGACTGCAGGCCAGAAGAGGGCACCAGATCTCATTATGAGAAGGTTGTGAGCCACCATGTGGTTGCTGGGAATTGAACTCAGGACCTCTGGAAGAGCAGTCAGTCAGTGCTCTTAACCTCTGAGCCATCTCTCCAGCCTCCAGTTGACTTTTGAGATTGGTGAGCTGCTCAATTTGGAGTGTAAATCAGGCAACCTGCCCTCCTTGATTAGAAGCAAAAAGAACACTTCCTTTAGAGCTCCAGAATTGGTCCTCACGGATGACCTGTGGCTGCAAGCATCCCTAGGGTTTTTCAGGGTACTGCTGTTGCCCGAGTTGATGACATTGGCCCTAGAGGTCATGGACCATACTACATCTTCACTGAAGTCATCTTTGGAAGCAAGTCTGAGGCTTTCGGAGGAAGACTGAGGCAGTTCCTGGGACTGCCATTTAGCACACATCAACCGATGAGAAGGATAAGTCCTCATGGCTACAGGTGTGCAGGCTACCAAACTGTGTTGCTCCCAAGGTACTTAATAGAGGGTTATCCACAAGTTATTCATTTGCCTAAATGAGATTTCTGTACAGGCTTTTTTTGTGGCCTCCTGACTCTTGTAATTTCCAGATATACCCCATTATAAAGGGCAGCTTTGGATTGATCATAAAAAGAGAGAGAGAGAAAGAACAGGAAGTTGAGTGGATAGAGAGGTGCATGGGGATCTGGGAAGAGTTGGGAAGGGGGAAAGAATACAATGATCAAAATATGAAAATTTTGTATGAAGTTCTCAAAGAATAAATAAAAACATTTAAAAAACCTAAATGTACATTTTTTTAAAAGCAAAATTAACCCTATGTGGAGAACTTCTCAGTTACGCACGGGTATTTTCCACAGACTAAGATGAGACCTTTTGGTGTCCTGAGATGGTTTTGGTCAGTTCCAGGGTCTCCTGATAATTCCAACCTTAATTTGCTTCAGCACCTACGGTCCTACTGTTTGCCTTGGGCGGACTTAGGCTTGGAGACAAACAGATACAACAAATTAGGGAGACAGAGATCTTGTCCTGGGGCTTAATCATTCCCATAGTAGCTGAGAAGATGTGACCCATTTACCTGCCTCCCCCAAAAATATTTTCAAGGCAAAATTTAATTGTATAAGTTTGTGGTTTGCTTAATCTTGGAAAGTCTTAGAGACCAAAGCCCATAATAGTGACTGAAAGGAAGTGTAAGATTTATATGAAAGAAAGCAAGGAAAGGATTTTTGTCTAGGAGAGGAGGGGCGGAAACCACGCTGAGGTGAAGGAAACCCATCTGAGTTGTAATGTGGGGGTGGGGGTGGCCAGAGGTGGGCTGTGTAGAGACCTCAGCTAGACAAACAGAAAGAAGCATGAACTGTCCTCAAGAAACGTCAGTGGGAAGCTTAACAATTGTACTGGGGAGCTAAAGGTTAATCTCTCCACCTGATACACTCTCAAGAGCCTTCATAAGCCCTTGCTGGGAACATTGAGCTCATGGAAAGAGTTCTTCACGAAGCATCCAGTTGTGAAGATAAGAGGCTTCATAATTACAAGCGAAGCGAAAGCTAAGAAATGAAGCTTTCTGTCAATATCAAGAGCTACCTGAGTCTCAGAAAATCCCTAGCTTCAGTACAAAACTAAGATTTATGAGAACACCAAAAGGGAGAAGAAAAGGGAAAAAGCATGAATCGATAAGTTTGAGTTCCACAGAGGCTTGTAATGACACACAGACGTCTTGCCTACTATCAGGTTTATTAAAAATAATTCGTTTTACAAGAATAGAAAGTAATGGACTCCTACTTTGTGTGTGTGTTCACTAGGTTAGAATTACATATTTTTCTTCTAATTGCCCTAAAAGTTGGTTGTTTTGTGTGGGGGGGGGGGGGGGGGGGGGTTGAGTTCAAAATACAAAGCTCAAAATAGCTAAGAAACACACAGCTTATAAGTAGGAAAGCCTACTTGGACCAAGATCTGTCTAGCTACAAACATGTTGTTTTTATCTAAGTTATTCTTTTTACTAATAAAGATGCAGGAGTCAGATATTGGGGTGAAAACCTGCTAAATCAGAGAAGCTGAGGAGCAGCCAGCTAACCTTCCTTTTTGGCCAGAGATGCATCAAGAGAGTATCTGTTCACATAGTCCCAAACCAAAAAGCCACAAATCTCTAAGTGTTGTGGAATATTTGTTTTTTTGTTTGTTTGTTTGTTTGTTTTTGCCAGAGCTGAGGATCGAACCACCCAGGGCCTTGTGCTTGCTAGGCAAGCGCTCTACCACTGAGCTAAATCCCCAGCCCGTGAAATATTTGTTTACAATGTAAAGATGGGTCTCTGCCTAAGGTGCCTTCTGATTGGTTTAATAAAGAGCTAAATGGTCAATAGCTAGACAGGACCTCTGGAAAAAAGAGGAATGGAAAGGAGAGAAGAATTTAAACCCAGAGGAGATGCCAGGGAGACACTAAAGAGGTCGGACATATGGTACAGAGTAGAGGTAACCAAGACATGCAGTAGAATGTAGATTAATAAAGGCAGGTTAATTCAAGTTATAAGAGCCAGTGGGAAAAGCCTAAGCTAATGGCCAAGCTTTCATAATTAGTAAGAAGTCTCCATGTCATTATTTGAGGGCTGGTGTCCTGAAGAGAAATCTTGCTATATCTAAATACTCCCTACTTCTTCCTGTATGGCTCTCTATCCGTCTTCCCGGGTCCTCCATACTGTCTATGGCTAATTCTTGTCAACTAGTCACTGGCTCCACCCCACCCACCCCTGATCCAAGGTTAATTTTATTAATACAGTCTCAGAGTTTCATAGTGTGATCAAATATCCTGCAACACAGACATCTATTTTCTACTATGCCTTTAAACTGAGAACTGAAAGATCTGCCCAGAACAAAAAGAAGAAACAAATACATAACAGAGTCTAACAGATTGCTAACAGAGTCTTGCTGTATATGTAGGAAAGAAGTGTGTCGGTGAGGGGTAGACAGCAGAGCTCAGGGGAAAGAGGGGCAGTCTGTGAGGGGGAATGGGGAAAGAATCGGCCCTGTGCAACAGAAGATTGATGCCTTTGATACACACAGTCAAGCAATTTCCATTAATCACACCTTGTGTCCCAGCTCTAGGGGCTGAGCTGTATTTCCTTAATCTTTTCACATTCACCCAGAGATTTTTTTTTTAAGATTTATTTATTTATTATGTATACAGAAGAGGGTGCCAGATCTCATTACAGATGGTTGTGAGCCACCATGTGGGTGCTGGGAATTGAATTCAGGACCTCTGGAAGAGCAGTCAGTGATCTTAACCTCTGAGCCATCTCTCCAGCCCCTCACCCAGAGATTTTATCATGAGTTTCTGAGATCTTGTTTGAGAAGGATACATACCCTCTCCACCCATTAGGAACCGGAAAGGAAGCTTTGACCAACGAGGAGGAGATTGGTGTCTCCTAAATGGAAATGATGATTATGAATCCCGGTGCCCTTGTGAAATTTGTCAGTAAGAGCCGTCTCCCCATGTGTCAATCAGTCTTACTGAGAAGGTGAAGTTTCCGGATGTGCAGAACCAAGAGGAGAATGCCGTAAAGGAAGTGCGTCCAGGGCAGGAGAGATGGCTCCGTGGTTAAGAGCACTTGCAGCCCCTGCAGAGGATGGGGTTCGGTTCCCAGCACCCACATGGTGGTTCCCTGTCACTCCTAACTTCGGTTCCAGGGCATCTGACTCCCTCTTCTGACCTCTTTGGGCACCCAGTATAGATGTAGTACACATAAATACATGCAGGGAAACACACACATTAAAAAAAAAAAAAATCTTTAAAAGGTTATTTTTTTTTTTTAAGGAAATGTTTTCCTGAGGCTACTGAACAGCTCAGTAAAAGAACCCTCTTTCAGTGACACCACTTCTTAAAATATTCACCAGGGCTAAGGAGATGGCTCAGTGGTTAAGAGCACCGACTGCTCTTTCAGAGGTCCTGAGTTCAATTCCCAGCAACCACATGGTGGCTCACAACCATCTGTAATGAGATCTGGCGCCCACTTCTGGCATGCAGGCCAGAACACTGTATACATAATAAGTAAATAAACCTAAAAACAAAAACAAGCTGGGTGGTGGTGGCACACGCCTGTAATCCCAGCACTCGGGAGGCAGAGGCAGGTGCATCTCTGTGAGTTCGAGGCCAGCCTAGTCTACAGAGCTAGTCCAGGACAGGCTCCAATGTTACAGAGAAACCCTGTCTCGAAAAACCAATCAATAAACAAAAGCACAAAGAACTGTGGTACCTGCTATCACTGACATAAATTAATTAAAAGAAAAAATATTCACCAAAGTGAGTCTGTGCTGCTTTTGTGTGTGTGTGTGTGGTTTTTCAAGACAGGATTTTTTTATTTAGTCCTGGCTGTCCTGGAACTCACTCTGTAGACCAGGCTGGCCTTGAACTCAGAGATCCACCTGCCTCTGCCTCCCAAGAGCTGGGATTAAAGGTGTGTGCACCACCACTGCCCAGTGGAGTCTGTGTTTCTTAGCAATTTGGGGTTTCTTGATTTACCCCTTCTTCAGTTTTCTGTTCAAATTCCCCTCAGTAAAGAGCCTCTTTTGAAGGAGCAAACATTAGTTCCATTCACATTTCACTTGTCACAGCGAGCCACATACCCATGTTTGATGTAAATGGTGTATGGGAAAATTGTCTATTCCAGAAAATGTGGTAATAATATATCTCATGGTATGAGTTTCCCAGCACCCACCTGGTGGCTCACAGTCATCCATAACTCCAGTTCCAGAGGAACTGATCATCCCTTCGGACCTCTGAAGACACCAGGCATACGTATGGTACACACGGAACATTTAATACATATAAAACAAAATAAATCTTTTTAAAAAAAGATTCGAAGAGTATTTCTATACCTAGAAGCATATTTATACTACAACGTTCTTGAGATATTTTCAGGAAAAAAGTCGAATTCTTTCATTTTGTCTTCTTAGGGTAGTTTCATAGTTAATGTATGTGAGTTTGGCACCAGATGTATACCAGGGGGATGCAGTAAAGAAATTGCCAATGGCACGGTTAAAGGGGAAGGTTTTTATTTGAGATAGGAGAGCGAGCACAGCCAGAGGCATCTGGAAGAGTCTAGAGCAGAGAGAGAAGGAAGTAGACTGAACATGGCCAGCAGACTGGGCCTGGTCCAGGCTATTTCAGAGAGAGGGGGGACGGCAGGGGGCAGAGAATGGAGAAAACTGTAGTGAGAATATCTAGCTCGGGTTTCAAGGGGGAAGAAAGTGAGCTGGAGGAGGAGTGGGGAGGAGGTGAGAAGGGCTGAGATGCTGGCGTGGATCTGGAAGTAGGTAGCAGGTCCTGGCGACACTGAGTAGCCTGGAGACCAGCGTGAGCTTTGGTATGCTAATAGGCACCAGGGCCGCTGGCCAGAGCTCAGGGAATGACTCCTTGAGGGAGATGGAAACCGGTTCCACAAGTTCCTGAGGAGTGCTGGCTGTTCCCTAGTCACCAGGAATCCTCCCAGAGTCCAGGGTGAGCTCATTTCTAGATATATGGACTGTCTTTTGGAGTCATCAGTTTCCTTTGGACCCGACAGTAAATACTAAATATTCAGAAGAAAAACTGAGCCACCAAGGCGTCTAAAAAGAATGATTTCGTTGGTGTTTGTTGTTTGTTTGTTTGTTTTTCAATGCTAATTCAAGCAACTGGGGCTGGACAAGGGAAGAGGGCAGGGATGTCAGCTGGTCAGTGCAAGCTGCCAAGTACCTGGGCCTCGTCAGTGGTGAGATAACAGCAGAAGGATGGAAGGGGGGAGTGTGGGGACCAACACCTTTTATCCCAGATCTCTGAGTTCCAGGCCTAAAAACAAAGAAAAGAAACTGGACCCGAGGCAGTGGTGGCGCACGCCTTTAATCCCAGCACTCAGGAGGCAGAAGCAGGGGGATCTCTTGAGTTCGAGGCCAGCCTGGTCTACAGAGTGAGTTCCAGGACAGCCAGGGTTACACAGAGAAACCCTGCCAGAAACCCTGTCTTGAAAAACCAAACAAGAAAAAAAAAAAAAAAATAGAAAAAAGAAAAGCAAGAAAGGAAAGAAATTAGATACACATGGGAGATGATGGAAATATAAATGTTTTCCTTGGAATACCATTCTAACAGAGTAGAAAGGGCTAGCCTTAGAAATGTATATAACGGGGGCTGGTGATTTAGCTCAGTGGTAGAGCCCTTGCCAAGCAAGTGCAAGGCCCTAGGTTAGACCCTCAGCTCCAAAAAAAAAAAAAAAAGAAAGAAAGAAAGAAAGAAAGAAAGAAAGAAATGTATATAACAGAGCAGATTTTCTTAGTGTGTGCTATCTATTATTTACGGAAGCAAGGAATCATGGGAAGACCTACTTCCAACCATCACTATTTAACTAATGTTAAACATCTTGGGCCCGGCCATGAACATCTAATGTCTTAGTGTCTTCCTCAATGTTTAGCCCTGGAGCTCACTTTGTCAAACAATCCAGCCTCAAACTCAGAGACCTGCCTACCACACCTCCCAAGTGCTGGGATTAAAGGAATGCACCACCATGCCCAGTGTTTGACTCACATTTTAGAGAGAATCCATACATTCTGTGCTTTTTTATCAATTTGTTACAAGATTTTTAATTATGTACATATGTGCATCCCTATGTTCAAGTATTTGCACGTGAGTGTAGGTAGCTTTGGGGGCCAGAATAGGACACTAAATCCTCTGGAACTGGAGTTACAGGGCTCGGGAGCCACCGAACATGGGTGCTAGGACCCAAACTCATGTCCCTTAGAAGGTACAAGCTCTCAACCACTGAGCCAGTTTTCTCCAGCCCCACCCTTACCTACCACCTCTATCCAATCCTGGGGATCGGACTCCACCCTCTACATACTAAGGGTACACTGTACCACTGAACGATGACGCTGGTTGTTTTAATCTTTTCATACTACAGCGCAGGAGTTTTCAGATGTATGGGTCAAACGGGGACCCAACAGGAGAGTACCTTAGGTTAGAGTAAGTCTAGAAGCATTCAGTGAAAAGACTGTCTACCAAAGGGTGGTTAAGACGAAGGTAATCGGAGAGACCTTGCAGCCCAAATTAGGGGCCTTATCAGTCAAGGAGAAGAACATTGGCCAGACTCTGCAGAGAGGGGCAGCCTGAGTACGGAGAGGGCCCAGGGCAGAACTCAGAGGCAGTGCACACATCCCTTAAGTAACACCATTGTCTTCCCTTGCGATTTTCAATAACTACCGATAGCCTTGTTTATGAAAGGAAATATTCAAGGAAGAGATGACCTCTCTCAGGTGGCCACCCAGGTCGGGAATACAAGGTGATTAGTGGAAGCTGCCAAGAAACAGGAAGACATTTTTGTCCCAATCATTTAGTCAAAGTTAGAAAAAATAAAGACTCCTACAAGGAAATCCCTTTTTGCTCAAGGTTTTAATGGCAAGCTCTGGTTCTGGAGTCCCTAATTTTGATCAGTCTCCTGTTTCAGGAGACAAATATGATGTACAAAAACAAACACATTGAGCAAGCTGTACTCCTTCTGAGTCCATTTTCAAGCTTACTAAAAATGATCCATTATAATCAGCACATAATATGCACAAAATAACATTTGGGTCAAGCAGCATGGTCATGGGTGTATGTAATATTTATGACTTCTCCTGGTTGTCCGCTCTCAAACTACTGCTCAAATCTGCTGACATAACTCAAGTTTGGCATAATTATATTTTCACTCAGTTCTCATTTAATAGGCTGATTTGAGAAAATATCTTGGCCGTTGAATATTCAGGAGAAATTTGCTTTTTAATTTAAAATAATTGTACTCCCAAGAAATTAAGCTGTCACTTCTTAGAGAAAGTAGACAGGACAGAAAATCCTCCAAGGGAACTGGGGGAGATGGTTGAGTCAGTAAAACGCCTGCTAAGGTAAGCTGAGGATCTGAGTTCGGATCCCCAGCACCTACAGAGAAAGCCTGGCATGGCAGTAGGCCCCTGCAATACCAGCACTGGGTGGGTGGAGACAAGAAGCTCCCAGAAGCTCATGGGCCAACCAGCCTAGCCCAAACTGATACACTTCAGGTTTAGTAAGAGACTCTCTTGCCGGGCAGTGGTGGCGCACGCCTGTAATCCCAGCACTAGGGAGGCAGAGCCAAGCAGATCTTTGTGAGTTCGAGGCCAGCCTGGTCTACAAAGCAAGTTGCAGGAAAGGCGCAAAGCTACACAGAGAAACCCTGTCTCGAAAAACAAAACAAAACAAACAAACAAACAAAAAGAGTAAAAGCTAACAGTAGGAATTAGCAGAGAATCATTGAGAGAGAGAGAGAGAGAGAGAGAGAGAGAGAGAGAGAGAGAGAGAGAGAGAGTCTCAATAAGTGAAAAAGGTGAAGAGCTAGTGAGGAAGACACCTGACCTCAATCTCAATCTCCGGCTTCCACGTGCTTATTTACACAAATACTCATGTACCCACAAGCAATGTGCAGACATGACGAACCACACACACAAAATCCTCAGCGGTTACATAGTTGAAATATGCAAAGCATACATCTGATAAGGGGTTAACATAGAAAATATGTAAAGAATTTAGTAGCAAAAAAACAACCCAATTCAAATCCGAGCAAAGGGTCTGAAGAGGACAGACAAAAGTCAGGTTGTATACAAATATGCTCAGCATCGCTAATGATCAAAGAAATGCCCATCAAATACATCTATTCCAGTGATTATCACAATGATAAGAGATAACTGTTGGCAAACACACTGGGGCGGGGGGGGGGGGGGGGGGGGGGTCGGGACCCTTTATACAGAACGTAAATTGATACGGTCTGTTGTGAGATGTTTGTATACGGTGTGAAGAATATTGCTGTGATGGGTGTAATAAAAAGCTGAATGGCCAATGGCTAGGCAGGAGGTATAGGTGGGACTTGTGGGCTGAGAGAGCTCTGGGAGGAAGAAAGGAGGAGACCTGGAGAAAAAAACAGAACATAAATTAATATAAATGGGTTAATTTAAGTTGTAAGAGCTGGTTAGGGAAGGAGGAGGGGGCTGGGGATACAGACAGGAGCTGGGGAGGGAACAGGAAGAGAGGAGGGAGGGGAAACTGTGGATGGTATGTAAAATAGGTGAAAAAATTTAATAAGAAAACAAACAAGCAAAAAAAACAAACAAAAAGAGCTAGTTAGGAACAAGCCTAACCTATAGGCCAAGATTTCATAATTAATAATAAGTCTCTATATCGTCATTTGGGAGCTGGAGTCCCAAAGAAAAAAATCCAACTACAACAACCATTTTTGGAAAACAATATGGACGTTCTTCAGAAGACAAAAAGTAGAACCACCATACCATCCAAAACCATCCATGTACTATACACACGTCACATGCAGAATTGTGGTCCCATGACAGTACACAGCCGAGTGATTTCCTAGTGAGTTTCCTTGGTGTGAGTTTCTTCTGTGATGTCCACACAACAGCATTATCCCTTAACCTGTTTCTTAAGGCATATTTCTGTTGTTAAATGATGCTTGATTGTCTACCCAAAGGAAACGAAATCAGTGTGTGTGGTGGTTATATGGAATTGCCTAGGAGACAAGCTCCGGGGTCCACTTGTGAGGGATTATCTAAAGTACGTTAAACTCTGGCCGTGCCTGTGTGGAACTATCTGGCCTGGGTGTCCATTGGAGTGGGAAGATCTGCCCATTGTGGGGGGCGCCATCCTATAAGCTGGAGTCCTGGACCAAAGGAAAGGGAGAGAGGGAGATGAGCACAGACACTCTTGACTACTTTGTCACTGCCTGTGGCCCTGATGGGACCAGCTGCTTAAAGTCCTGACTCTCCCACCACGATGGACTGTACCCTTGAACGTGAAGCTAAAAAAAAACCAAGCAAAACAAATGAACAAAAAAAACCCTTCTTTCCTTAGGTTGCTTTTGTGATCACAGTGAGAAAAGTAACTAAGGTAGTTCTTTGCCTTCAGGGAGGAGGCTGAGTGGACACTGGGGTGAAGATCTTCAAGACTCTGCCAGGAAGGACCATCACCCTGCACGCTGGGCCCAGTGACACCATCAAGACTGTTAAGGCTGAGATGTGGAACAAGGCAAGGATCCTGCCCAACCAGCAGTCTGTCTTTCTGGCTTCCTGCTTTGCAAGATGGGTTCTTCCACACACATGTGCCTCCCACTGTCGTGTGACTTTTTACTCCCTGCAAGCATTGATGCATGGGCCATGCCTTTGAGCCTCACAAATGTGACCTCAATTATATTGATATTTTATTTATATTAAAATATGATTTTATTTATATATCAATAAAGTTGCCTTGAGGTCAAAACAAGCCAAAACAAAAGCCGAACAGTAATGGGACACGCCCTTAATCCCAACACTTGAAAAACAGAGCTAGGCGGATCTCTGTATGTTCAAGGACATAGCCAACATAACAGACACACGCCTTTAATTTCAATACCAACCATAAAAGACCTGGAGGTCTGTACAAACAGACAGTGATGAAAAGGTCATATGGCTGGGTTACAACCAATGAGGGAAAAAAACAAAAAGTCTTTAAATAGACAGAACACACAAAAGTAGGTCTCTTGCGGAGAGGAGAAACCACAAAAACAATAAAGGGTAAGATTTTCTGCTTTGGCTCTAACCTCATGGTTTTTAACTCTACAACTGACTCTATGTTTCTTATTTAACAAACAAAATACATCTACAATTGGCGCCCAATATAGATATAGGATGAATGGATAGATTAGGGAACTTACTTCTAAAGAGCAACAACTTGTTTAAAAAGTTTTACATTGGTATAGATTTTATTCTATTGACTAAAGTTAATTTTGTTATACTGTGTGTATATTTCTATTCCTGTTTAAGGTATTATGTTTGTATAGCTCATTTTAAATTGTAATGGATAATTAAAAATAGATTAATAATTAGTCATCTATAATAATCATACTCGTAGCCATGTTAGTTAAGTCTTCTACATATACATAGAGATATTTCAGATAGATAGATAATCTTCAAATACTTCAAAAACCTACAAAATATGACATTTAAAATATTTTTAAAATTTAGACTTTCTGGACAATGAGACATGTCTGCTCCTGGCAGCACCGTTTTACTTCAGAGAAAAAGATGGACATTAAAGACACTTCATATGGAGTTTATCTTCACCTTGACAAAAAAAGCCATTTGGGCAAGAAACTGTTCTTGCCTGGACTGCTTGATTAACTAGACATACAAGACCCATAAAAAGGTGACCACTAAACTTTGCTTAAAAAAATGGTCCTTCAGGTTCCTGCTTCACAGAGAAAACTGCCAAACATTCTACAGGACACTAAAAAAAATAACCAAGAGACTCTAGCCCTGTGGGCTAAAAACAAATGCCCCAACTTTACAAAGGAACATTAGGTGACTGTCCAGGCTGCCAGCTGTCTCTGTCTACTCTTACAAGACTCCTAAAAAATGCTTACATCCTTCTCCCGGTTTTCAGGTAATATTATATCCTTCTGAGGTCTTTGATATGGTTAAAGATTAAATAGTTATAATTTCCTCAGTTATGATAAAAGATAAGTTAGATATAAAACCTTAGACTCACAAATATAAGATAAATAAGATATCTTCTTTAATATTGTAACTGTAATTCTTGCTTGATAATTGTTTTGTTATATGTAATTATACTATATAAAAATTAAAACCTTCCTTAAAAAAAAAAAAAAAGAAAAGGGGAAATGCTGTGGATATCGCTCTATGTAAATAAAATTCTGATTGGCCAGTGGCCAGACAAAAAGTATAGGCGAGACAAGAGAAAAGAAAATTCTAAAAAATAAAAGGCCAGAGAGACACCGCCAGCCGCCGCCATGAGAAACAACATGTAAAGACACTGGTAAGCCACGAGCCATATGACAAAGTATAAACTAACAAAAATGGGTTAATTTAAGATAAAAAAAATAGATAACAAAAAGCCTGCCACAGCCATACAGTTTCTAAACAATGTAAGTTTCTGTGTGCTTTCTTGGTTGGGTCTGAGCGACTATGGGACTGGCGGGTAAGAGAGATTTGTCCTGACTGGGCCAGACAACAAAACTCTAACTACACTCAATAAACCTTTTCTCTTCATGAAATGTCTTGGGTAATGAAAAGTTGGCTAATACAAGGAATGTGAATGGCTTGATTCTTCCTGGCTGGTGGAGGTGGGTGCTGTTTCCTTGTAGACATTCTGAATGATGTAGTATATGTATTCAAACAACACGTCCACATAAGAAGGTATCTGGCCGGGTGGTGGTGGCACATGCCTTCAGCCCCGGCACTTGGGTGGCAGAGGCAGGTGGATCTCTGTGAGGTCCGGGACATCCAGGGTTACATAGAGAAACCCTGTCTGGAAAAACCAAAAAGAAAGAAGAAAGAAAGAAAGAAAGAGAGAGAGAGAAAGAGAGAGAGAGAGAGAGAGAGAGAGAGAGAGAGAGAGAGAAAGAAAGAAAGAAAGAAAGAAAGAAGAAAGAAAGAAAGAAAGAAAGAAAGAAAGAAAGAAAGAAAGAAAGAAAGAAAGAAAAGAAGGATATGTCTATATCAAACCCAGGGCCTCTGGTATGTTGGGAAACATTAATCTAGCCCCAAAGTTTGAGTGTTGACATGTAGGGAAGAATCTCTGCAAGCGAGAGGCTAAACCCACCCCAAATCCGTCCTCACTGTAAGAATCCTTGTTAACACAGGGCGGTGGTGGCGCACGCCTTTAATCCCAGCACTCAGGAGGCAAAGGCAGGAGGATCTCTGTGAGTTCGAGGCCAGCCTGGGCTACCAAGTGAGTCCCAGGAAAGGCACAAAGCTACACAGAGAAACCCTGTCTCAAAAAAACCAAAACAAAAAAAGAATCCTTGTTAGCTGTTGTCACTCTCTCCAGCTTGAAGGAGGAAAGACACATGCAGTTGCTTCCGTGTCCTTAAAGCAGCTACAGCTCAACTGTAGGAAAAGTGAAGACAAACGGAGGGTGGCGTGCAAGTGCATCACATGGGTTATAAATATGTTCTGGTGAGCGCATCATAATATGCACGCTGGCTTGTGAGAGTCGAGGGTCCTCTTGTGTAAGTCTGCATTTTTACTTGGTACTCCCTTCCAAGATGGCTGCCACTCGAGTGAAGTTTTGACCTCCAGAGTCAAGCCTCTCTCCCTTGTCCACAAAGGAGAGACTCCCCCGGAGTCTGAACAGGAAACGCATGGCCTAAGGGAACATCGTAGTCAGAACCAGGCTGCTTCCTTCCAGCCCGAAGGAAAGCTTGCCCAAGCCCCGCGGCTGTTTGTCATGTGGTCTCCACTCACTTCCGCTGGAGACCGAAGTCATTCTGGACTCCTGTCTTCCTCCGCCCGCACCTGCCCCCACTCCTCCCTCTTCTACTACTTTATTCTTCCTGTTAGAATCTGTGACCCAACGTGCCGAGGCCACCTTTAAGGTGACCTTTGTATCTGCCATTTCTCTCATTCCAATCTTCTTAGCACCCTGTTCAGTTATCTCTCAATATCCAAATCTACTGACATCAAATCCCTGCTCGGAAATGTCCCCTGGAATCCCTGGCCTACAAGATCAACCCTTTGCAATCAAGACCTTTGCAAACACGGCCCTCACTCACTCACTGTGGTTCAACCTATCCTTTTGTTTGTTTGGTCTGGTTTTGCAAGATAAGGTTTCTCTGTGTAGCCCTGGCTGTCCTGGATCTCACGCTATAGACCAGGCTGACCTTGAACTCACAGAGATCCACCTGCACCTGCCTCTTCCTCCCGAGTGATGGGATTAAAGGCGTGTGCCACCACCGCCCAGTTCATTATCTGTTTTCAATCCTGCCATTCCTCATCTGCTCCCAGCTATAACCTGCTCAAAAGATGAGCAGGATATCTTCAACACGGCACTACACTTTCGCCACAGTAAGAGTTCAAGAAATCTGTTCCAGGAAAGGTGCAAAGCTACACAGAGAAACCCTGTCTCGGGAAGAAAAAACAACAACAAAAAAAAAACAAACAAACAAAAAAAAAAAAAAAATCTGTTAACTCATTAATTAAAGATGTTGCATGCTTCCAGACTGTGAAACCAATGCTAGAGTTTAGCAAAAGCAGTGTAAGATGGGCTCCACCTCTCTGAGGACTGGAGTGATGAATGAGTTCACTCAATGTCCTGCCACATTCCTTTTTAAACTTACTTCAGCTCTGCGCAGCCTTTTCCCCAATTAGCCGGTCCTTGTGCTATCATCTCCTTCTTAACACATCCAACCCAACCGTTGCCAGGGACAATGTTGATTAGGACCAGCCAGTATTGCTGCACCGCCACCGGGAATGCTGGGAATTCAAAGACTTGAAGTCTCATCTCTGCCTTCCAGAGGGGCAGTCTGCTTGGAGACTACAGGACTAACACATGGAACAATTAGGCAGCAATATGGAAACATAATTAAGTGCTAATTGTTTGGGACAGGCTGAGTATTTTCAATAATGAAGTCAGCCATTTAATTAGTACATAATTTATAAGGCATGCTGTGCACACCATCCCTGAATTTAGCACAGGGGTAAAATAACTTTGGGCTCAGAAAACAAGGCTTTGTTTCCTAACCCAGTATAATAATCAGATTTGTGGGGAAACCAATCCATTCACCTGCTTGAAGGTAAAATGGGTTGTCCCTCAGCAGAGTGGAGGAACAGAGAATGCTGCCCTACATGAGATTTCAAATGTATATATGTATATGTATTTATCTGCAAGGAAAATAGTTGGAGAACATTTTGGAAAAGGGGGCTTGGCCATTCATGGTACCAAAGTCCTCAGTGTCCTAAGAAAGTCTTGTCAAAGGCAGTCAAAAAATAGCAACTGAGTCCAGCAAGATGGCTCAGCAGGTAAAGGTGTTTGCTGCCAATCCTGACAACCTGGGTTCAGTCCCTGGAACCCTCAGAGATAACTGACTCCTACAAGTTGTTCTCTGGTTTACACACACACACACAGCAAATAAATAAATAAATATCAGTAGTAAAAGAAAACACCAATTATTGGGGCTGGGAAGGTAGCCACAGTAGAATGCTTGTGTAGCATTTGTGCAAGGCCTGGGCTGGCTGGAAACAGGAAGACAGAGAGGGAGGAGGGAAGGAGTGGGGGGGAGAAAGATGAAACTGGAAGACAGCCACAGTCAGGTACTTGCGTTTTTTTTATCAATGGTTCTGACTGTGGATTGTGACCCCTGTGGAGTGTCACATATCAGATATCCTGCACATCAAATATTTACATTGCACAACAGTAGTAAAATCACTGTTACCAAGTAGCAACAAAATAATTTTATGGATGGGGGTCACCAAAACACGAAGAACTGTATTAAAGCGTTGAGGCATTCGAAGGATTGAACACCAGTCTTATATCAATATATTTTCCTTTGAATGTTCCTTTCCCACATCCTTCTCTGCTCCAATCCATCAGAAGCCAATAAGCCTTGACTATGGCTTTGACAGTACTATGAAGTAGGTACTGCCTCTCTCCACACCCACTGCTGAGGTTGAAGTTCTTCTGGTGGCACGGGGAAAACTGAGGTAAAGCGGGAAGGTCAGGTGTTAGCTCTTGGGGTTGTTGGTAGCCAATCATGTCTACTGAGGGACAATCCTCTTGTACATTGTAAAGGTTTGTCACTCAAATTGGTTTCATAAAATGCTGATTGGCCAGTAGCCAGGCAGGAAGTATAGGTACCAGACTAAGGATGATGGGAAGGAGAAGGGAGGAGCTAGAGGAGCCAGCTAGCCGCTGAGCAAGCAGAACCTGTAGAAAATGAGATAATGGGGTTGGGGTTTAGCTCAGTGGTAGAGAGCTTGCCTAGCAAGCACAAGGCCCTGGGTTCGATACTCAGTTCTAAAAAAAAAGAAAAGAAAATGAGATAACAAGCCACCAGCCGCATGGCAAAGCATAGATAGAAATATGGGTTAATTTAAGTGTAAGAGTTAGGTAGTAATAAACCTGAGCTATTGGCCAAGAATTTATAAGTAATATAAGCCTCGGTGTGTTTATTGGGGAGCCACTGACGATGTTAGGGTCGGCGTCCAAAACAGAGAGCTTCACTCCAATATCGGGTCACAAAAGAAGCTTTATTAGCACGAGCTCGTGGGACACCAGAGCGAGAAGTAGCTGGTGACCCCGAGTCTAAGGCTCGCAGGCCTTTTATGAGGCGGTTCCATCAGGGCAGGGGAGTGGGGTCACCCAGAGTGCAGACATCTGGACGCCAGATGTCTCCGCGGTCCTTCTCAGAGTCTGGGTGAGTAAACGAATTCTGAGCTTATCTAGCAAGGGGTTATTTGCAAGCATTCTTCTCAAGCAATTTATCTTGCAAGCACAACCGCAGGGGTCATCCTGCAAGCATCCTGTTAGCACAGCATGATGGGCTAACTTTTCTGGTATGGGGCATGGGGGCAGAGTGCAGTATTTTCCACTGAATCTACAATTAGCAGAGCTAGTGGGGGGGTCCCCTTATTTCTCTTACAGGGATCTTTCAACAAGACAGAAACTTCACTTACACACATCCTTGAAAGCCTTCTTGACTGGTGTATCTAGAGACTTGCTCTAACCGTATTTACAGCTGAATGAATCTCCTTCACCCTTTCTCCCTTTACAAACCTCCCATCTAGAAAGGTTCAACGCGGGCAGACTACCCCTGCACAGTAAGAGAGGATGGGAGCCAGCCCTCACCTTAAGTGGGTGGTATTAGTTATTGTGGTGTTGCTGTGGCCAAGTTGACAAAAGCAACCTAAGCAAAGAAAACATTGATTTCAGTTCAGGATTTCCAAGAGATTTCAGTCCATCAAGGCCGGTGATGGGGGAGGGAGAGGGGGTTCAATTAGTCAGGGCAGTGTTATGCTCCCCCCCACACCCACACACAGCAGGAGCTTCACCAATAGCTGTTTACACCACAGTGGCAAGATGGAACCAGCGAAAGCAAGAGGGGGTGGGGTGTCAGCTATAAGGCTCTCCAGCCTCCACAGTAGGGTGACAAGCTAGGGACCAAACATTAAAAATACAAGTTAAGACTCAAACCATAGCATAGATTAATTACATTTGCTTGTTGGTTTTTGGTTTTTTGAGACAGGGTTTCTCTGTGTAGCTTTGCACCTTTCCTGGAACTCGCTTTGGAGACCAGGCTGGCCTCGAACTCACAGAGATCCGCCTGCCTCTGCCTCCCGAGTGATTCAAGGTGAGCGCCACCACCGCCCGGCGGATTAATTACATTTGTTAGACCTCAGGCAACAACATAGAGAAAAATCGGGAGTCACTTTACGGGCATAAAGGTCTCTGCTAGATGGTACTAAAGACCTCTGTAAAGACCCTCCGGCAAGAACTGATTTCCCCGCCCAGCTCGGGTTGTTTGCGAACAGGGCTGCAGAGAAGGACTCAACAGCGCAATCTACGATTCGGAAAGTGCACTTTGGACTGGAGATTTCGTATTTGCACTGTTTAATTGAGAGGGGCTCAGCAGGCCAGCCCCGGTTCAACACTTGACATGGATGCCCTAGAAGGTTCTAGACAGGTCAGAGGTGGAGAGCCCGAGATGGTTTCAATCCAGCAGGCTCTGAAGAGCCTGTCCCAGACTGTGGACACTGCCCATGGTCTTGCATGTGCCTCAGAGAGCATGCGCGTCCCGTTTGCTTGCGCTGATGACCGCAGCTATTGCAGAAAGAAGCCCGCTTTGATGTTTTTCCTCTTCCCTTAGATCCACACTTTTTTCTTTACTTCTGATAAAATAATGACTCTAATGTTTCCCGTATGTGTTAGCTCCGGAGAGAGGAATTAGTATTCAGAGGCAGGTTCAGCTCCGAGGAATCAGCAAGTGCGAGCTTGTCTTAGCCGGGTAGGATGCAGGAGTGTTAGTCTCTGCAAACCTTTCAGCCTCCTGGGTGGAGTTCGTGGGCCTGGGCTCCGAAAGGAAGCGCTCAGCCTGACTTAGGAGGAATTTTCGTTTGTTTGTTTGTTTTGTTTTGTTATTTTTTGAGACAAGGTTTCTCTCTGTGGCTTTTGAGCCTGTCCCAGAATTCGCCTCGTAGACCAGGCTGGCCTCTGCCTCCCCAGTTACTGGGATTAAAGGCAAGCGTCAACACCACCACCGGACTTTAGGAGGAAATTTTATAAGTGATTCAGTTTGGAACAGCTCATCTGACGCGAACAGGCACCTTTTCACTTTGCTAAGTCAGTGGACACGGACGTTCCTGGCATGTTCAACTTGAAAGGTGGCTACAGAGATTCCCCCTCCCGTGATGCCCGGATGATGGATGAGAGAAGTGTAATTCACAGAGTAGCACCAGCTCTGGGGTCTGCTCGACCCTGGGTGGCTGGCTGGAAAGTGTGACGTCAGAAAGGACCAGTGGACCTGAGTTTTCCTAACCCCGCAAGACATGAAAGTCCTTTTGTTGTTGTTTTTAGAAATGTCCTTCATATGCCATTGCTGGTAACTGGGCTTGTAATGGACGGAATAAACAAACTATTTGAAACGACCCCTGCAATCCAGAAGCTTCTATACTCCCTTAGTAAGGTCCCCAGGACTTTCTCTTCTAGCCCAGGGACCCATCTGTGGCTGCTGTTTCTTCATGGATCTAAAAGTATAGATGCATTGCACTTTTTTAAAATGACCTTTCCTTCTTTTTTAGTGTCCTTTGAGGCAGGGTCTCAGGTAGTTCTGGCTGGCTGTGAACTTGCCCAAGATGACCTTGAGCTTCTGATCACCCTGCCTTGATCACTGAAATCACAGGCATGTGCTGGTTCTATGTGAAGCTGGGGATTGAACCTAGGGCCTTGTGCATGCTAAGCCCTTCACCAATCCAGCCACATCCAGAGTTCTACTGTGGCCACTTCTTCGACCTACGCTTTCATGTGATGATGTGTAAATACGATACCAATTTGCACAGGAGACTGGAGTATCTGGGGTTGGGTACTGCCAGAGCCCCGGAGCCAATCCCTGAGGATACTGAAGGAAGCTGGCACCTTCTTGCGGAAATCCTCCAGCTCGTAGCCCTACCAAAAGTGACTCCAGCTCTCATACTGTGGTGGGGATGGGGACAGTCTGGAACAAAACAAGAGACGGAAGGAAGAAACCTTAGAATGCCCCACTGTGTCTTAGCTATTGCTGTGATGAGACACCATGACCACAGCAACTCTTCTGAGAGCGTTTGAAACTCAAAGCCCACCCCCAGTGACATGCCTTGTAATCCTTCAAACACTTCATCAACTAGGAACTGAGCATTCAAACACATGAGCCTATGCCCCCCCCACCCCAATTCAGACACTACACGTGATCTTTTTCACTGGAATCAGGCTGACTGCAGAAATAGCAGCAGCCATGTACAGAGAGAAATATGCTTAAAGTAAAGTGGTGGATACGGAGAAACTGGGGGCACCATCCCGGACTTCTCTGTGCAAATAGAATTGCTTCTTTGAATCTTTCTCATCTCCCCATTCCATTATTTCTTTGTTTGTTTGTTTGTTTGTTTGTTTGTTTTAGGTAGGGTCTCGCTATGTAGACCTGGCTGGCCTGGAAATCCCTACAAAGACCAGTCTGTCCTCTTAACTCAGAGAGCTCCAGCTACATCTGTCTTCCAAGTGTTGAAATTAAAGGCATTAACCACCACACCTGCCCAATATATTCTCAAAAACAAACAAAGCTATATTAATTGTCTTGTCTAGAAATTTTCTTTTTTTCTTTTTCTTTTTTGAGCTGAGGATCAAACCCAGGGCCTTGCTAGGTAAGCACTCTACCAATGAGCTAAATCCCCAAACCCTTGTTTATTTGTTTTTGAGACAGGGTTTCTCTGTGTAGCCCTTGGCTGTCCTGAAATTCATTAAGTAGGCAAGGCTGGCCTTGAACTCACAGAGATCTGCTTGCCTCTGCCTTCTAGAGCTGGGATTAAAGGTGAGGGCCACCACACGCAGCCAAGAAATATTCTGACAGGAGAGCATGGTGTGAGCGAACTACACTGTAATCAGGAAACTAGCTCTCTTCTATGGCCAAGAGCCTGCTTTCCCCAGTCTCCAGGGGCGGCAGCCTCTTGGAATGCAGCCAAGCAAGGGAAACCAATTCTGAGCCTTCCTTGCCCCTCCTCTGAGATGCAGCTGGTCACTGATGCCAGAAACAGAATTATTAAATCAGCGCCTCCCAGGATTAGGCCATGGGGGTTTTTCCAGCTGAGCAACTCCTAGGT
Organism: Onychomys torridus; assembly: GCF_903995425.1. Taxonomy (NCBI): domain Eukaryota; kingdom Metazoa; phylum Chordata; class Mammalia; order Rodentia; family Cricetidae; genus Onychomys; species Onychomys torridus. The sequence continues at coordinate 41,022,605 of NC_050459.1, forward strand.
TTCCTCACAGAGTTGGTCTACTGCGTCCCAAACCAAAGCAATCCCAGTGTCTAGATCTATGTTGGACCAACATCTGAACAATCCTTGCAGGCAGACTCCTACTCAATGAGTTCTCTAGGCTCAGTCAAAGAGAATGCCTGATATCCCAAAGCAGATTCGGCACCTGAAATCAAAAGGATGAGCCCGTTTCCTGGCTGTGGTGACCACCTGCCATTTTCAAGCATCCTTCCCTAGCCTCTACAAATCAAGATGTTTCTAAATCAGAAAAATGAAGTGAAGATTGAAAATTGCAGGATGGGAAGCAGGGGTTGTCCTAAGCATTCATTATAAGCACACCATGATGTCTGCAAAGATCTGAAACCCTGTCTTTCAACATCTCCAACGGTGACCTGCTCAATTACATTTTTAAAAATAATTTATTTTATGTACATTGGTGTGAAGGAGTCAGATCCCCTGGAACTGGGGTTACCAACAATTGTGAGATGCCATGTGGGTGCTGGGAATTGAACCCGGGTCCTCTGGAGGAGTACCCAGTGCTCTTCACCACAGAGCCATCTCTCCAGCCCCTCAATAACATTTTTATATGACAAAGAATACCACACAAGCAGGGAGGTGGTGGCACACGCCTATAATCCCAGCACTCGGGAGGCAGAGCCAGGCAGATCTCTGTGAGTTCGAGGCCAGCCTGGACTACAGAGTGAGTTCCAGGACAGGCTCCAAAACTACACAGAGAAACCCTGACTCGGGACACAAACACACACACACACACTCACACACACACACACATAAAATATCATGTACCAGCTATTTTGTCCGTTGGGGGGAGGATTTTGCATGTGCCCAAACATGTTGGGGGAGTGCATTCTTGTGTGTGCCTACACATGTGTGAATGTGGCCATCAGAGGTCAACTTGTTTTTCATGAACTTTCCACCTTGAGAGAAGGTCTCTAAATGGCTTGGAACTTGCCAAACAGACCAGACTGGATGGCCAGTGTGCTGGTTTGAATAGGTGTGGCCCCCATGGACTCACATGTTTGAATGCCCATAGGGAATGGCACTGTTAGGAGGTGTGTGTCCCTGTGGAGGTCGGCTTTGAGGTCTTACCCATGCTCGAGCTACAGCCCGTGTGACACACAGTTGCTTCGGCTGCCTGCAGATCAAGATGGAGAACTCTCAGCTCCTTCTCCAGCACCACGTCTGCCACTATATCCCACCACGATGATAATGGACTAAACTTCTGGAACTGTTAGCCAGCCCCAGTTAAATGTTGTCCTTTTCAGAGCTGCTGTGGTCATGATTGTATCATCGCATCTAAGGATATTAATTTCGTAGCCTACTCCCCAGTCATAATGAACCTTTTTGTAGTGGATAGCCATCCCAGCATTGGCCTGGAAGTTCCAACCCCCATTGAGGCTTCAGTAATGGTCACGCCCACAAGGCAGGGCGGAGGAGGAAGCGGAAGACCAAGGATCGGGAGGAGGTTTATTTTGTGGGGTAACTTACAAATGAAGGGGTAGGTTGCAGGGTCTGGCAAAGGTATAGCGCAGTCCGGCAGTGTTCTCTGGAGAACTCTGCTCGGTCTACCTCCAGCATCCAGGGTCCCAGAACCAAGAGAGAGACCTCCTCCCAATCCTTGGCTATCCACTACACCTTTTCTCATTTGTTCTAATGAAATCTAGGTTTTTTTTGTTTTTGTTTTTGTTTTTGGTTTTGGTTTTGGTTTTTCAAGACAGGGTTTCTCTGTAGCTTTGGAGCCTGTCCTGGACTAGCTCTGTAGACCAGGCTGGCCTCGAACTCACAGAGATCCACCTGCCTCTGCCTCCCGAGTGCTGGGATCATAGGCGTGCGCCGCCACCGCCCAGCCTCAGTATAGATTTTTTTTTAGCACTAGTAATTGAACAGAAGACCTCACGCACACAAAATAAGTACTCTGCCTCTGGGCTCCATCCCTAGCTCTCCAATGTATATCTTCTAGTCACTTTTGTTCAAGCAGAATCCAAGTATTAGTCACACGCTGTCTTCTAAAGCTCACGAGTGCCCCTCTTCCCCTCCCCCTAACTTTGCTTTTATTTATTTATTTGTTTACTCACACTCTGGATTGTTCTGGTTGTTCTTTTACGCTGCAATTTAACTCACCCCAGCTTTTCTAGGTCTGAAGAGTTTTGATGTGACTCAGGACCACTGTCAGAAACATTCACAGGGAATGATGGGTGTTTAAATCCCATCAAGACACAGGGGATGTAATGCTAAAGTAGCTTATTGTTTTTAAACATTTTATTCAGGAAGAGGGGTGTCACACGTGTAGGGGGACTAGAAGACAACTATCGGGAGTCAGTTCTTTCTCGCCACTGTGTAGTTTCTAGGGGTTGAACTTGGGTTGTCAGGCTAGGCAGCAAATGCCTTTAGCCCATAAGGTAGCCCTGGCTCACCATTAGTAATGATCGCTTTGCTTGATGTCAACTGCCCAGTCACTCCACTGGCCTTTCGCATTTCCTCAGAATTGAGTCAGTAATGGCTAAGACGATACGCTGGAAAGCCTATCCCTTCAGGTGGATAAACGTGGCATACCCTCCCAAACTGGTGTGTTTCATGATCTTTGAGCCGTGGATCTCCCTGTCACAACCTCGGCAAAGACTGCATGCATGGTGGTCTCAAAACTCCACCTTCAATCCCTGGGAAACTGAGAATCCCCAAACCAGCACTGCCTTTGAATGCAGTCAGTGGGCTGATCACTGGGAGGAAGTAAACAATGTTGAGAATGAGTGGAATCCCGGCACAGCTCAGGGTTGAGGACCAGTCACTAACGGTCACAGAAGATAGACCTTCATCAGGCCATTCCTTGGAGGAGGCCATTCCTTGGAGGAGGCCAGATGTGCTCTGGGACAGTTGCTAGCACTTTCGAGATCATGGTGTTGCAGTCTTGCTTACTTTATCGACACCCGTGGCTGCTTCTGCAGATTCCAAACTTGTATGAAATACCAGCTCGGCTTCATGGGCCATTCCCAGTCATTTTCCTCTGCCTTATCTTATAACCCCTTGCATGGGTTCAGCCTCTTGGAAGCCCTGAGGTGGTAAGATGAAAGAAGAATGCAGCCAGGGAATTGATTGATAGAGAAAATGTGATTACGTTTCAGGGCCTGCTTCCATCAAACTCCTTGGGTGCTTACTGGCTTCTTAAAAGATGAGAAAGAGGGGATTTAGCTCCGTGGTAGAGCGCTGGCCTAGCAAGCACAAGGCCCTGGGTTCGGTCCTCAGCTCCGACAAAAAAAATAAAATAAAGTAATAAAGTAAAAGATGAGAAAGGAAACCAGGCAGTGGTGGCGCACGCCTTTAGTTCCAGCACTCGGGAAGCAGAGCCAGGGGGATCTCTGTGAGTTCAAGGCCAGCCTGGGCTACAGAGCGAGTTCCAGGAGAGGTGCAAAGCTACAAAGAAACCCTGTCTTGAAAAACAAAAACAAAAACAAACAAACAAAAAAGATAAGAAAGGACCAGAAATGCTTTATACACAACAAAACAAAGATTTTGAAAGTATTGCGTAATGGTGGTGCACGCCTTTAATTCCAACACTTGGGCACAGGGGCAGGCAGAGGCAGGTGGATCTCTGAGTTTGAGGCCACCCTGGTCTACAAAGTGAGTTCCAGGATAGCCAAGGCTCTTACACAGAGAAATCCCATCTCAAAAACCAAAAACAACCAAACAAAAACAAAAGAAAACAAAAAAGTGTTACATGAATAGGTGAAATTACCCTGGAGTGATTTTTGTGCTGGTTGACATAAAGTGTAATCGTGACAAGAACAGTGTGCTCCTTGACACAGATCCTGCCCTTCCCTTCCCTTTGCTACAGATCCTGACAGCTGTGACAGGGTCTGTGTGAGAAACCTGGAGAGCAGGTCAAACGGCTGCTGCTTCTCACTCCCAGAGACTATTCCAGGCTGGGCCTTGCTCCCTGGCTTCCAAAAAAAAAAAAAAAAGACAATGATGATGAAGTGTGTGTGTGTGAGTGTGAGTGTGTGTGTGTGTGTGTGTGTGTGTGTGTGCATATGTGGAGGTCAGAAGGCAGTTTGTTGGAGCTGGCCCTCTCCTTCCATCATGTCGATCCCAGGGATCAAACTCAGGTCGTCAGCTGCTGAACCATCTCCCCACACACCTCTCCTTTGTCCCCGGACTTCTGAGACCATACTACAAATGGGCCCTCACTCAGACAAAGCCAAATGAGACCGGATGAGGATTTGCACAATGGAAAAGTTTTTTTAGTTGCTCAATAGCTATTTGTCGAAGACTAATTATTAACTAAGTCTGGGAGCTTTAGCAAGGGTGAATAAATAACATCTTTGTTTTTCCACCCAGTCTTGAACTAAGCAAGAGATAGGCAGATGCCGATTAAGACCCCAGCTTTAATATTATTAAGCCGATGGAAAGTATGGCTGTAGTCAAGTAATCTTGAGACTTGGATTGGACACATTACCTACTGGTCCCAGGCAGTTCATGGGAGAGACCTATGTTGTGTGGAGGTTGGTAGATAGCAATGTACGTTCCTTGCTGGCAAAAAACAAACAAAACGAAACGAAAACCATGTAGGATTACTGGCATGGATATTGGGAGGGAACTGATGTGCCAGACTGGATGTTGGTGTGAGCTGTTACTGGAACCAGCTAGTGAAGTTAGACTGGGAAAGTGCGGATGTCCAGCAACAGACTCGGGTGGATTTGCAGGCGCATGGCTGCCGGTTTAAATTGTACAGTTTCAGAAGAGCATGGAGTGAGCGACAGAAGGACAGGCTGAACTGACTTCTGACGACACTCCCAGATAAGAAGCTAGGGCCCAGAGTAGTGGAAAGGGGGCGTGTCAGCACAGTAAAATCAGTGGTCTCAAGAGATGCTGACACTGTCAGGCCTCACAAAAGCTGAGAACGAGAAAGCATTTTTATTAAGCATGCCACACAGCCGCCGCACGTGGTCCTCTGATACCAGCTTGTCTTGAGAGCAAACAGGACACAGGGATGGATACCTTGCACTTCTTTTTTTTTTTTTTTTTTTTTTCTCTCTCTCTCCAGACAGGGTTTCTCTGTGTAGTTTTAGTGCCTGTCCTGGATCTCACTCTGTAGACCAGGCTGGCCTCAAACTCACAGAGATCCACCTGCCTCTGCTTCCCGAGTGCTGGGATTACAGGCGCACGCCACCTCCACCCAGCTGCCTTGTACTTCTTGCTTGACGAAGTTCATTGGTTATGAGTCAATGTCGCACATGTATTATGAGATCTAATCCACAAGTGCTGGTGTCTACTTTCTCAACCCAAAACACCCCCCCAAAAAGTCAAGGACTTTACTACTTGTGGGGGGAGGTACCCAGCATTTGAACCCAGTAAGCAAAAAAGGCAAAAAGGTAAATTTCTCCTTGCAGATCCTGTCTCACCCAGCCTGTGCTGAGTGACCATCAGTGATTTGTTTTGCATTTGGCAGATTTATCACCAGAGAATTACAATCAGAAAGCAGAATCACTGCCAGAAAAGAAAACAGTTGACCTTGTGTGCGCTTGTGCTGGGGGCTGTGGGTACATGTGTACGAGGCTGTGCATAGAGGCCAGAGGTCAACCTTGAGTGGAGCTCCTCAAGAACAATCTACCTTGTTTTTGTTTGTTTGTTTGGCTGGTTTGGTTTTTTGAGACAGGGTTTCTCTGCAAAGCCCTGGCTGCCCTGGAACTTGCTCTGTAGGCCAGGCTGGCCTTGAACTCAGAGCTCTGCCCTCCTCTGCCTCCTGAGTGTTGGGATTAAAGGCATGCACCACCACCACCACCACCCGGCCCCCACCTTGGTTTTTTTGAGTCAGAGTCTCTCACTGGCCTAGACCTCACCAAGTAAGCTAGGCTTGGCCAGCCAGAAAGCTCCAAGGGTCTGTTTGTCTGTCTTCCAGCCCTGGGACCACAAACTTCTGCCTCCACACCTAGTTCTTCTCATGGGTTCTGGGTAGCAAATTCAGGTCCTCATGCTGTGTGGAAAACATTTTACTGACAGAGACATCTTCCTGCCTCCTATAAAGGATCTGTAATGTATTTTAAATTTGATTTACTTTTTATTATTTAGTGGTACTGAGGATTCAACTCAAGCCTCGTTCATGCAAGCTAGGCAAACATTTTACCATTGACCACAACCCCCAAGAATCTTTAAAGCTCCATTAGAACAACAACAACAAGTGATTTTGATGTTCAGTGTCAATGCTAACCAACCAATAATGGCTACTTAAAGGCGTGTGCTGAGGAAGACCATCTGAGGCTACTGAAAGTTACCAGTGAAGAATGCTATGAAGAAACTTCAACTCTATTTGGCATGGGTACCAGGCTTCCAGCACTCGGTAATTTCTACATCTCCCTTTCCCAGAATCACACAAGACTGTGGCCGGTCCTTATCTTTGAGGGATGAGTTAGTTTTGAACCTGCCTGAGAACTTGGCTCATCTGCTTGTGTCTTCTGCTTCTTTGGACAGAGAAGAACACTCTGAAAGAGAGAGCATCTGCCCAGTGATGGAGACAACACTGGAGAAGTCCTCTGTGTTAAAGGGATAAAGTTTTCATTGCTGGACAGATAATCGTTGTCTACGTTGTCTACGATTTAACGCAGGAAGGGTAGCAAGTTGACCCTTCATCTTGTCATGTGGGATGTGACAACCCCCGGATATATGACCTATTACAGAATATATATGTATATGTGTATATACATATATATGTATATATCTATCATATATATATATATATATATATATATATACACATACATACATACATACACACACACACACACACACACACACACACACACACCACACACATACATATATGTGTGTGTGTGAGTGTGTGTGTGTGTATTAGGGCAAGGGTTCAAGTAAACTTCAGAGAGTCCCATTTCCCTTTACTTCAACCAAGCTGCCCACTAGGCAGTTTTTGTCATGGTTTACTATTCATATAATATATCCACGATGGGATAGTCACACACTATTTCTTTAAAAATAAGATTAAAATTACCTTCTCATTTCTTCTTCTTAGCAACACAGCTCTTGGCTTTGGAACCATAAATGTTTGTGGAGTTTTTTCTCCATTTGAAAGGAATGAATCACCTTTTAAAAACTTGATTTTTTTTTTCATGTACATGAGTGTTTTGCCTGTATGTGTGTGGGGTATGCGTGTGTACACATGCATGTCTGGTGCCGGTGGAGGCCGGAAGAAGGCATTGGGTCCTCTGGAATTTGAGAGAGGGAGCAGTTGAGGGGCCACGTGGGCACTGGGAACGGAATCCGAGTCTTCTGCAAGAGCAAGTGCTCTTAACCATTGGGCCATCTCTCCTTTTAAAGAAGGAATATCACATGGAGTAGCCTCGGTGTCCATCAACAGATGAATAGATAGGAATGTGGTGCGTACACACAACGTAATTTTATTTAGCCAGAAAAAAAAAAAAAAAAAGAATGCAATCATACTTGCAGGAAAGGAATAGAACTGTAAATTGTTAGGTTGAGTGAAATATTTCATGTGGGAATTCGTGGCCACTGGCCACTCCCCCAGCTACATGACTGTGCATGTGCTGGCAAAATGATTAGTCATCTCAGGGCCTGACGACCTGTCCTACTTAATCCGTGCACAGCGTGAGCACGCAATCTATGCGCATGCGCGGCGTAGCTCCGTAAAGCCATATGCGCATGTGCAGGGGGAACCCGTAAAAAGCGGGTCACAGACTCCTCCCCACTTCTTTTTCTTCCCCCTTCTCCTTCTTCCTCTCTCTGCAAGTGTCTTTCAAACAGGCCTGAGCACACGCTCTCCTGTCCCCGCTTCTCCTAATGAACTCGCATAGTGGGTTGTGTTGTGCCTCATGGCTTTCCTTGCACGGTAACAGCGCCGCTTAATGAATGATACTGCGCTGCTGCACAAAGCCAACATTTGGGACTCAGAAACACGGATGGATGTTTTCTCTCATATGCAGATCCCCAATTCCAATTAATAGATATGTATATGTGTGCACGAGGTCATAGGCCGTGAATGAGAAGTGGGACCATAAGAAGAGGGGAAGAAGTCTTAAGGGAGGGTGGATGGAAGAGTGTACTAGAGGGCACATGACCCAGAAGGGGAAGCGGGCAGGATGGAGGAGGGGGAGAGGGAAGAGGAGCCACAAACGTGTGCACAAAAAGGCCATATGAAAGCCATCACGGGGGGGGGGGGGGGGGAGAACATCATGAAAGAATCTCATGGAAAAAAGAGCACAGGGTTGCTTTCGCCAACCTGAGACAGTCTAAAATCATCTGGAAGGGAGTCTTGTTCTACGAACCCTACGTGGTCTTATAATAAAAAACCGGAGCCAGATATCAGGGTGAAAGCTGAAAGGTCAGAGAAGAAGAGCAAGCCACAGCCACCACCTCTTACCTCACCAGCTCCTCAGCCTGAGTGGGAGAGTTCCTGTCTCCTCCCGCCTTGTATTCCTCTCTCTGCCCAGCCATATCGCTTCCTGCCTCAACCTTCCTAGGGCTGGGATTAAAGGTGTGGGCCACCACTGCCTAGCTCTGCTTCTCTTTTAGACTGGAGTAATCTCATGTAGCCCAGTGTGGCCTTGAACTCACAGAAATCCAGACAGATCTCTGCCTCTGCCTCCCAAGTGCTAGGATTAAGGTGTGTGCTGCCACTGCCTGACCTCTGTGGCTAACTCTGTGGCTGGCTCTGTCCTCTGATCTTCAGGCAAGCTTTATTTCCTAGACTGCAAGCAATATTGTTAGCATTTAGGCATCTTTACTGGCCTGTCCTTAGGGTCATGACAGGATATAACCTCAGCGGCAGCCACTAAGAGCACCTCCTGTGTGCATTCACTACATTTCCTCATAAGAGGTGGGCCTTCCCCACTTCCCATCTCCTTTCTCTTTCTTGCCCCAGGAACTGGTTTCTACCCCTTCTCTGCCCTCCCCTCAATAAACCTCCTAGGTGAGCCCTGTTGTATGGTGTGACACCTCACTGTTTTTGCAATACAATAAATATATATACCCCAGAGTCTCACTGATGAACTAACTCTCTGGATTAATTTGGCCTGTGATTATTCCGGTGCAGGATCTTGATTGGTTGAGATTGGGAGAGCATCCCTGAATGTAGACAGCACCGTTCCCTGGACAGAGGAGAAAACTAGCAGGATCCTGGCAAGCATGCATTACTTCCCTGCTCTCTGCTCAGACTGTGGTTGTCATGTGACTTCTGCTGCCTTGACTTTCCCACAAGGATGAACTTTGACCTGGAACTGGGAGCCAAGTCAACACTTCCTTCTTCTTCTTCTTCTTCTTCTTCTTCTTCTTCTTCTTCTTCTTCTTTTTTGGCTTTTCGAGACAGGGTTTCTCTGTGTAGCTTTGGAGCCTGTCCTGGATCTTGCTCTGTAGACCAGGCTGGCCTCGAACTCACAGAGACCCGCCTGGCTCTGCATCCCGAGTGCTGGGATTACAGGCGTGCACTATCACTGCCCAGCCCTCTTTCTTCTTTAAGTTGCTTTTGTCAGGGTATTTTATCACAGCAACAGGAAACAAAATTAAGCCATGCACCACAGCTAATTGCTCCCATGATGCCCTGATGAGTGCCTCCGTCTGAATCATTCAATTCTACTGAATGTTATATACAAGAACGTGTGCCCATTAGCTTCTTTGTTCTAAGGAACCACAGACACTGGACTCGATTAATAAATGTATCGTAACAGTTATTCAAAAAATATTTATTAAGAACTGAGTGTGTGTCACTGAAAATACAGCTGTTGGGGGTGGGGGCGGGACACATAGTTCCTGCTCTCAAGGAGCTTACATTTTAGTGGAAGGAAACATTCAAATAAGAAACTTAACAAAAAAAAAAAAAAAAAAAAAAAAGAAAGAAAGAAAAGAAAAGAAAGAAAGAAGAAAAAAGAGGAAGAGGAGCAGAGAAGGTAAAGTAAATATGTCCTTGGAAATTTTTCTTTCATTCGGGTTCTTTTTCTATTTATGTCTTGATACACTCTCAAAAACTTAAACTTTAGGCTCATCATTGTGGCTGAATGAAAAATAGTAAATTCTCCGAGGAGGAGGTAAAGTCCAGATAGCCGTCCTCTGGTGAGAGTAGAGAGTTCGGATCTTTCTCCCATCATAGACGAGGCTGGCCAAGGTTTCATGGGTTAGAGAAACACGGGGCATTTTGAACATGAGTGCTGTGGATATCGCTCTGTGTAAATAAAGTTCTGATTGGCCAGTGGCCAGGCAGGAAGTATAGGCGGGACAAGAGAGAAGAGAATTCTGGGAGGTGGAAGGCTGGGTGGAGAAAGACACTGCCAGCGGCCACCATGACAAGATGTAAAGACACTGGTAAGCCACGAGCCCTGTGGCAAAGTATAGATTAATAGAAATGGGTTAATTTAACATAGAAAAGGTAGATAACAAGCAGCCTGCCACAGCCATACAGTTTGTAAACAATATAAGTTTCTGTGTACTTTCTTGGTTGGGTCTGAGCGACTGTGGGACTGGCGGGTGAGAGAGATTTGTCCTGACTGGGCCAGGCAGGAAAACTCCAACTACACATGAGTGTTTGGGGAGTGGCCTCCGGAGAAGGAGCAAGCAGACTGGAAATGGGACAGAGAGGTATTGAAGAAGAGGGAAGATGTGTACAGCCCTGTGGCTGAGAGGTGCACGGGTGGCCAACATGGCTGGAACAGAGTGGGCAAAAGGAGAGGGCTAGCAGTCAGGGCTTGAAGCCTGACTAAGCGGGGGCTGTTCAGACCGTCACAAGACCTTTGGAGTTTACATAAGAAGCCACTGCAGGAATTTATGAAGAGGAAAGACTGATTCAGCCCAATCTGTTTAGCCAATGTGGAGGCAATCATCAGACAGGACTAAGTGGAAACGGGAAGGTGGACTGGGGGGCTACCGTGGCAGTCCTGACAGCGGTGACTGGGGTGGCCTAGATGAGGGGAGCAGGACGGCGGGCTGATGGGTATGTTTTGATGGGCTGACAGAACGTGGGGGACCAAACAGGCTTGAAGAGGAAAAGGGAGTGCAAGCTGACTTCACAGATCTTAGCCTGAGAAACTCAAGGTGGAACGCCATTCTCCACAGACAAGAAGGCAGAGAAGAACAGCCGTCTAAGGCGGGTATGCAAATCCTGTGGTAAGTGCGAGATGTCCAATTGCCACGAGGAAGAGGTGCTGGGGGCTGTTGAATGTGTGAGCCTAGATGTGGTAGCGGGGATGCTGGCAGGTCTCTGGGAGTCATCAGAGCCACCTGAGAGCATGACTTTCCAAGGATCATAGAGAGTCCTGAAGGCCTAGCGGGGAACACCGCAGTGCTTCGGACGGAATGAGATGTAACCACATGCAACTGGAAGAACGAGAGTATTTTAAACTCTGGAGGCTGAGAATGCATGTTTAGAAAAGTGAACTGTGTCAGGTGTTAGCAGGAAAAGATCATGACGGACAAGTCAAATCTGATCACGTGAAAGCAGTGTCATTTAGTATACCAGACAGAGCCACTCCAGCAAGGACAGTGAAGACAGGAAAACTGAATTTAAAAAGAATTATTTTTGCTTGTATGTATTTGCGTAAGTCTGTATGAGTGTAAGCATTAGGTGCCATGGAACTGGAACTACAAACAGCTGTGAGCAGCCAGTGGGTATTGGGAATTGAACCTAGGGCTTCTGGAAGAGCAACAAGCTATTCTTAACTTTGTAAGCCATCTCTTCAGCTATTCAGATTAAAAAAAAAAAACCATAAAGTTATGGCATAACACACACACACACACACACACACACACACACACACACACATAGCAGCAGCAGCAGCAGCAGCAGCAGCAGCTGTAGAGAGTTCTGATGAACTGTGTTCTTGTTTTGAGTGAAACAATTGAGTTAATCATCTTCTGGAAGAACCGGAGGTCTGAAGGGGAGCAAGAAGAGTACATCTGTGGTCACAGAGTCACAGACATGGAAACTGGCAGCTGTCTATGAAAGAGGGTGGTCGAGGTGGGATAGGCAGGTGAAGGTGAGGAGGTCAAGAACAGGAGCAGTGAATGCACTGTTTATGTCAACTGTTTCTAAAAATTCTGCTCTCACATCCTTGAAGATTAAAAAAAAAAAAACTATGCTATCTTCTCACACATATAAACTGACTTCTAGAATGTTTCATTAAAGCTTATATGATCGTAATAATGTAATTTCTGATATTTTGTAGTGCCATTTTAAATAAAGCAAACCATTTAAATTGCATCCATCAATGAAATAGAAATACTATACCATAGATCTTTAATGTACCTATAAATATAATTTTAACGTTGTTTTTTCCTGATACTCTCCAACTTCTCCCACAGAAGTTTCCTAATGATGAATTTCTATTGTTGAGTCCTTCTGTAATACGTTGTAACCAAACTATAATGCTGAGTTAATATTAATATCATTAGTTAACACTTTAAAAACATCATAAGTATCGGTAATTATTTTTAACTCATTTTGTGAAACCATTACAAAAATAATTCATGGGTGAATTCTGAAGTCGCTTGAGAAAATGTTTCTCACTCTATTCAATTGTTTCCTAAGAGTTTTAAAGCTTGAAGCAGGAGCTGGGGGTGCAGTTCAGAGGTAGAGTACATGCTTAGCATGCATGAAGTCCTGGGTTCCATCCCCGGAGCCCTGGTAACTCCATCCCTCAAGAAAAGTACCCAGGGCTGTAAGGGGGAGGATGCTCTATAATCTAGCCTGGTATTCAAGGCTCTAGCGAAGCAATGGCAGTACAGAGCTGATTTTTCCAGCTCCTGGCAGTCTGTCAGTGTTGAGATGATGCCTAAGTGAGATGGTGCAGGGTGGAAGCTTCGCCTTCTCCCTTCCTTTCTTAAAAAAGATGATTCTGAAAAGGGAAACTCTCCCTCTGCATATCACCTTCATTCCCATGACACTTCGTTCTCTTCTGAATAAGCATTCACTATTTTCAAAAGCAGTGTTCACAGCCTGTCTGTGAGATGGCCAGGAAGCTTGCTACTTCTCATAGAGACCACAGTGTTTCTGCTAAGGCCCTAAGTTAAACGTTTAGTTCCAGGGGCTGGAGAGACAGCTAAGCTAAGCACAGGCTGCTCTTCCAGAGAACTCAGGTTCAGTTCCCAGCATCAACATGGTGGCTAACAACTGTCTGTAACCCCTGTTCCAGAGGATCTGACACCCTCTTCTGGCCTCCCAGGCACCAGGCACATACATAGTATACAAACTTACATTCAGCTGAAATAACAACCTCCCCCGATACACACACAATCTTTAAAAACCAGTATATAAAGCCTGGTGGTTGTGGTGCACACCTTTAACCCCAGCACTCCAGGGGCAGAGGCAGGCAGATCTCTGAGTTCAAGTCCAGCCTGGTCTAAAGAGCAAGTTCATGGACAGCCAGCGCTACACAGAGAAACCCTGTCTTGAAAAACAAAACAAAAACAAAACATAACAAACAAAAAACAACCTAGTATATTAAAAAAAAAAATCACTCTAGTTCCAGGAACAATTTGATTTTTTTCCTGAAATACTAACTAAAGAGGTGGAAAAAACCTAAAACATTAATGCCCTCACTAACCTGTACTAGAAATGGCAACTTTGGAACCCCCACAGTCATTTCGTATATTAACTCTCAGGCAACAACCTGCTCCCCATCCCTTCCTCTACAGGCTCTGTGACTCACATACACCTTAGGTTTGAGTTCTAGCTACACATGGCATTGCCCTACTCTCTCACAGACATTTCTGACTGTGACATTGGCTTAGCAATCCGGATTTTCCTGTAAGTGCATTTTGCAGAAACAGCTGATATTCATTACTTGGAAATAACAATGAATTCTCCAAGGAAGTGTGTAGTTGAACTTTATAGACTCTAAAGCAAAGAACGTCATGACATTTGATCCTGATAGGCTTCAGTGATCACTGGGAACACAAGCTTGCTGCCCAGGGGTCCAGTCTCACGGCATCCACTTGGCCCATTTGGTAATAATAAAGAGTGGGCTAAATTAAGATTCTCATTATCACTTGCCTCTTGCCACGCTTAATTTCCCAGAAATGAGCCCGAGACGAACAGTGGTCTCCTCTGAAGTTTCTCTGATCAGAACACAGTCATCAGTTTACGGCTACGAAATCTAGGCTGCTTTTACTAATCAAGAAGCTGAAACAATTAAATTGCTTTTAGAGTGAATGGGGGCACGTGCACACCTTACTGAGCAACATTGCCATCAGCTGCATCTGATCTGTTCCGGGAGGCTTCAAACACAAACACTGCCATCAGTGACGGCATCTAATTATCATTGTTTAATATCTGGGGATATAGGAAAGTAGGGGGCTCGTGTGTGGGTGCCAATGCTCTAATCACTCATTAGCATCCTAGAATACCATCCATTTCTTCATGGCCTAGCTTTCCACAGCGTTCTCAAACCTGTAGACACTTGTATAGCACATGTGAACCTCTGGACCCCCAAGAAGAGGGAAATATGTAAGCAATCCCCTCTCCTAGGCACATTAACCCTTCAGAGCCTAGGAAATACTTGGGGAAACTGGTTAAAGCATAACTTCATTCCATGTCACATGACTACCAGTTCTCATGGGGATTCTAATTCTATGTGGCATACTTTCACAAATCACTTCTCTCTCCCTCTCCCCCTCTCTCTCTCTCTTTGAGACAGGGTTTCTCTGTGTAGCTTTGCTCCTCTCCTGGCTCTTACTCTGTAGCCCAGGCTGGCCTTGAACTCACAGAGATCCACCTGCCTCTGCTCCCTAGTGCTGGGATTAAAGGCGTGCGCCACCACTGCCACCACCACTGCCTGGCTACAAATTACTTTTTCACATTCTACCTAAAGCATATCTTTGAATTTTCTCATCAAGGTCCAAAGTCCAGGTGAGGAAGGTCTATCTGAAAAAAAATGTCAATCAACACATGATACTCAATATTCAGGTGGGGACTGTGTAGGTGACTGTTTCAGAGGCTGGCTTCTACCTCCCTTGACCTTTGGCAGGAGAGTGCTCAGGGGAGAGGCAGCAAATAGAGATGGGAGCATCTGATGCAAGCAGTGAGCCTGCTACCTGCCTCTGTGCACACATCAAGACCCACCTGTAGTCACTGCTGAGAGCCTGCTACCTGCCTCTGTGCACACATCAAGACCCACCTGTAGTCACCGTGGAGAGCCTGCTACCTGACTCTGCACACATCAAGACCCACCTGTACTCACTGTCTGCACTTCTCTGCATTAGCCTCTGCTGAGGGCAGCAGGCAGGGACTGCAGATTTCTCGAACACAAAGCACCCCCCCTCCCTCAGTGGAGTTTCTGAAGGTTCTAAGTTCATTGCTAACGTAAAAGGATGACAAGTCTTGTTTTAGGAGCTTAAGATCACATGAGAATAAGGCAAACTTAACTCATCAATTCCAGATGATTAGGCATTTAATCTACTACTAGAAAGAGAAACCTAATGAAAGATGAATGTTACTACAATGACCAAATAGAAAATACTCACACACTTCTGTCTTCTCTTTAATCTATGAGAATCTACCCTTTTCAAGTTCAATTTTTTTCTAACAAAGAAAATGAAATGTACTCAAGATCATAGAACCAAGTTTTTGCTACTTGGGCATCACACACACACACACCACCACCACCACCACCACCACCACCAACAACAACAAAAATCCATCTTTTAGGCTTGGAAATGTTATATGCTTCCATTTTGACATTCCTGACAGGGTAATAGGGTAACTTCTTTTGGAACCAAAATTATTACTTGCCACTGAGGGCAGGATCCCACATTTCTAGGCTAACACCTGAACAGAAAACTAGCCAGTCGAATTACGCTTGTGTTTCAAATAAACTGTTTCTAATATTAGCACACTAGATAAATAAGTTAAGGTCTATGGTAAAACAAAGTAATCAGATTTGGATCTTCAGAGTAAGAGTACAGTAATGCACTGCTCTCTGAACACAGCTGAGAATGCATTGTTTAAAACCACACATCTGGCAGGGCATGATGGCACAGTACTCTGGAGGCAGAGGAAGGTGGATCACTATGAGTTCAAGGCCAGCCTGGTCTACACAGTGAGTCCCAGGCACCCACCTTAAAACCCACATATCCAAAAACCTAAGTCTTAGGCACTCAAGTATCTCAAATTCTGTTTATTCTTTTATTATTTATTTATTTATTGGGGTGGGGGGATTCAAGACAAGGTTTCTCTGTGTAGTTTTGGTGCCTGGGCAGGAACTCGCTCTGTAAACCAGAATGGCCTCGAACTCACAGAGAGCCACCTGGCTCTGCCTCCCGAGTGCTGGGATTAAAGGCATGCGCCACCCCCACCTGGCCTGTTTTTTCTTAACCAAGATATAAATCTAAACAAATGCTTTTCCAAGACACAACAAAAAAAAGGGGATACATACAAACTTCTAAGCAGTTTTTGGAGGAAAAAAAAAAAAGAAAAACATTTTTCAAACCAGCCTGAGGCAAAGTCCAGAAGCAAATGGTCCTCCTGACTGGGACTAAGGTCTGGAGGCAATGTGTCATCACGTGCTGAGTGACCAGGGTCAAAACATTATTTACATACCGTGAAATGCCATGATGACGAAGGACCTACTTAAGACGGCAGTTCAATTGTTTCCAATACTCTTAAATAAATTTGTAAAGAATACTTTATTGTGTATAGGCACACAGCTGCTCAAAGTATGCCATCCTACTAAAATCTCACGCCTTCAGTGTTGATGATGAACATGGACATGTTGTTGTCCAATTTGTACAATTTGGAAATTTTACTTTCGTATTTAGAACCCTATACTAGAAGTGGATAACTAAGGAAGTTATGTAGATAACTTTCACAATTTTATTTTTTTAACTCTGCACTGCTGGGCCCAAGAGCAATGGTGTAAGACTGGTCCAAAAAAATCTCTCTCCAGCCAGGACTACATAGAGAAACCCTGTCTCCAAAAAAAAAAAAAGAAAGAAAGAAAAAAAAAAAAAGGAAAAGAAAAGAAAGAAATCTCTCTCAACTTCTAAATGAATCACCGGGGTGGGGGTTGGGAGACTTCTCAGATCAGAAAACAGACCACTCTAGAAATCCCTATTGGTCAGAATAAGGGCTTCTGATTGGTTTATATAATGCTCATATGGATAATGTTGGTTAGCACCTTGCAAGCTTTACAGAAATCTTGTGGCATGTAGCTTTAAGAAAAAAAAACTAATTAATTAATTAATTTATTTATTATTTAAAATGAAGGCATCATGTATCCCCACTGGCCTCCCCAGCTACTATACGATCCAGGCTGGCCTTGAACTTCCATCCTTCTGCCTCCACCTCCCAAGTGCTGAGATTACAGGTATAGACCACCACAACAGACAAGAAAGAAAACATTAATTTGAATGTGGGGGAAAAGGACAATGGTTAGCTTCTATTGTTAAAGTTGTTTCTCAGAGTAGGATGGTAAAAAGTGTCCAAGTAGATTGATTCTCTAAGTGTTTTTATTGCTTTGTATTTGTCTTTTATCCTTACCTAGTATTAACTAATCACATCATCAAATAAGGCGGACTCTGGACTCTGTTCTTGCAAATAATCTCACATAGCTAGAATTTAATGCCACTGTTTTGGTTTATATTAATCTCTGTGTCTGTCTCTCTCTGTCTCTGTCTCTGTGT
This sequence comes from Onychomys torridus, assembly GCF_903995425.1. NCBI lineage: Eukaryota > Metazoa > Chordata > Mammalia > Rodentia > Cricetidae > Onychomys > Onychomys torridus. The sequence continues at coordinate 41,040,245 of NC_050459.1, forward strand.
CACACACACACACACACACACACACACACACACACACACACACGATACTACTTTTTTTTTGGTTTTTCGAGACAGGGTCTCTCTGTAGCTTTGGAGCCTGTCCTGGACTAGCTTTGTAGACCAGGCTGGCCTCGAACTCACAGAGATCCGCCTGGCTCTGCCTCCCGAGTGCTGGGATTACAGGCGTGTGCCACCACCGCCTGGCATGATACTACTTTTGTATTTATAAAATACATTTACATAAAAAGTGAGCCAATTCAAAAAGTATTGGGTAATATTTTAAAATATGATTCACCGAGCATATGGACATGGCTAAATCTACTGAGATCTTCCTAGTGTCTGCTGCTTAGAAAATTCTGCTTTAGCCGGGCAGTAGTGGCGCACAACCCAACACTCAGAAGGCAGAGGCAGGAGGATCTCTGTGAGTTCGAGGCCAGCCTGGGCTACAGAGTGATCTCCAGAATATCCAGGGCTACACAGAGGAACCCTGTCTTAAAAACAAAACAAACAAACAAAAAGTGAGAAAGAAAAGAATATTCTGTTTAAAGTCTAGTTACCAAATATACGAATTAGACTGTTAATTTAGGAGCCTTAGATAGTAAACCCGAGGCCGGGGACACTCTTCCCTCAGACCTCCTCCCAGAGACAAGAATATCAGCAGCTTTTCAAGTAACCATCCTACACCGCTCTTTTTCCATCTAAACAAACTGCAGGGGAGGATGGCGGCCTGACCCTGCTCACAGCCGCCTTTGGAATCCTGGTTCAGAGCACGCCCCCCCCTCCCCAAACCGGAAGGAGTGAAGACGCCAGTTTCCACCACCAGCGAACGGGGAGGTCAGGCGATCCCAGTAAGGGTGAGTCCAAACTGCCTCACGCTATTGGAAACATTGCTGGCGCCACATCACAGCAAAAGCGCTGGACTCAGAACGTGAGCAGAGCCCACCTGGTTCCCTCCCAGCAGCGGCTCCTGCAAGGGCCGGACCTCCCGTCCAGCAGCGGCTCCTGCAAGGGCCGGACCTCCCGTCCAGCAGGGCAACCAGGCTGCAGAGGACATCACTCAAAAAGGGCTGCGGAAGCGCAACGTGTCTGGCTTAGAGATTTGAGGGTTTGCGTTATTTTGTGTGTTCACCTTTTTTCATGCTTATACCCAGGCAGCCTGCAATCGGCTCATCTGAAGCTAGGACTCAAACCCTTGGTCACATCCATAGCTCAGACTGACTTTCCTAGACCATTCTTGTTCCCACTTCCCTAAGCGGCATTTCACACGCGTATCTTAATTCCTACTGATCTCTAGCATCCTCTCTCCTCGGCTCTTCAGCAGGAAAGTGAAGTACAATCTCATACTCCCCATTCCAACTTTACCCACCTATCTACTTTTTTTTTTTTTTTTTTTTTTTTTTTTGAGCTGAGGCTCGAACCCAGGGCCTTGCGATTGCTAGGCCAGCGCTCTCAAAATCTCACTAGCTGTGTCTTTTAAAACAAAACTGTAGGGGCTGGAGAGATGGCTCAGTGGTTAAAAACACCTGTTGCTCTTCCAGAGGACTTGAGTTCAGTTCCCAGCACCCATGAGGCAGCCAACAGTCTAGAACCCCACCTCTGGGGATTGGATGCGTCTTCTAACTTGAGTACCGCACACACTTGTTACATAAACACACAGAAGAGCAAAACATCCGTACACATAAAAATAAATAAAAAATAATATAAATAAAAAGTTTAAGATAGAGATACATCCCAGGCAGTGGTGGCAACACACCTTTAATCCCAGCACTCGGGAAGCAGAGGCAGGCGGGTCTCTGTGAGTTCTAGGCCAGCCTGGGCTACAGAGTGAGTTCCAGCAAAGGAGCAGAGCTACACAGAGAAACCCTGCCTTGGGGGTAAAAAAAAATGCTGGGTGGTGGTGGTGCACGCCTTTAATCCCAGCACTCGGGAAGCAGAGGCAGGTGGATCTCTGAGTTCCAGGCTAGCCTGGTCTAAGTCTTTCAATGCCCTCCCAAACTGCCCACCATGATTTCCAAAGCCTTCATTTTCGAGCCCTTTCCTCAGGCTTACCCTACTGCCCCCAAAGACGTGTGGCCTCGTCGAATCTCTGTTTGTGTTCGAGGTCTGCCGACTTCCTTGGAGGCCCTTCCTAACGCACTGCTTTTGAACTCACCCCTTCCTTTCTCCATGTTCAATGCGCTTCCCTTTCATTAACCACTGCAACGGGTAGCTGAGGTTCTAGATCGGGTAACTGACCCTTCCACTTGAACGTGTGGTTCCCCAGAACTTTTCCTCGCCTCTCCCCCCAGGGTAAAGCAGCCCCTGGTGGAGAGAGGCGGCGCTCAACTACTGGTGACAGAAGCTTCGGGGCTACAAAACCCGAACACTGACAATCTCCCACGAGTTTTCAATAGGCTGAAAATGTCAAAATGGGGTAGTCGGTTCAAAACTTTTCTATACGTTAGAATGGGGACCTTGGAAAAAACCTAATGCAGGTTGGGGAACTAGCTCAGTGGCAGAGCGCTTGCCTAGCAAGTGCAAGGCCCTGGGTTCGATCCTCAGCTCAAAAAAACAAAAAAAACAAAAAAATACCTAATGTGCCTTTAATCCCAGCACTTGGGAGGCAGAGCCAGGCGGATCTCTGTGAGTTCAAGGCCAGCCTGGTCTACAGAGTGAGATCCAGGAAAGGCACAAAGCTACACAGAGAAACCCTGTCTCGAAAAACCAAAAAGAAAAAAGAAAAAAAAAAAAAAGAAGTAAGATAATCAACTGATAATAGCCAGCAAGCAACATACCCTTGGGACAGATATAAAATAATGTTCATTTACCAATCTCCAACCTTAAACTGTCTTCATACCTCAGGCGGAGAGCAGTAATTAAAGAGAAAAGCAAGCCATTTCATTATTAAAACCTTTCACCACACTACACACACCACTAAGGTTTCAAGAGGGCCTTGGAGACATGTAAGCCAACCCATTTTACAAGTGAGTGATCTGATGTTCAGATAAGGTGAAATGATATGCCTACAAGTCACACAGAAAGCCTGAAGAGAAAAAAGCCATTTTTTTTTCCAAACAAGCAGACAGGATTTTTCACATGTTAAATCAAAAAGAATCAAGGTCATCAGATTAGAAAGAAATGATGAATAAGAAGTATGCTACACATAAGTTTAAAGGACTGGTCCATCTGCTGCCCCCCATAATCAAAAACTTCTCCAATGCATGGACAATACATCCATCAAGATGCTTACCCTTAAAATATCAAAATCCGGGAAAGTTCAATTTACAAATACATTATTAATTGTATTGTTATAATGAAATTAGTTCAATAAACATGAAAATATCAAACAGCACCAATACCAGAGGTTAAGGTAAATATACTATTATTTAAAATAATGTATAATTACTCATTGGGATAGAAATAAACTCTAGCCCTCAGCAAACCTATTTAAAATAACTGACAGAAAAGGCAATATTTAAAGACTCCTATGTGCCCTTTCCCACTGACAGGTCTGTGGCGACACTTCCCCGCAACTAGTCATGTGGAAAATATCAAGACACAATCTTTAAATTGAACCATGATGTAAATAATCCCAATCTTGCCAGTCCGAGCCAATGGCAGCATTTTTGGTATTTTAACTAGCCTTACCTGTCCCAACAAAACAAAACAAGTCCCTTCTTAAGTAGTAGACAAGGTGCACCTGTTCTGAAAAAGCAGCTTGACATTTACAGGTGCTACAATTGACAGGTATCAAAAGCTACCAAGAAACCCAGCAGCCGATACTCCAGGAGGATTGCATTATTCCACACGGGACCACAGAGACCTCTTCTCCCTAGTCCCCAAAATTTCTGGAAGACTAGAGATTTAACAAGTGTATGAATACTACATGGGGCCAATCCGAATCTCTAAACAGGATAGTGTTCGTATTTGAAATCACCAAGATCATTTGACACAGAGAAATCCAACAATACATAAAAAATGGTAAGCACACAGAACTAAGATGTTATCAAAACTTTTGTGTTTACCCCCAAACCAGCATGGGAGTTCCCCCAAACCAGCATGGGAGTTTGAGGTGAAAATGAAACAGGCGTGCTTTGGGAAGCTGCTTGAAGCTCATTCGGACCACATCCTCCCTGCTTCCTGCTCCTTCCGTCAGGTGCTCAAGACCACCCGGCTTGAAATATCTGGTAATTCAGTGCAGAAAATTAAGGTCACAGACAAAGTACAAGAACTTTTAATACACCATTAATACTAATGATTAAAAATTATTGCATAGTCTTATGCATTTCCCCTAAAACATTTTCTGAAGGTAAACCACTGCTATAAAAGACAAGCAACCCTCTTGAGACACAGAGGGCCTTCACTACCTCGCTCTCCTCTCCTTGCGTGTCTTTTCAGTGCCTTTGTCCATTGTCCTCTCATTGCCTGCCCTGCACTTGGGGCAGTACCACTTCCCCTTCGGCTTATAGGTGAGCGAGACACAGGAAAAGTGAAACCACTCAATGGGACACTGTTCATTGTCACAGCCTATCATCTCCCCGTACGACACTTGGTTACATAAGCAGTAGGTAGGTTCATTGGGATCTATTGCAAACTCAACAGGTGAGGCTTCCCTTTCCTGCTTGGCCTTGGAGCGTTTCTTTTTCTTAGCAGATTTGGATTTCTTTTCTTTCGGGGGCTGATCATCACAGTCTTCTATCCCATTTGTCATGTGACATAAATCACGGCTCTCACCGGTTCGCTGTCTTCTAGGTCTTCTAGAAGATCTTTCAGGTTGACTAGACTCCATCTTCGCCTTGTCTGAGGCCCGCTCACTTTCAGCAGGATCTTGGAGACACTGTGAATGCAGCTCCATTTGTCTTGCCCGATTTTCCACCAATTCCAGCATTTGTGT